>NW_024425341.1:30590680-30864855 GCF_017311325.1 Ursus maritimus | reverse complement strand
AAGCCAGGTAGATTTTCTGAGTGGACTTAAATAGTTTTTGATCAAAATCCTGGAGTGAACACAGTGGAATGACAGAACAGAAGAGCCAGTTTGGGTCCCCACCTTAGGTGAGTCTGGTTCTGCTTTAATGATTTTAGCAGAAATATTTTATTTGACTTGTAATCAAAATTTTTACAATAGTGAAGTGTTGGATTAATAATGTGAGGGAAACACAAATTTTAGAGGAAGCCTATGGAAGAAAATCCATCTTTGAAAAAGACTGTCAGAACTAAATTTTGTCAGAGAACATCAAATGGAGATGACAAGTTTAGTAATTGTTCAAAAATGTTATAGAAAAATGCACCTGAATCTTGCCTTTCCTTAGATGGTTGAAGAACACATTAGGTTATTCAAGGTAAAGAGCTAAAGACAGGTGCAAGCATTAAAACAGACAAACAAAAAAACCACAAGCAACAACGTTTAGATTGCTGAGGAGTGGTCACCACATAATACCAGGTAAGATTAGTAGTAAACCAGAGGAAAAAGAAAAAAAAAAAAAAAAGGAGCAGATATACCAGAAAAATAATCTAGATACAACATCTTGGGCAAAATTTGTATACATCAGGTCAACATCTGCTTGATAAAAGCATTCAGGGTTATTTTTTTTTCCTCCCAAAGTTTATAGGCTTCTGGAGGATTCCTAAGAATCCTCATCTTAACTTTTCATGAAGAAATGAAAGGCCACTGATCTATAGAGAAGAGCAAATACCTTTTAATTTAGGGAGCATGAATCCAAGGATTAGTATCCTGGAGCTATAGTATTGTGATTGTTAACAGTTCTCGGGAGTTCTTTTCCATTGAGACTCTTAAGTGAACTCTGGGATGTTTCTATCATGGGACTAAGTCTTTCAGTTTCAGGCTATTTAGGGTCTGCTTAGGTAAACATTTAAAGGTGTCTTGAAAATGCTTTTGTGCCAAATGATCATACACCTGTATGCACCATCTGAGTTTTTACAGGAGTTAGCCATACTATTTTACATTAGGGCAGTCTAAGATCAGTAGTGAAATCCCCAAATTCATGATTCAGCCTGTTATTAACTCACAAAAGAAGAGCTTTATGTCAACAGGTTTAGGCCACAGAATTCCAAAGCCCCTGGGAAATTTGCCACATTTTAGTTTTAATTCTACTCCTTTCTTGTATTTTTCCTGAAGACTATGAAAAAAAAATGAATATTTTGGGTTAAAAGGCAAGGCTTTAAAAAGTTCCTCAATAATTGCCCCAGTGAAATGTAGCTCTCCAGCAATAAAATCCCTCAATCCATTCTTAGAATAAGCAAACCAAGACAGGAGGACATGGAACATACTGACTTTCTGGCTGAATATTAAATATGATTTCTTTTTCTAAGTGGAAAGTTCAGGTGAAGATAATAAAGCCAGTTGAGCTGATTTAAATTTGGGAGAGGGTTATATTTCAAGGACCTAAAGTCTAATTATTTTTCTTTCATCAGACATCAAGATGGAAAATGATGTTTTTCCTCAACAAACCCTCAATTGTAATTGATAGCTTCTTTGCTATGTGATATGACAAGAAACCCAATGTTTACCTTGTTTGTTTTCTGCCCCAGGTCTAGAGTCAGTTTCTCATAAGACTTTTGGTTTCTTGGGGCGCCTGGGTGGCTCAGTTAGTTGGGTGTCCAGCTTTTGGTTTCGGCTCAGGTCATGGTCTCGGGGTCCTGGGGTCTAGCCCCGCACTGGGCTCTGCGCTCAGTAGGGAATCTGCTTCTCTCCTTCTCCCTCTGCTCCTCACCCTGCTCATGCTCGCTCTCTCTTTCTCAAATAAATAAAATCTCTCTCTCGAATGAATGGATACATCTACAAAAAAAAAAAAAAAAAAAAAAGACTTCTGGTTTCTTAAATTGGAAACTGGTATATAGAGACCACAATCTGGTCACTAAATGAGTTTATTAATGCTGGCTTGATCCTTGTTTCTACTCCTATTCAGTGGATAGAACAATGAAATACATACTTTAAAGAAATTAAAATACACTGGGAGTTTATGCTGATACTTTCAACTCAATTCTTATCCATCTTACACTTGCATCTTCTTTTTCTCCACTAAGAAACTTAGTTAGAATTTAAATCAACATATTAATCATTTATATTATCTGGCAAACACATTCCATAGTCTGACAGCAACAGTACTAAAAAGACAAAGCAAACAAACAAAAAACAATGACAACATCCCTGACAGCCAAGAGCAGGATAGTGGTAACCAGTCCCTAGGCCATGATGTTTTCTCTTAATCAAAAACTGTTTCTAAAAAATATCAACAATAATCAGAACGATTTTGACCATGGTAGAACACGAAAAATACAAGATGACTCTAATCACGTCTGAACACAGAACCACCGACATCATATAAATAAACATATTCCACTTCCAGCTACCATGTCTGACCACTCTCATTTCTGACAGCCCTAGCCTTAAAATGTTATTGCTACTTCTTGATAAAAATCACTGATACATGCCATCTCCTAATTGCTGCAATTCCCAACAGATCCCAATTCTTTTTTTGAATTCTACTAAAACCTAACTAATAATTATATAATAATCACCTCATAACTCTCTCTTATTGAGACACTCCATCTTTTCATTAGTAAATTCTTGTTTTCTATGGCAAGTTAATAAATTAATTTGATTACAAGCATGTTCTTAGTATTCTCTGACTGATGGACTTTGGCAAAATTAGAGTTTCCACTAAGATTTGTCTGAAATGCTTGCTGTTATGTTCGATAATAAATAGTGCATACATCTGAGACCCCTTGCACCTCTACTAGTTCAAAGGGAAAACCACCCTTCCCAAAACTTCAAGGGAATTTGCCTGGGTTCTGATGATTTCATTGAAACTCTCAGAACTGGTCTTATTTTGTTTGCCCTAGCAAAATATAAAACTAATATTCTTTAAAAATGTAATCTCTATTTAAAGGAAATTTTGACTTAAAGTGGACCTAAATATCTGGGTCACCTTTGGATCTGTGTGTCATTGTTAAAAATTTCCCAAATCCCAGGGCAAAAAGACAAAAGTTGATAATGATAGTCTCAGACTTGTCCTTGGTACTTCACTTCTCTCTTACCTCTACCAAGCTGTCCATTCTTTAAGTGGACCTAGCAGATATGAAAATTTTGCTGAAAATGGCTAGTTGGCAAGGCCATGAAAGTGATTTAGAAGTTAATGAAACTTTAAGGGGAAACAAACAAACAATAAACCCTCATCCTTTTGACATGGATACTTGCTAGTACTGTAAATAGAAGGGTTAGTGAAAATGTAGTTGTCACTTTCTTGCTAAAAGTGAAGCAAAACGTTAAATTTGTAATACTTTATGTATGCTTATTCCTCTCTAAATTTCTTCCTTCTAAAAGCTTTAACTAAAAGAAAAAAGAGGTTAACTATGATATTTTTTTTTTTTTTTAATTACGGCCTTGGTTACTAGATGTCAAAATAAGACAAGCCAGGCACGCAGATTTTGGCCTGATTCAGAGTCCTTAAAATGTGGTCATTAATTTAGAAGTTTATAAATTATATTAAAATAATATTTCATGTAATAGTTGAGGTACTAGATATTCAACATGGTAAATTAAAGTAAGTTAACACTATTGATTCAAAGACAATTCTATTTTTCTACCCTAGTTTTACTATATAAAAATAACATAATCACCATACTCTACTACAATAATAGGGTTAAATTACCTATGAACACTTTCCAAACTGTACTGATTTTATGAGTCAAATATGTTATAATCGTTTTCTTATGTTTAATGTTTTAAAAACTGTATATATTTATGTTCAGTTATAGGGAATTATAATAAAGGATATTTTGAAAGAGTTTAAGCTTGTGAAATCTCATAATAATACAAATAATTAAAAAAATGAAGTGTTAGCGAAATTGTATATACAGGTCTTTTGTTGACTTTAAAATCTTAGACAAGTGTTCAATTGAGTTAATTAAAATATAATCTTAGGATAGCTTTCCAATTTCTAAGTAAAAATAAGAAACAAATCAGTGATTGCTGAACCTAGTTGTAATTTATTCTTATTTAGTAGGAAAGCTATAAAACTTTACACAAATGCCTTTGAATATTATTATAATTATGCTTATTTGGCCACCTTAAAATTAAGTGATATGAAATGTTTGCTCATGAAAAAAATGTTTGTGTTTTCCTGTCTAGTTTTCTCTTGTGTTTGGATAAAACAAAGTAAATTGCTTTGGGTTAAAGATTTTAATTAATATTAATATTTGAAACTACACAAGTGTTAAAACCACAGGATACATTTGTTACAGGAAGTTATAAATATGTATACAACAAAATTATCTCCTCATTGAGGTAATAGTCATAATTTATTAAAACAGTAAATACATTATTAAATAATATTGCCTTATTTTAAATAGTTGTTAAATATGTCGATAGATACAGTTGTTAGATAGTTATTTAAAATGCTGGAAGCTTTAAATTGATCATCTGTATATTTATATAAATTTACATTCCTATATTATATATGTGAGTGTGTGTGTCAATTTATAGGTCTATGTGATTAACATTAGAAAAGGTGGCTTTTAAATCCTTTTCTGCAAATTTGTTACTTGAATAATATCCCAGAAAAAAAGAAAAATAGAAAATGAGAATTTTAGTTTCTACTTTTCTAAAATAAGTAGTTACTTTTTGCCTACATAGTAGAGTTCACTTTTTATCATCTAAATATTGTTAACTTTCTATTCTTTTGGCATGTTCGTGAATCCATATTTTTTAAAGGTAAACTTTGCAAATAATTGTCTCATATAACTGTGCATTATGAAAATATGAACTTCATTTATTTCTTTTAGATACTTATGACTTAAGTGCATATCTTGTCCCATTTAAAAACTCCTCATCGTGTCTTTTCCAAATTCAAACTCCAGATTCAGAATAATAAACTCTTTTGACATCTTTTATAACTAAACCATCTTTTAGTTTCCTAGGATGACTAGGAAGAATTATGTAAGGTTTGCTGATCCACCTGGTAAAAGAAAGCATGTTAAAAATAATTAATACCTGTCTGATGAGCTCTAAATTGTATCTAAGGCAAAACTACTATGAAAGCCCTTTTGCTTACCGAACTTAAAACAACTGATAAATCAAGAGAGAAATGTAGTCTGCCTCACGTTAACTAAGTACAATGAATTAATAGCAATACATTTCAGTAATTGTGAACTTGGGTTAAAAGCACAAGGACTATAAAATCACTTTCTTAAAAACATTTTATTTTTCGATTTCTTTCTAGGTTAAATATTTTGGCCAATCAGGAGCAATCATAATACACCATTAGGAAGAAGTTACAGGCCCGGGAGATTTGTTAATGCTCTCATTGTTTATTTGCCTTCACATATTAGTAACATCCTGAATTCAGCTAAGCTTCTGTTATCTGAATTAGAAAAAAAAAATGATTGTTTAACCTCATTTAGTGAAATGATCTTTGCTATTTGGAGACTCCTGGACAACATGACTAGCTAGTTAAATAAAAGGCAGAAAACGGTCTGTCATGCCAAAAAATCGCAAAGCTATTTGTCAGGTGACATCAGTTGGAGGATTTACGCAAAATACAGACTTTTGAGTAAAGTTTTCTTTTTTTTTTTTTAAAGATTTTATTTATTTATTCGGGGGGTGGGCAGGGGAGGAGCAGAGGGAGATGGACAAGCAGATTCTGCACTGAGCACAGAGCCCAACTTGGGGGTCCCTCTCGTGATCCTGAGATCATGACCTGAGGTGAAACCAAGAGTCCATCACTTAACTGACTGAGCTACTCAGGCACCTCAGAAGTTTCTGTTTTACAGTCAGAGTTACGTAGATCTGAGAGAGGGTGTCCGGCACTTGTATTAGATGCTTCTGAATCACAGCACCATTAATTGTTGTGAAGAGAATAAGGCCCAACTCACCCAGGAATTAGCCTATAGGCAGTGGTAGTGTGAGCAGAAGTGAGAATAAGGTATTTCTTTTTAATCTGGTATTTATAAGAACAGTCTCCAAATAGTCACATGCATTTTATAAGGGTCTTATTAATCCCCAATTTTTGTTTGGTTTTGTTTTTGAGGATCAACTATATTCCTTAACTCAAATAATCTCTATCTTCCTCTGGATTTCTTGTATGACCAGTTTTTTCAAGTTCTCAGTCTATCTTCTACATTGCCCTCATATTTTCCTTCTTTTTGGTTATCCATATTACATTCTAGGAATTTTTTTCTGGTTCAGTATTTTAGCACATTAATTACAATCAACGGGTCCCCATAAATACTAACTAACCTAATAGTTACATTATATATTCTAACTACTTTTTCTTTTTAATTTTAATAAATATATTTTTCATTCTAAGATTTTCAGCTCATTACTTTTCAAAGTGCCTTTTTAAAATTTAAATTTGAAGGCAACTTTGTTTCATTCAAAGCCTCTTACCACTGTTTCTCATGAACTCCCCAACTTCATTTCTCTCTCTCTCCTTCTTGGTCATTAGGCTCTAGCCCTACCTGGTCTCTTTATCCCCTTAATGCACCAAGCTTGCTTCTGACTCAGGGCTGTTTCAATCCCAACTTCTTTACATGAAGGCTCCAAAATGTCATGTGAATGACTTATCTGTCATTTGGACTTCTTTTGTTTTTAAGATTTTATTGATTTATTTGAGACAGAGAGAGAGAGAGAGAGAGCACACACAAGCGGTGGGGAGGGGCAGAGGAAGAGGGAAGAGCAGACTCCCCACTGAGCAGGGAGCCCAGTGCAGGACTTGATCCCAGGACTCTGAGATCATGACCTGAGCCGAAGGCAGACGCTTAACCAACTGAGCCAACCAGGCGTCCCTGTTATTTGGATTTCAACTCAAATGTCACCTCAGAGAGGCTTCTTTTCCTTCTCTGTTTTTCTATATTATTAACCTATTTGGTTATCTTTCTAGAACTTTTCAAGATACAAAATTATGCTCTTTATTATTTGCATATTTTATTAGTATTATTGCTTCTCCTCAAGGGACATCAGTTCCAGGAGAACCAGGGCTTATTTGGTGGGCTCCTTCTTGAGCCCAACATGCCTACATCTTTGTCCAGGACATACAGTGTATTCAGTAAGTATCTTTTAACTGCATGCATGGATTGTGACAGGAGTTAGAGAGAGTGTAATAGACATTGAAATCAAATTCTTGTGTCATAGAATTTGAAAACTATGATGGGAGGTCGGAAATATATTTTACTAAAATTAAAAGCCTAAGTATTATAAAGAGTGAATATAAGATTATACATAAAAATTGCTAAGAAAAAAGGACTCAATTAACAAAATAAAAAGACAACCTATGGATGGGGAAAAAGTATTTGCAAACCACATAGCTGGGAAAGGGTTAATATCCAAACTATATAAGGAACTCATACAACTAAATAGCAAAATAATAATAATAATAATAATAAAATAAAAGTAAATTTTAATCCACTTAAAATTGGGCAAAGAACATGAAGAGACATTTTTCCAAAGATATATGATGCACAACAGGTACTCAACATCATTAATCATCAAAGAAATGCAAATCAAAACCACAATGAGATACCACCTCTCACCCATTAGAATGGTTATTATCAAAAAGACAAGAGATAATAAATGCTGGTGAGGATGTGAAGAGAACCCTGTGTACTGTTGGTGGGAATGCAAACTAGTGCAGCTGCTATGGAAAACAGCATGGAGGTGCCTTAAAAAATCAAAAGAACTACCATATGATCCAGGATTCTACTACTGGGTATTTACCTAAAGAAAACAAAAACAGGAATCCAAAAAGATATCTGCACCCCATGGTTATAATGGCATTATTTACATGGAAACAGTCTAAGTGCTCATCAATGAATGAATGGATAAAGATGTGAGCTAGCTAGCTAGCTAGATACACACACACACACACACACACACACACACACACACACGAATAATAGTCAGTCATGAAAAAGACAGAAATCTCACCATCTACAACAACACAGATGGGCCTTAGAGGCATTATGTTAAGTGAAAGAAGTCAGAGAAAGACAAATATTGTATGATCTCACTTACACGTGGACCCTAAAAAACAAACAAACAAACAAACCCCAAGGGATCAAATTCGTGGTTATTAGAAGTGGGAGTGGGGTGGGAAAAAGCAAAATGGATGAAGGGTGTGAAAGGTACAATCTTTCATTTATAAGATAAAAAAGTACTAGAGATACAATATACAATGTGATGACTACAGTTATCACAACTTCATGGTACATTTGAAAGTTAGAGAGGAAATCCTAAGAGTTCTCATCACAAGAAAAAAAACAGTCTTTTTCTTTCTTTCTTTGTGTATTTATATGAGATGATGAATATTAAGTAAGCTTATTGTGGTAATCATTTTATAATGCATGTAAATTGAATCATTATGCTGTATACCTTAAACTTACATAGTGCTGTACGGCAATTATACCTCGATAAAATATTTTTCAACAATATATGTTCTGGTAATAACATTCATAAGACTAAGATATAATTGTTAATAGAATAAAGAATAATCAATAGAATGAAGAATAACATTTATATAGAGTAAGAGAACTCGCTAGTAAAGTCTACATGGAACATACTTCGGAATCAGTGGTGAATTATTCATGGTGTTAGTTTATTGTATGTTTTCCTGAAAATTTTACACAGAAGATTCATAGCTCTCTTCAATTTATGGAAGCCTTTATCTCACTCAAAGATATCATTATTATTCTTTCCATTTTACAAAAAAAAATAAGGCATTGTCAGGATGAGTAAGTTCATACTGAGCAAGGTATTGAGAAAGGTATTGAGAAAGATGATCAAATACGGTCTGAAATTCATGTATGAGAGTCCTTAATTTTCTGATACAGTCAAGAAAATCACCTTTCAAAATGAGTAGGTGTGTTCCCATCAATAGACACCTGTTTAATTAACATGTAGCCTATTAAATAGAAAAAGAAGGAAGGAAGGAAGGAAGGAAGGAAGGAAGGAAGGAAGGAAGGAAGGAAGGAAGGAAGAAGGAAGGAAGAGAAAGAAGGCAAGAAGACAGAGGACACATGTAGATGCTTAAGTGCAAGATATAATTCAGGATGGATATGAAATATGCATTCTAATCAAAGTGTAATAAAAAAACTGAAATAAGATTAAAGTATACATTAAAGTTGATGTATAAAAATATTGACTTTTATCTTGACCTTGATCTGTATCATTTTGAAAAGTATTATTTGTATATAATTGTAAGAAACACATTAATATGATCCAAAATTCAAATAATTGCAATTTCAAAAATCTTTTTACATTGACTTTCCTTCAACATTGCAATGACTATAAGCAATTGTCTTGCTACTTGGTGAACAAATGCATTCCCAAAAATAAACTTTGGAATAATTTAAAAATATGAAAAAAAGAACTATGAACAGATTCTAAGATTATTTGGTAAGGCTAGTGATAATCCAGGGTTCATTTTTCTAAGAATAATTATCATCCAGGTTTATATGTTTTTATTTAAGAGTCCTGAATAAATGTTTTTTAAGTATGCTTATTTTCCTTTAAGCCTCATTTTCTATGTAATGGTAATGTTACAGTAATGCTACAATAACTTACCTAATTCTCTAATTTTGAGGCTTATATTTTTTAGTGTAATGTTATTTACACTTTCTTAGCTTGAAAGGACATTAGAGGTTAGTGAAGTTCAACAATTAAGACCCAAATCCTAATATTAACTTTTGTTCCATTGCCAGAGTAATTAATGCTTGCCTTGACTTGTCTGTGTCTACTGTTCTTCAAAGTCAAACACTATAAAGATATCAATAGTCAGTCTGTCACTCATTAACACCTTTGAAAACTCTAGTGCACTATGTGTGCTTATTTTCACGTCATTGTACCTACTAACCTGATTGAATTCCTAAATGTGTTCATTATTATTATGAAATAAGTAAGTTAGCATTTTATGTTATAACCAATGAGACTGGAAGCAGTGGAATCAGAGTCCAGTGAAAAAATTAAACTCTTGTGTTTCCCTTGCATGGTCTTAGATGTCATAGGACTTCCAATGTGGAAGAGTCATCTCCTCAGCATGTTCAAAACATCTGTCCCAATAATTGTACATGGTGGCTGTAAAGATTAAGATATTCAAATACTCAAAATCTATAAAAGATAACAGAGTAGCGTTTATTCTACCCTTTTCATAACTAAATTTATTCATCAGTAATTAAGTATTTTGCACCTTAAAGTGTGCATTTTACAGTAATGAAAAGAATAACATTTTATTTATAATCAATAAGTAATAAGCTATATATAAATGTGTATATATTCATATATGGCATATATACGCTAATCTGCATACATATGTATGTGTATGAACTCTGTATATCCATATATACAAACATAAAGCTGCATATATATGCATATATACACATAAATAAATTGATAGAAATAGAGATCTTTATGTATATACATCTATCTATGTGTATAAAATGAATACTTAAAAAACAATGGATTGAAATATAGAATAGTCATATGGAAAAAAATGCGTCTTGATCCCTCTTCTGTATCATAAAAAAGTTAATATAAACAGATTTTATACCTAAGCATTATTTCTAGATGTGAATGTTAATAAACCTCTGGATAAAAATACAGGAGAATATTTCTATGATTGTTAGGCAGGGAAAGACTATTTAAGGGGAAGCCAAAAGCATTATTTATTTAAAAAAATGATAAATTGGACTTTATTATAATGAAGAATCCATGTACCTCCAAAGATACCCTCAAGAGAGCAAGTAAGCAAACCACCTTTTAGTGGAAAAAAAATGTATATATCTTATATCCACAAGGCATGTTCAAATCGATAAGCAAATAAAAGAAAATCCAAGAGATAAATTTCTCAGACTACTACAGGTACTGCATGAAAGATGATACACATATTGTAAACAGGATAATCTCCTTAACCACATTCATCACCAGATAATTGCAAATTAAAACAATATGCTACAACTCTACACCCACAGAAGAGCTGAAATCAAGAGATGATAGCATATGGTGCTATTAATAAAGAACTGAAACACTCCGTATTCTGCTGATGAGATCACAACTTCATACAAACATTTGAGAAAACTGGCAGTATCTACGAATGCTGGAATACATGTCTTACGGCCCAACAATTCCCCTTTAGGAACACACTCCCCAGAAATGTGTACATAAGTCCACCAAAGACACATGCAAGGGGTTTCACAGCAGTAAAAATTATTAAAACCATATGCCGGGACAACCCAAATATCCATCTACAACAGAACGGATAAACAAATGTTGGTATAGTCATACAGTGGAATACTATAGAGCAATGTAAATTAACAAGCTACTGTTAAATGCAACAAATTAGAAAATTTCCAAACAAATGTTGAGTGAAACAAATGTAACACAAAAAAAGGACATATTTTATGATATCATTACATAAAGTTGAAAGCAGGAAGAGGAAAAATAAAAAAAAAACCTAACCAATAATAATAGAAGTCAGCATTGTGATTATTTCAGGGGCATTTGCATCTGAGACAGGGCATGAGGGGAAGTCTCTGTGGTGGTGGCACAGTTTTACTTCCAAAATATTGGAAAACTGGATCATGGTTACATATTTGTGATTATATCGCAAAAATTAATTAAGCTGCAAATGTCATAGGATTTCTAAAAATTGTTTTACTTTCATAAAAAAATTCTCAAAAACTTGTTGCACACTTCTCTTGAGGAACCAGTTGTTCCCAGTACATTTTGAATAAGTTAGGTCCTAAGAAAGAAACCTACTCTCTTTCAGATGGCTGATCTAATTACAAAGAAAATTCCAACTGAATTTCCCTGTAAAACATCAGTAACACCATGTCCATGATTTTCATTTACCTGTTAACTAAGAGTTGGCATCAAAATGTTCATTATTCTAGGCTTCTGATAGCTTGCGCTGGTCTAGATAGTTCTAGAAAAATTTTTCTGAACAAAAACTGATTTTTAGTCAGTTTCATGTTTTGCTTTATTTTTGAATTATGTATTTTGTTGCATATATTATATCATTGTAAGAATAGTAGATATTTATTGTAGACAATTCTGAAAATATAGAAAAGCACAAACATCAACATCATATATTAATCTGTTATAGCCATCTTACAATTTAACATATAATACAAAAAATATTTATATGCAAACATAGAGATTAATAAAAATGAAAGCATAGTCAGTGTATCATGTCACCTACTTTGTTTATTTAAATTATATTAAGAATATTTTTCCCTATCATTATTTCCTAAATCTGATTTTTATCAGTTGTTGACAATGATCTCAACTGACTGTATTACAAATTATTTATACAATTACTATTGTTGCATATTTACACCAACTCTGATATAAAATCTCCTTGTTTTCTTTCCCCCTCAGATTTCTTTGCAAATTTCTTCTCATGTCCCCATCCTCTTATGGTGTGAATGCCCAAGGTTCAGACTTTGTACTTTTCATGATTTCAAACATAATCATATTATATGCTGTAATTTGCTTCTCTATTTTCTTATTTCTATTTCATCACTGGTTGAGCAGGCATGATTCAAATTAAAGGCTTTTCCTGAAATACTGATTATGGGAAAAGTCTGGAAATAGTTGTACTATGATACTATTAGTAATCTCTTTCTCTCTTTCTGTTTCTCTTCTTCTCCACCATGTAGATATACACACATAGACAAATTTAGGTTTTTTTTTTTTCCTGGCACATTCTGTGCCCTTTATATTCATAATTTTTTAATTACTACCATACTATTTCAATCATTATGTTTTTCATGTTTAATATTTAACAGTGTAAGCCTGCCTATACAATTCTAATTTCCTAAAAACACATTTTCAAAAAAAAACCCAAAACACATTTTCACCTGGAGATTTATTTTCACAAGTTTTAAAAGGTTATGTTTTTGATAAAGTTATAAATTCATTTATAGAGAATTCCCTTTGAATCTGTCAGGGTCGCAACAGGAAGCAGATGGCATGCTTAAAGAAGATATTGTGAAGAATTTTTACATGTTAAGGATTACATATAGAAGAGAGGATGCTTGGAAATGGTAGTAGTAAGGTTTGCCATCCTCAGGCCACAGGAGAGAAGTGAGCTGCATCAAGTTAGGGTTCATAGCCAACTTAAGGTGAGTATGCTGGGAAGGGTCAAGGCAATACATATTAAGACTCTCCTTTCCCTGCCACTCTCCTGCCAGCACTTCTCATTGGCTAAACCCAAACAGAAATCACTGGATAAGAAAGCCCTGCGGATGTAGTCCATATTCTGGTTCCCCTTGTGAAGGGCAAGAGGCAAGAGGAAGGTGGATCGTAAGGACAAACACAAGAAAACAGACATGGCTTTTTTTTAAAAATACAATGAATATTGATTTTGTATCCCGCCACATTACTGAATTGCTCTATAACTTCTAGAGTTTGGGGGTGGATTCTTTTGGGTTTTCCATATAGAGTATCATGTCATCTGCGAAGAGAGACAGTTTGACTTCTTCTTTGCTGATTTGGATACCTTCTATCCCTTTTTGTTGTCTGATTGCTGTTGCAAGGACTTCTAGTACTATGCTGAATAATAGTGGCGAGAGTGGGCATCCTTGTCGTGTTCCTGATCTTAAGGGAAAGGCTTCCAGCTTTTCCCCATTGAGAATGATATTTGCTGTAGGCTTCTCATAGATGGTTTTTATAAGATTGAGGAATGTACCCTCTATCCCTACACTCTGAAGGGTTTTAATCAGGAAAGGATGCTGTATTTTGTCAAATGCTTTTTCTGCATCTATTGAGAGGATCATATGATTATTGGCTTTTCTTCCATCTACAACAGAACGAATAAACAAATGTTGGTGTAGTCATACAGCAGAATACTATAGAGGAATGTAAATTAACAAGCTACTGTTAAACGCAACAAATTGTTTTTCTTGTTGATATAATCTATCACACTGATAGATTCGCAAATGTTGAACCACCCTTGCATCCCAGGGATGAATCCCACTTGGTCATGATGGATAATCCTTTTAATGTACTGTTGGATCCTATTAGCTAGGATCTTGTTGAGAATTTTGGCGTCCATATTTATCAGGGAAATCGGTCTGTAATTCTCCTTTTTGATGGGGTCATTGCCTGGTTTGGGGATCAAGGTAATATTGGCCTCATAGAATGAGTTTGGTAGTTTTCCTTCTGTCAGTTGCATTTCTATACACAAACAATGAGACTGAAGAAAGAGAAATTAGGGAATCCATTCCAGTTACAATAGCACCAAAAATCATATGTTATCTTGGAATTAACTTAACCAGAGATGTAAAGGATCTATATTCTAGAAACTACAAATCACTCTTGAAAGACATTGAAGAAGACACGAAAAGATAGAAAAATATTCCATGCTCATGGATCGGAAGAATTAACATAGTTAAAATGTCCATGCTACCCAGAGCAATCTATACTTTCAATGCTATCCCGATCAAAATACCGATGACATTTTTCAAAGAACTGGAACAAATAGTCCTTAAATTTGTGTGGAACCAGAAAAGGCCATGAATTGCCAAGGAAGTGTTGAAAAGGAAAAACAAGGCTGGGGGCATCACAATGCCAGATTTCGAGCTGTACTACAAAGCTACGATCACAAAGACAGCATGGTACTGGCACAAAAACAGACACATAGACCAATGGAACAGAATAGAGAACCCAGAAAGGGACCCTCAGCTCTTTGGGCAACTAATCTTTGATAAAGCAGGAAAAAACATCCAGTGGAAAAAAGACAGTCTCTTCAATAAATGGTGCTGGGAAAATTGGACAGCTACATGCAAAAGAATGAAACTTGACCACTCTCTCACACCATACACAAAGATAAACTTCAAATGGATGAAAGACCTCTATGTGAGACAGGAATCCATCAAAATCCTAGAGGAGAACATAGGCAGCAACCTCTACGAAATCAGCCACAGCAAACTTTTTCATGATACATCTCCAAAGGCAAGAGAAACAAAAGACAAAATGAACGTGTGGGACTTCATCAAGATAAAAAGCTTCTGCACAGCCAAGGAAACAGTCAAAAAAACTAAGAGGCAGCCCACGGAATGGGAGAATATATTTGCAAATGATGCTGCAGATAAAAGACTGGCATCAAAGATGTACAAAGAACTTCTCAAACTCAATACACAAGAAACAAATAAATCATAAAATGGGCAGAAGATATGAATAGACACTTTTCCAATGATGACATACAAATGGCTAACAGACACATGAAAAAATGTTCAAAATCATTAGCCATCAGGGAAATTCAAATCAAAACCCCATTGAGATACCACCTTACGCCAGTTAGAATGGCAAAAATTGACAAGGCAAGAAACAACAATTGTTGGAGAGGATGTGGAGAAAGGAGAAACCTCTTACACTGTTGGTGGGAATGCAAGTTCGTAAAGCCACTCTGGAAAACAGTGTGGAGGTTCCTTAAAAAGTTAAAAATTCAGCTACCCTATGATCCAGCAATTGCACTACTGGGTATTTACCCCAAAGATACAGACGTAGTGAAAAGAAGGGCCATATGCACCCCAATGTTCATAGCAGTATTGTCCACAATAGCTAAATCGTGGAAGGAGCCGAGATGCCCTTCAACAGATGACTGGAGTAAGAAGATGTGGTCCATACATACAATGGAATATTACTCAGCTATCAAAAAGAATGATTTCTCAACATTTGCTGCAACATGGACGGCACTGGAGGAGATAATGCTAAGTGAAATAAGTCAAGCAGAGAAAGACAATTATCATATGATTTCTCTCATCTATGGAACATTAGAACTAGGAAGATCAGTAGGAGAAGAAAGGGATAAAGAAAGGGGGGGGTAATCAGAAGGGGGAATCATGCATGAGAGACTATGAATTCTGAGAAACAACCTGAGGGTTTCAGAGGGGAGGGGGATGAGGGAATGGGATAGGCTGGTGATGGGTAGTAAGGAGGGCATGTATTGCATGGTGCACTGGGTGTTGTACGCAACTAAGGAATCATCGAACTTTACATAAAAAACCAGGGATGTACTCTATGGTGACTAATATAATAAAAAAATATTATTATAAAAAAAATAAATACAATGAATATCATTTGTCTAATCATATGTTTCTCTAATATCTGGTCTCTAGCTAATACCCTTTAGAATACTTGAAAAATATTAATCTTGTCTTTCTTCAACAATTTTCTTGCAAACTTACCTCAATATAGTTACATTTGTGGTATATTTTTGTATATTATAGTATACATTCTACCTGGGAATTAATGATAAAATGATACACTAAATTTATTTTTGGACATCTACTGAAATGTCATGCAAATTCCAAGGTTTTTGTGTACTTGTTTGTTTTGTTTTTCAGGTGATTTTTCTTTGTTATTTAATGCAGTGGGTGACTGCTGTTTTTAACTGAACACTTGAGCCCTCCTATGGATACTTATGTTTAGAAATAACTGTCCAGTTGTTTTTGTAGGACTAAGGCTGGTTATCTCCTACTCTTCCATCTTGCTAACATTCTTCTTTTTATAATATATTTCTATGCAATTGCTTTTCTCATTTTTTGATCTAATCAGGTAATTTTTTTCTAGAACACAGAATTTTACATAAAAATTTTAAATTATTTGTAATAAAGTGTTGGTATCATCATTTTAAAAATAAGATATATGTATCTTCTGTATCTATAATAATACCAACATTATTTTTCCAAATATCTTTTATGTTTTCTTTCTTTTTTTTTTTTATACTGGTTTGACATGTGAGTATATATTTTTAGTCATATTAGAAACAGATTTGTAAGTAATACATAGTGCCTCTAATTTTGTTCTTTATAGTATTAATTTCAGCTAAAATTCTTACTAAATACTTTAAAATATATTTTAGGCTTTTTGCTATTCCAGTTTTAAAAATGTGAGTGAGATTTTTCTTTTATTGTCATTCATGCTACCTCATAATCTAATAATTTAGGACTAGCATGCATTTCTGTTAATGGTTATGTTCACACTATATACATTTTAAGTTAGTATTCTTTGAGGGGTGCCTGGGTGGCTCAGTCATTAAGCGTCTGCCTTCAGCTCAGGGCGTGATCCCAGAGTCCTGGGATTGAGGCCTGCATCGGGCTCCTCCGCTGGGAGCCTGCTTCTTCCTCTCCCACTCCCCCTGCTTGTGTTCCCTCTTTCACTGGCTGTCTCTATCACTGTCAAATAAATAAATTAAGTTAGTATTCTTTTTTTTTTCCTTTGATTTCTAAATTTTAAAACATGGTAATATTGATTTTAGTACCAGAAGTCCTCTTTTTCTTTCTAAAATTAATTTATAAATTTTGTTTTATTTATATCACATGGTCAGTGAACAAGTCTACACGATTTCTCTTAAATAAATTCTATGAAAGCATACTTTGTAATCTAATTTATTTCATTTTTCCATCAAGTGATTGAAAATAAATATGCATTCTCAGAAAGGAAGTACGATATTATAGCTATAATGTTATTCAGATCCCCTACATTTTGTACTTTTAATTATCTAACTCATAACTGATTTAAAGAAAATATTAGTGCTATGTGATAGAGTTTCGTTTTCATAATTTTTGTAAATTTTTCTTTTATTTCTTAGAGTTTATTGTTTATTATGAATTATACAATACAGAAAAAAATTATTGCTCTATATTTTATCTTGGTGAATGTTACATATCTTCAGTAAAGAATGAAACTCAGTTTGTGGCTTTCTGCGTTTCTTGTTTATATTCTATATCAATATGTATATCATAAATGTTGCCAAACCTTCCTTCTTTTTATTTGCATTTTCTTGATGTCCTTCAAACTTCTTTTCCTTTAACTTATGAGTTACATATTTTCAAATTTGTTTCCTATCATCAATAGATAGTTGTACCTTTTTCATCTCCTTGTAATTAAAAAAAAAAACTACAGTGAGATTTTTGTTTATGAAGGCAAGAAATTAAATCTTTACCTCAAGACTAAATGTTGAATGTGTTTACCAAAACTTCCCTCTAAATTCTCTGAAATACCAGATAATAATAAGAAAATAATATAAGAAAATTAATAAATTCATAATGATGCCAGAGCATACTAAGTTATGTCACTGATGGAACTGAAAGTGATAGAAAATTTTAGTTGAGATTTGATGGAAAAGCAATGCAGAGTAGACAATATCCCACCCAAACCTCATAAAATTAAAACCGTCTTTGGACATCATTCCTCCCATTAGAGATAGAGAGAAACTCCCCTGCTATCAACAGACTAAAATGAACAGAAATAATTGTGGGAAACTAACTCTGTTCCTTAGGTTATTAATTATAAAGTACATGTGTGTAGAAAAGTTTCTCCTCCCCTGCTTTTAGAGAACCTGCCTTTAGAAAGCTTTGCTACTGAAATGAAGCCCTCAACTCTAATTCAGGATAATTTCGTTAAAAGCGAAAGAGAATAATAACTGCTAATGATTTTGCATTGCTTATGTAGTTCCAGGCACTATGCTTAAGAGCTTTACATAATGAGGAATCCCAGAGGTTAGAAAAGAAAAAGTAGACAGATGTGAATACATACACTTCTGTCAATGGAATAGCATATTCAGAATTAATGCTTATGTTACATATTGGCAAAACATATCTGCAACTTATGCACCAGTATATAGATTTACAACTATAATTTAAAATGAATTCCTAAACACCAATAAAGTAAAGCCATCATCCCCAAATAAAATATAAGTAGTAACAAAGTAGGAATTCAAATGGCTAACAAACTCATGAAAAGTTGATTAATCTTACCAAATCAGAACAACAGAAAGACATGCCTTTGTCACGAAAAAAGACTGGCCACATTTTTAAAGTTTGATAATACCTAGTAATAGTGATAACCTAGTAGATAAATTTCTTACACTAGTGGTAAGAAAATGGCTTCTTGTTGTAGTTGTCACGTTGAGGAAAATGGATACATTTACAAATACAAACTATGTTTATGCCATAGAAACAAAGAATAAGCACAAATTTCCAGTTACCTTGGACCTTACTTATTTTACCCATTCAAAAGCCAAATACTATACTGATAGCTTAAATGATTTTTCAAAAAAAAGTCTTAAAACTCATTCCAGCTATATTTTTACATTGCCAGAAAAGAAAGACGCAGCAGTGTTAGAACTGATGCCACAGCCTGCTGAGACCTGGCCCGGGTGATAAGCCCCAGAGGCAGCTGGGACACAACTCTAGACCATGAACAGGAAACCAAATCCAAAACACCCTGCGTGTGCTCATTGGGTGGCAGATACAGAGGCAAAAGTCACACTTCCCTTTTGCTTTTTTTTTTCCCTAAAAAAAAAAATCATAATGTTCTACTCACAAAAAAATAGCTTGTAATTATGACTCAAGTATGTATTGGACCTGCCATTTTTTGTAACTAATACGGGACTTTGATTCTCAGCTCCTACCTTTCTAAACTGAGCTTTCTACAACACCAACCACACCAAGTTTTCATATGGAAAAACATAGATGCCAGTGAAGGTGACTATCCCAGAGCTACCGCACAACGGGTGCAGCATAAAGACTGGTTGTAATCATGAATCTGAAATGAAACAGGCAAGAAACAAAGTGATTTTGAGGTTGCCTATGTATTTTTTTTAATTGGTTGATGGACAAACGATATAATCACAGATTCCTAAACATAATATTTGGACAGATAATATATAGATATAGATACATAAATATACATGATCCTTTAACATTTAATACACTGCCACTAACATAATTCCAATTCCAATAATATGGCAAACTATGAATTCTGAAAAAATTTAGCGCAACAAAATTCCCAAATTCCTCAAATTCTGAGCTCATAAGAAAGTAATAGAACTCCCTCCTTTGTGGGGTGGAGGTACTGCAGGGAAGCCAGAAATCAAGTTAGACATTAAGTACATTAATCTCTCAAAACCAGTTGAATTACATTTGGATTATTAAGTAGAGAACACTCAGCTAGCGGCTGTTAGAAAAATCCGATGGAATAATTAAAACTGAATCTTTATTTAAGAGGCTTAGCAATTGTGCTCCAAAAAAATATCCTAGGTAATTACCCTTTTTCAAATTCTACATATTAGAAAATCAGCAATTTTTGCTGTTTTCAAAAGGAGGCACAAATTATTGCACCACCATACTATGCATCTTATCATCTGCCTATTTTAATAGTAATTACCACATAAGCAAAAGTGATTTGAGTACCAGTATGGATAGGTTATATTATGCTGCAGTATAAGCCATCCCACAATTGAAGTGTCTTAAACCACTCTTATAAAAGACCTATCTGTCCATCTCTGGGTAGCACAGATGGAATTAGAACACCAATATCAGAGCTGTGTCCATCCTTTTCCAATCTTAACTTCCTCCTATATACAACAGTGGAACACCTCATTTACCTTCTTCCTAGAATTGTCAGAATCTTGGTACAGTAATATATGACAAACCACTTTACAAATTATAAACCATTATTTAAATGTAAAGTATAATTAAAAAATAGACAACTTCAACTTTAGGCTCTATTCCTGGAAATATGAGACATACTTCTTGGTACTTCAAAACTCAAGAACAGAAGCTTGAAAACATTTTTAAAAATCTCCATATAACATTGACTCCTGAAAGCAGATATACCTTGATTTTTCAAGTAATATCTACCATTTTCTTAGTTTTCTGTGGATTTTTATACAGTTCCTATAAATAGTTTCACATACTATTACTACAGTGTTATTTTCAGAACACATTCTGAGAGCATATGAGCCAGTGGGCAATAAATACAAAAATCGTAGGGTAAGTATGCAATAATTTATGTTTTCTGGAAAAACAATTGTTTCTAAGCGAATGAACTAGACTAAAAGTTTCCATATTCTTTTTCTGGTCTTAACATCTTTAGTACAGTTTATTTTTACTGAAGAGGGAAATTCAAATCCAGTAATGAATTAGCAAGTGATCAAGTTTCTTTTTCATAATGCTCATAATGAGCTCTGTCACTGAGTTTGAAATCTCAGACTAAATGTGATCCATTCAGACTAAATGTGATCTATTCCATTTTTCTTAGAAAAAGAAACCAGTCACACGTAATATTGTCTCCTATTTAAAGTGACTCTCATGTCTAGCCCTTTCTCAGTACTTTTCTGTTTCACCTAAATTAAGAAACTTGTTGACTCCTACCTTCTGCTTACTTATCAAAATTTTTCTAAATGGTCTCCTTAGTTGTAAACTAAACTTCTTCAAAAACACCTTAATGCTGCAGTGGGACGAATTTCACAGGCTCAATTGAAATGCCTTTAGGATTACAAGAAACTGAGGTCAAGATCACACCATACTCATATTGGTAGACACTGTACTTCCGTTTTTATTATGGGTACTATGTGTCTTTAACAAAGGTTTTGGCTATATGAAAAACATCTCTCTCAAGATAAATGTACTATACAAATGCATTCATTATCTTAGATCAAATGAGTATTAAGATTTTATTGGTATATTTTAATAATTAAATGATGACTGTCAACATTAACACCATCATTCATCCAAGTAGCTTAAAAAAGAAAAAAATAACCCCCCCAAATAAATTAATAAAGATAGGCCCCTCAGATTAAAAAAAAAACAAAACCAGGAAACAAATATAAAATACATTTAGAAAAGTAATACAAAGGCTGTTTTTTTTAAAGTCCAAATTAGTAAAACAAAAAGTCCAGATTAAAAGGATACTTAGTCAAATCTACTTTAAAAAATGTTTTAAATAAAGAATAAAAAAAATAATAGTAACACATAAATAGTACAAACAAAATAGTGAAAGAAGGAACTACAATTGTGAATGCAATTTAAAAAAACGATAATCATTTTATATACAATTACGTAACATTAAATTTAGATTAAAAATATTTTCTTCAAAATGCAAATTATCATAAGGTACTAAAGAAAAGGTAGAAAAATTGAATAGATCAATAACTACGAAGGATATTCAAGAGCGTTTAACTACCTATACCTAAAAGCAGACTCAGGTTTTTATTGCTCTATTATAAAAACACCTTTCATAAATAAAGATAAATCTTATGACAAGCTGTTCCAAACAAAGAGTAAGATGGAGGCTAAAACTAAGTAAATGATAGTCATACAACTACTCTAGACTATTACATATCTGTTTTATTTGTGAAATTTCAAATGAAATACTGAGAAAATCAATATAGGAGAGTATTAAAATGACCAAACATGTCTTATTCTAGGCATTCAAGGATAGTTCAGTTTTACAGAATACACTACTCAATCCATAGTTGTACAAATTTATATAAGGAAAGGGGCGCCTGGGGGCTCAGTTGGTTAAGCATTGCCTTAGGCTTAAGTCCTGGTCTCAGGGTCCTGGGATGGAGCCCTGCATCTGGCTCCCTGCTCAGCAAGGACTCTGCTTTTCCCTCTCCCTGTGCCCCTGTTTGCTTTCCTGTTCTTTCTCTCTCTCTCAAATAAATGAATAAAATCTTTAAAAACATTTATACAAGTAAATAAATCTGAGTGAGAAACCAGAGAAATAAGAAGAAAATGAGACCTATGGGTATTAGATATTAGGATTATCATTTCAGATACTAAATTAAATATGCATAAAATGATGGAGCAATACAAAGGGAAATAGAAACCATAAGGATGACTATTTGTGAAAAAAATGAAAATCAGATTCCCACAATTAAAAGTATTCTAAAGGAAATAAAAATATAATAATTAAAATTTAAAATCCCATTCTTTTTTAAAATGGCAGTTTGAAATCACTAAAAACAAATCAGTGGTATTTAATATATACCAAAACATATTACCCAGCCTGCAGCACAAAAGGACAAACATATAGAAACATCTAACCACATAAAAGTCAGACAAACCGCATATTCATAAATAGTCACGAATCCACAGAGAACTTAGATTATGAGGCAACCAAATCCTCTCCTATACCTGAGGAGAGAGTGGTACGCTGTGGAGAGATGGGAGCTCTTCTGGAGCAGAAACAGTGAGATGCAAGTACAAAGAACCAAGCTGGAACAGGTGGCCCATTGCTGGAGACTGAGTGCATGAGAGCAGAATGCAGAGAACAGAAAGATTCTGAGGAGGGTGATTTATAAATTTTCGAAGACTTGTTCTCTACAAATCCTACCTAGAACACATACAGACTCCTGGGAAGAGTGTCTGGAAAGCTTTGCTTGTGGCACAAGCCTTGGGCAGGATAGGAACAGCCACTGCAGGAGCCTCACAAAACTCCAATCTACCTCTTTGGTTTTCATGAATTAGTTCACTCAGGCTGCAATAACAAAATACCCTAGGCTGGGTGGCTTAAACGATATACATTTACTTTCTCACAGTCCTGGAGGCTGGAAGTCCAGGACTAAGGTGTTGTTGGCACAGCAGTATTCATTCTGAAGCCTTCCTCCTTGACTTGCTGTTGGCCAGTTTCTCGCTGTGTCCTCACATAGCTACTCCTCTGAGCATGCACACAGAATTTACGGGTATTTCTTCCTCAATAAAGACACTAGTCCTGTAGGATTAAGGCCCCAACTTTACAACCTTGTGGTCCTAACTCCAAATATAGTAACCCTGGGACTTAAGGCTTCAAACTGGGGGTGGGGAGAGTGTGACACAACACACAATTTAGTCTATAAAACTCTCCTGTGAAACAAAAGTCTTAACAGATGGGGGAAGAGGCAAGAAACATGGCCACTCTTAGAGCACAGTGAAAGCTGATCATGGCTAAGAGAAATGAACAAAATAAAACTGTCCATCACTAGTGGTAGGGCAGGAATTCCTGCTGGGACCAGAACTACCATGTGGAGGAAGGGCAGGAACACTTGAGAAAGCCATATCCTTAGGCCAACGGCCCTGTCTCAATCAGGCTTAACCAGTGGCTTAAACAGAACAACACATAACACCTTCCAAACCTCCACTACCAAGCTAATAGACTTTCAGTAATTGGAACAGTGGAATACCACTGTGATATCTGTAAGGGGATGACACTCTCTGAGGTTCAGCGCAAAAGGAATACCTAAATGTGAGCTTGCAGGGAACACTGAGAAACAACATTTAGATATCCAGCCTTCACACTAAATACATGGAATCACTAAAGGGGTTTGAAAACTGTAGTGTACTGGGGGTAATCCTAGTGACAACAAACCTGGAGCCAAACTCAGCTGTTGACTAGATTAACACAAACCACCATATTGCAAGTCTTGCAGGAAGAAAGGCATGCCAATTTCTAAGAATAAAAATTGTGTGTTTTAGTCTGTGCTGTCTTACAGGACAGTCAGCTTTCAGAAAACATTATGAAGCACAAGAAAAGGTGATCAAATGCAACACACCTCCAAAAGAGAAAAGAATCAATGGAATCAAGTGGAGATATGATGCAGATGTTGGCACTGTAGGATAGGAAATTTAAAATGCTATAATTAATATGTAAAGACCCTAATGGAAAAAAGCATGCAAAATCACTTGAGTAATTTCAACAGAGATGCAAACTACATGAATGAAATAGAACGCTAGAAATGATAACATAATGAAAGAGATAAAGGATTCATAGTAAAATAAAGACAGACATAATATAAAGGAGAGAAGAATCAGTGAACTTGAAAATAGGTTTTAGAAATTATTCTGACACCTAAAAGAAAAAAGTAATGAAAAGGCAGAATAACCAAGTATATGGGACAAATAATCTAATAAATTATCTCATCTACACAATATAGGAATTCAAGAAGCAGAAGACAGAATGGGGAAAAACAAAACAAAACAGAAACCCTGAAAAATAGTTAGAAAATAGCTAAAAAGATTTAAGATTTCAATCGAAATATTTCAATAATAACATTAAATGTGAACCATCTAAGTGCAAATTCAAACCTGAGACTGTCCAATGGGATAAAAAAACTAGACCCAAGATTATAAGAAACTCATTTTAAATATGAAGACAAACATTGGTTAAAAGTGAAAGGTTGGAAAAGGATACATAATGTGAATACTAACCCAAAGAAATTTTGGCTATTTAATATTGGATAAATGAGATTTCAAAATAAGGGATATTATCACTAATAAAGAAGGACATTGCATAATGAGAAGCAGATCAATTCTCCAATAAAACATAAACATTCTAAATTTGTATGCATCTAACAACAAAGCTTCAAAATATATGAGACAAAGACTAAGAGCACTGAAAGGATAAACAGACAACTCCATAATTACAATGAGAGAATTCAGACTCCTCTCTCAATCATTGATAAAATGAGTAGGAAGAAAATTAGTATGGATATTGGAAGACCTGAACAACACTCTCAACAAGTTGTCCTAATTGATATTTATAGAATACTCAATAACAGCAGAATACACATACTTTTTAAACACATGGAACATTCAACAAGTGTGACTGTACTCTAGTCCATAAAGAAAACTTTATAAACTATAAATATGTATATGTGTGTATATATGTATATGTATGTTATTGGATCATAAAAGAAATAAGCTAGTAATCAATAGTAGAAAGATATTTGGAAACTCCCGAATAATTTAGAATAAATAAAACATTCTAAATAACTCGCGTGTTAAAGTAAAGGAAAATTAATTAAAATGTTTTTCTACTAAATTAAAATATAATATACCAAATTTATCAGATAAAGTTAAAGCAGTACTCAGAGAGAAGTTTTTTTAGCATTAATTGCTAAAATTAAAAAATGAAAAAGATCTTTCTTAAATCAGTGTTCTAAGCTCACGCCTTAAGAAATGAACAAAAGAACGAATTAAAAGTAAAGTAAGCAGAAAGAAAATAAAAATACCAATGAAATGAAGAATAGAAAATAGAAAAAATTGAAACTGAATGTTGACTCTGAAAATATCAATAAATTTGATCAAACTTTAGTCAGACTTACCAAGAAAATGATTGAAGAAACAAGTTACCAACATCATGAATGAAAGAGAAGACATCAGTATAAATTCTGCAGATACTAACTGAATGATAAAGGAATCTACAAATAATTCTGAGTCCATACAGTCAAAACTTAAGTTGAAAAATACCAGTTCATTGAACGATACAAACCACCAAAACTTCAACAAGAAGACTTATGTAAAAAGCTCTATATCTACTGAAGAAATAGAACTCTGACTCAAATACTGCACCAAAAAGAAAACTATTCTCTGGTGAATTCTACCAAACAGTTAAGAAGAAATAATACCCAGTCTACAAAATGTTTTCAAGTATACACAAGAGGAGAAAACACTTCCAACTCAGTTCATGAGGCTAGCATTACATTAACAAAACCGGACATTAAGAAAAAAAAAATTGTAGACCACTATCCCTTATGAATCAGATGAAAAATTGTCATCAAAATGTTAGCAAATTGAATCCAGGAATACATACAAAGAGATACATCACAAGCTAATGGGTTTGTCCCAGGAAAGCAAGGTTGGTTCAACATGGACTATCAAATAATGTAATTTACCATAATAACAGATGAAAAAAAGAAAAAGTAACATATGATCCTGCCAAGAATGCAGAAAAATCATTTGACAAAATTCAGCATCCATTCAGGCAATCAGCAATAGAAATCAATCTCCTTTATTTGAAAAAAAAATGGTATCTACAAAAAGCATACTTTAATATAACCTGCATTGTGCTGACTCTGATAGCTCTGCTCAAATAGTTTTTCCTTCATTTTATCTTTGAAGTTGACTTCCTAGGAACCACTCTTGAATCAAGGTCATTTAGTGGTCAGCCAGTGATAGGTCAGAGATTGTGTTTAAACTCCCTGAACTAGATAGATTTTCACTAATCATGTTGCATCTAAGTGTGCCTTAGAGACCGCGTTTCCTGTTCAAGCTCTCAGCCTCCATTAATTGCTCTATTGTTTCAACAGTCTTTGGGACATATATTGATCCACAGTCTGACCCAAATATAGTCAGTTCTTTTAACAGGGGCAAGATGGTCTTAAGAGCCCCCTGAATAGGCTCTCTCTGCTATAGAAGAGAAGCCAATGTGTTTTGTGGGGAAGGAAAGGATAATTGCTCTTCACTGGCAGCTCTACCCAATTCCTCCTACGGAACAGACATTTGTGTTTGGTGGTAGTTGTAGAGGGATGCCTCAGCCTGCCACCAACTCTAAGGAGTAATAATTAGGGTTTAAGGAACAAAGTAGTAGAGTGATGTCAGAGAAAGGGGCAGAGTAAGAAACACTATAAGTCCACCCTCCGTAAAAACAGTGACAAAGGTAGCAAAACACTACCTGAAACTCTTTTTTTTGGAGGAGGTTGATACTCCTAGAACCCAGCCAAAAGCTTGTAGGCATCTGATAAAGCATTCATTTAAAAAACTAACAAGCAAGCAAACAAACCAATCCCCCCCCCCACAAATCTCAGTTGATTCTCTGTGAGAGCAAAAATTGTGGTGTCTTAATTTCCCTATTCCTATCCTATGTTCTCCATTTCAGTAGAAGACTTAAAACAATAATTTGCATATTTCTGGTCCCTGCACCTGAGGAAGCAGGACAGACTTCATTGATAGAGAATTCTTATGTGATTTGTCTGGAGACTCCCTGGAAGAACAGCTCAAAGGGTGTGTCTTTAACTCTCCTGATTGGGAAATTATGTAGTGCTTAACGCTACTGTTTGAACATTGCCAAAAACATTTACAGAAAATGTTCTGGCATTAACTGCCTAAAGCAACAGATAACAATTGGGGCAAAGAGTAGATCAACTAAAACATTTGGGAGAAAAGGCTTTAAAAAACTCTGACATATACCTGGGCATCAAGGAGGTCATGTGTTGTCAATGTTCACCCATGTTGTGACACATTGCTGTATTTCCTTTGTTTTTTAAGGTAGAATAGAATTCCACTGTATGTGTTTACCACATTTTCTTTATGCACACAGAAATAATGAACATTTAGTTTTTTTTTTTTCTACATCTTGGCTATTATGAATCATGCTGCAATAAATATAGGAGTACTTATATCTCTTCAAGATCATGATGCCAGTTCATTAGGATAAATACCCAGAAGTGGGACTGCTGTATCATATGGTGGTTCTATTTTAAATTTTTGGAGGAACTTCCAAGCTATTTTCCATAGCAGTTATATCCTTTTGCATCCCTACCAACAGTATACAAGGGTTCCAATTTCTCCACATCCTTGCCAAATAGTCGGTATCTTTTTTTTATTTTTATTTTTTTATAATTACCATCCTCACAGGTGTGAGGTAATATCTCATTGTGGTTTTGATTTGCATTTCCCTGATTATTAGTGGTGTCCTCTTACCCCCCTCTATTTAACATTGCAGTGGAAGTTCTAGCCAGTGTAATTGGTAAAGAAAAAAATAAACAAAAGACATGAAGATTGCAAAGGAATAATGAAAACTAAAAAAATATTAGCAGAAAACATGGCTTTATACATAAAACCCCCAAAGAATACACATGCATATATACATGATTAAAGCTGATAAATGAGTTCAGTCAAGTTGCAGGACACATGATGAATACTGAAAAATCAGCTGTATTTGTACACGATGAATAATCTAAAAAATGATATTAAGAATACAACACAATTCCCTCTGTAATAGCATTTTAAAAATTAAAATACTTAGGAATAAATTTAGCCAAGGAAATGCAAGACTTCTAGATTAAAAACTATAAAACATTGTTGAAAGAAATTGAAGAGCAAAATACATGGAAAGAGATCTTGAGCTCATGGATTTGAAGACTCAGTACTGCTAATATTCCCTAAAGTGATCTGCAGACCTAATACAATCTCTATGAAAATTTTAACTGCCTTTTTTTTTTTTTACAAAAATCAAAAAGCTGATTCTAAAATTCAAATAGAAATGCCAAAAATGTGACTAGCCAATATAACCTTGCAAAAGAACAAAATTGGAGCATCACACTTCCCGAATTCAAAGCTTACTGTAAAAGTACAGTGATCAAAACAGTGTGGCACAACATAAGGATAAACATATATATTAATGGTATATAATTGAGAGTTCAAAAATAAATCCATAAATATATAAAACTTGATTTTCAACAAGTATACTATCACTATTTGAGGGGGAAAATCATCTTTTCCACAAAGGTGCTAGAACAACTGGCTCTCCACATGCAAAAGAATGAATTTTGATCCCTACCATACATAAAAGTTAAATCAAAATGGGTCAAAGATGGCACCTGGTCAACTCAGTTAGAAGAGCTTGAGGCTCCTGATCTCAGGGTCATGAGTTTGAGCTCCATGTTGGGTGTAGAGAGTAGTTAAATAAACATTTTTTAAAAACGGGTCAAAGATCTAAATGTAAGAGCTAGTATTATAAAATTCTTAGAAACAAACATAGGTGTACATCTTTGTGACCTTGGATTTTGTAACACTTTATTCTATAGGACACCAAAAGCAAAAGCAACAAAAGGAAAAAATGAGAAATTAAGCTTCATAGAAAGTAAGAACTTGAAAATTTGATGAATTAAACTTCATAAAAAGTAAAAGCTTTTGTGCATCAAAGGACACTATCAAAAATGCAAATGACAACCCAAAATGGGAGAAAATATTTGCATATCTGATATATGATAAAGGTTTAGGATCCACAATATAAGAAGAACATTTACAGCTTAAGAATAAAGAGACAAATAAGCTAAACTAAAAATAGGCAAAATATTTGAATAGACATTCCTTCAAAGATGATATATGAATGGCCAATAAGTACATGAAAGATACTCAACATATTTATTCGTTACGGAAATGCAAAATCAAACCACAGTGAGATACCACCATGAATTCACTAGGCTGGCATTAATTATATATATATATATTTATATGATATATATATATAATTATACATATTTTTCTACACCCTATAGCACTTGGTTTATATATATATATATATATATATAATTTATATATACTTATATAATATTTTATATATAATATATAATACATATTATATATAATAGTATATATTTATTTCACTGCTGGTGAAAATGTAATGTGGTACGATCTGTGCAAAACAGGTTGGCAGTTCTTCAAATTGTTAGGCATAGGGATTTCATATGACCCCATCATTGTACTTCAGTATATCCATTGTACTTCTATACCCAAGAGAAATGAAAACATATATAATATCAAACTTGTGCACACATGGATATAGCAGCATTATTTATAATAACCAAAAAGTGGAAATAAACCAAATGTCCATTAATTGATGGACAGATAAACAGAGGTGGTATATTCATATAATGGAACATTATTCAGCCAAAAAAAAAAAAAGGAATGAAGTATTGATACATGCTACAACACGGATGGGTACTGAAAACATGATGCTAACTGGAAGACGCCAGAAACAAAAGGCCATCTATTTCATAATTCCATTTATATGAAATGTCCAGAATAAGCAAAACTGGGGCAGAAAATAGATTAAATGTTGTCAGGGGTTGAAGGAGGAATTGGGATTGACTAACAGGAATTCCTTTTAGGGGTTAATTAAATGTTCTAGAATTAAGTAGTGATGATGGTTGCAAAATACTGTGAATACACTAAAAACCACTGAATCATACACTTAAAAATGATTAAAATGAATTTTACAATATGTGAATTTTTTCTCAATAAATAAAATAGGAAAGAAACAGTGAAGTACATTTGCTCGTAAAGGATCTGTAGTTCCAGTTTCAAGCCTCTGTGCCTTTACATAGTCTATTCTTTCTTCCTATAATTTCCTCAAATTTTATTTAATTACTGAATTACCAATTATTTTTCAAGATTGAGTTCCAAAATATATGTTATTTGAGACACAGTTATCATTGATCATTTTCTTCTAAGCTATGACTCAACCTTGTACAAATTTCTTTAATACAATTGCCCACATTATTTGTAAGTGTGTTTTTAAATGTGTCTGCCTGTCCTTAACTATTTAAGGGCACATAAACCATTAAACAAGCTTTGTGTCTTCAGAAATTTTGTAGTGCACGTAATATTCTTATATATTAATCAATAAATACTGATTACTTTTATAAGCGGAATTTTAAAAATAATTTATTTTAGAAATTACTGAAAAGTATTGCCCAAAATTATTTTATATATAAATAAATTTTTAATTCAGAACTTATACCTTAAATTCCAGAGATTTTTTCCTTGAAAAGCCTTCATTTATGTCTATTAAGGCTGCATTATTTTTCCTCTTTTTATATCTATAAAATATAAAATAATGTGCTTAAAAAATTTTGACTCAGGAAGGCATTCTTTGACCTCAGTGGTGAATACAAATCACTCTTTTTTTTCAGTCTAACTCTCCTGAAAAATCAATGTTCACAAAATGAAAAAATAGAAATGTAAGGAAACTAAATCCAAACACAGAAGCTGTGGAATCTTTGTCTTCATCAGACAATAAGAATTGGCAGAAAGAAAAAGACTGGTGTAACAAATGACAGGGTGCCCAGCAAATACGCAAAATGAAAGTGTTTGTAGGGGGAAAATATTCTAAGTGCTCGCTAAAGTGGCCTGTGTATTTTCTATGTAGAGGGAGTTTAAAATACATTGATTTTTTTTTTTTAAAGGTTCTTAATGAGTCATTGATTCCGATTGTTGCAGAACGGATTTGTTTATATGTTCAGACAGTACAGGTTTAAGGATAGATTCAAAGGCACTAGTTTTCATTGCTGATTTCATCACATAAATGATTTTCTTTAAGTCCTTAATTAAACAAAAGTTTATTTTCTGGCATTTAATATCACAAAAATTGCCATTTTCTATTTTTCTATTGCATTTCCATGGCTCTAATGAAAGCAACTTGCATGATGATTCTCAAAAACTAGACTAAGATTAAAGCTACTTTTTTAATCTGAAAGGCTATTCTGAAACATTCATCCTTTCAAATACGCAAATCTTATTTCTCATGTTCAGTGATGACATTGTGTAATCACTTCTCTTTCATATTATTTCATTTATAAAAGAAGCTTAATTAGTATTGTCTGTTTTCAAGCAGTGATGTTACAAAACGTCACATACAAGTTTGTTGTTTGGAACTTAGAACACATTCTTTCATTTGATTAAAATAAGTTGTATGGAATAGTAATTAGATCCTTTTGTTAGTTTCTCCAAAGTTTATTTGTGTTATATGAAATTAGATCCTTAACTTGGTTAATATTTTTTTTTTTACAGTAATGGTAGCGAAATAAATATATATAGTGAAATTAAATAAAAGTGAAAATTTCTTATGTTGGCTTCGCACATTACTGGGGCAAAGAACAGAATATTTATGAAGTATAAGAGAGATTTCTAAGAACTCTTATAGCTTATAATAAAAATAAAAGTAGTAACAACGGTGATGATATCAGTTCTCGTGCCTGATTTCACAATACCAATATAATTATTTCACCAAGATACATTTTGCCTTGTTTATTATTTTTACTCATTATTTTCCATGCAGATTGACAAGCTACAAAAATAAAGATATTCCTTTCCTTCTGGACAAGTTTTAAATGTCCGAAGGAGAACTTATTATATATTAAAACTTAAATTTTATTTTATTTTATTTTTTTTAAAGATTTTATTTATTTATTAGACAGCCAGAGAGAGAGGGAACACAAGCAGGGGGAGTGAGAGAGGAAGAAACAGGCTCCTAGAGGAGGAGCCTGATGTGGGGCTCGATCCCAGGACTCTGGGATCACGCCCTGAGCCGAAGGAAGACACTTAACTACTGCGCCACCCAGGCGCCCCTATATATTAAAACTTAAATTTTATATAAATAAAGTTTTCGATGAAGAAATCTGGGATCTTACTCATTTCTTTGTGTTACGAGAAGCCATTACTTTCTGATTCTTCTCCATTCCCTGTGCCTCTTAGTCAATTTTTTAATTCGTATTGATATATTGGATTATTTGTTGCTGCCAGTGAACAGAGTCTAATGAGTTGATATATCAATCATTGTTCTTTGTTACCAGTGACACAGAAAAGTAATCTAATAAGTAGTGACATTATTCCACATAATCTCTGGGAAGGCCCACATCAGGTCTGAACACTGTATCACCAGGAGTAAGACTCCAGAACACACCACATGGCTGCAAATCTCATATTACTGCCACACAGTCCAATTCACCACCGTTTGTGGCTCCACAGCTGTTGATTTGGGCCTAGATTTCTGCTGGTAGAATCACTGCCACTGTTGCCTCTGAAAATGAAATGTCCCCACTCCCATAGCTCATGCCACATCCCTGGTGTATAGCCCAGAGAATGGGCTGGGTACATCTTATTGGTGAAGCACAAAGTCACTTCCCCATACCCTACCACAAAGGAGACTAGGAAAGTGAGTATCTGGCATCTATGATCTGTGGCAGAGACTAATGATATGAGAAATTCTCCCAAACATAGGAAGAATGTATAAGGTGGAACGTCACCAAGAGAAATTACACATGGCCTATCTGAGGTATCAAATTTATTTGAAAAAATGTTCATTTAAATATTTTTCATCAAGTAAAGAAGTTTTTCTGGTCATTTAATTGCTCTTACACTTACAAAAATAAAGTGTTTAATATGCACATACAACTTATATTCACACTATATATGAAATAGGTAATTGGAATCATCATAAATCAGAATGTGTATATTAATAAGACTAACAACTAATATGCACTTAGAATTATGCTATAATTGGTATATAATAGTAGATACCATAATATAGTTATATAGATAATAAAAAAGGTAAAAGATTGCTTTGGATAATCTCACTCCAGGGTAAGGGGGATGACAGTAGTTAAGGAAAGCTATTAGTTCAAATTTAGTCCTCCATGGGTCTAATGAGCTAAAATGTGTACTTCAAAAATATATGTCAAGTCTGAACCCCCTACTTGTGTATGTAAACTTATTTGTAGAGATAATGAAGTTAAGAATCTTGGGATGAGATCATCCTGCAGTTAGGGTGAGTCTTAAATCATGTCCTTGTAAGTGAAAGGACAGGGAGACTTGACAGGCCCAGGGAAGAAAGCCATGTGAAGATGGAGGCCCAGTTTGGACGCATGCTACCGAAAGCTGGACTAGCCAAGCCTTCTCCCTTAAAACCTTTCAGGGAGTATAGCTATGCCAACATCTGGATTTCAAACTTCTGGCCTCCAGAATTATGACAGAATGAATTTCTGAAGTTTCAAGTCACCAAGTTTATGTTAGTTTGTTGTGGCAGGACTAGGGAATTATCCCAGTGGGATAAAATAGATTTCCTACTGGCCTTTGTGTGGGTGTAAGAAGAAAATTTTTTACTGGCTACTCACATAAACACATGAATAATAGTTTAGGTTACTCAGGATGTGCCTGTAATTTGAGTTGTTCTAGCAACTTTATCATTTTACATTTATATACAATTCTATTTTATATAAATCTTTAAAAGTTTTACATAGTTTCGTGATAATAAATACCCCATTTTTAAAAATAAAGAAATTGATCATTTTGATACCTAGATGTTTTTTAATATTTTATAGTTTAAAAAATGCTTGGATAATTCAAAAAGAAATATGGAAAACGAGAATGGGAAAAATGGGAAAATTTAAACAATGAAAATTTACTCCTATGAAAAATCATGTTGTAAATTTTTAGAAATGTATAAAGTTTTCCATTTAACTTTGCAAAGTAAATTTAGTTTGAATTCAATTGGTAATTACACATATAGCAAACAACAAAAATAAGGATGAATAAAAGTAACAATGAGGTCGAAACTGTCTTAAACACTTTGACTTTTAGATGCAGTAACATTAAGTTACAGTCCCTCTGTTGGTTGGGTCGTATTTTGCAGGTTAGACTGCAGAAGAGAGACCAAAGATTGAAATGCATTTAGGACATCCATATCCTTTCAGCTGTCCTGAAATGCTGTCCTGCGTGGGGATATAAAAAACAGAAGGGATTAGAACAAACCTAAGATACATTGTAAGGAAAGCACCAGAGGACATGAAAATTACACAAGGAGTAAGAAAAGAAAATTGTGAAAGACTGATACATTCCTAGCTTGGCTGATTGGAAGAATGACAAGGTGACTGGCAGGAATGGTAATATAAAGAAACTGAGAAAGACTATTTGAACTCTTACTAAATGACTCTCTTTGACAGAACCTACTAAGGAATAGCAAAGCATTAAACAAGTTTAAATGTCTTTTCCCCTGGTCGGTATGATACCATGCCTAAAATAAGTCAATAATGCCAGTTTTCATTCAAATTGATGTACAGGTATCTGGATGAGATGATTTATGAGATATCCAGAGACAGTGTCCCTGCCAGCACCTCTGCCCCCCACACCCCCCAAAAATAGTTCCCTTTTGTTTTAGGAGGTGCAGAGGCTCTTGCAGAGTGAGAGGAAATGCTTCTTCTTATTTTGGGCTTTAATTTCAAAAGCTTGTAAGAGGTGAAGACTGGAAGATTTGACAGTACACATTATGTGACAAAACTGTTTTCTCCTTGCCTCTCACATTATATTTTTCACTGCCAAGATAAAATACTTTAAGTTTTGTTTTGGAAAGAGTAGGGTCTGGAGAAAAAGCAAGATTTTCATCATGGTTGAATGAGGATAGGACTGCAGTATTTTTATGGTTGGGGAGAGGATATAGTTTTCAGAATATTATGAGAACATGACAGCCAAGAATACTTATTATCCAGTTCTTGTTGGGTCCTGGGAGGTAAGGCAAGAACAGTGGGCCTGTTCAAGCTGCCTGGGGACAAAGAGGAGACTAATGCACCTATCCCAAATATTCTGCAACTACCAACAGGTGAGAGAACAACCAAAGGGTTCTTTATCCCAAGGAAGCAGAAGTTAGCTGAAAGAGTTAAAGATGGTTAACTATAGGAGATCTCAGAGTTGATGAATTCTCCCTAATTCAAGATTCAGTTTTAATTTTCTCTATGCAAACTTTAACCATAAATGAGACTCGGGTTTACTAACTCCTCTGGGCTCTCATGGTCTCTTATACATTGTATTATAGATATTCTGTATTATTTCCCATATGACAATGTAAAGCTCTGAGAAGTAGAGTTTCAGTTCCTCAGCAAAATAATCCTCATATATACCATTTGTCAAATAATCAGTACAGATTATGCTATTCTAGATTGCCTGAAGTAGTAAATATTCATTTCTGAGGTAAACCAGTGATGACCTCTTTTTATGGGCCTCCGTCTCCCTTCCTACAATCCTTTGGAATTTCTTCATATTTTCAAGTACGCTTTCCATTCGGTTTTCATTGCCAAGTCTTCCTTAACACAAATAAGGCCTATTATAATAGTCTTCAGATTTTTCCCCCGTTTCTAGTCTTTTCTGCCTAAGTATTTTCTTACCCTTAAACATATAAATTTTCCAAAATCATACTAGTCTTAAATTTCTCCATGTTAACTAAGTAGTCACTCTCACAAGCATAGCCCCATATATTTGCACCAACAAACCCACTTCACTCTATTGCTCCATGTCCACCCTCACAATCCATGGATGAGAAACAAGGTTCCTTCTAGAAACTCCACTATCTCTCAATCTTTCTCCCCATCTAAGAATATTTCCTCTCTCTTCAATTCATAGCCATTCTTTAAGATGTAGTACACTTTACATTTCACTTATGAGTCACTTCCTAAATGCTCTCAAACAGCGTTTCCAGACCTTGGCAGAACTGCCATTTGGGGCTGGATAATTCTATGTTGGGTGAAGGGGCTGTCCTGTGCATTGCAGGATCTTTCACAGCCTCCTTGGCCTCTACTCACGAAATACCAGTAGCTTCTCCACACCCCGAGTTCTGATGACCAAAATTGTTTCCAGACATTACTAAATGTTCTCTGGGGTATAAAATGTCCTTGGTAGGAATCACTGCTTGAAATAACAATAATTTTTTGAAATTAAAAAAAAATCCTACCTTTGTATAGCTCTGAACATTTTACAATGTACCTTTTATTATATACACAAGTTATAATAATACAAGATGTTATTTATCATATGGGTAATCTCATTTATCCCCTAACACCGTACCACAGTATCATGTATTATGAGGTCCTTACAGATGAGAAACTCAAGGACATGAAATTCCATAGATGGCTATTCTACTGCTCTTTGTTCCATTCAATGGCATACGGAGCCTGGATGAATACTTCTGACTTAATCACAGCCTACTTTGTGAGATATCTTGTTAGTAAAGTCTTAGATTATAATTTTGTTCTTGATGGTTATTGCTTTCTTCTTTAAATAGATTGTCAGCAATTTGAAGGAACTATTCATTACATAAAAACTATTGAATACCTCAGCAGAAATGTTATCTACTCCACTTACTTAATATTAAAGAAGGAAATAGTTTCTATCAATACATACCAGTCCCTCACATGTATTAACTGCCCCGTCAACATTTAATGAAATATTTAAAGAGTACTAATGAGCATCCTTAGGCGCACATGTAAATTAAACATCTTTCTTTGTTGGCAGCTGCTTTTCAGTTATTCTATCATGGAGAACATTCTCCCCTGCTTCTCTGTCCTCAGTGCCTTCTTGATCAGTCTGTGAATTAAAGGATGCATTCAGAACTCTCTGCTAAAACTTCCCATCACTCCTGATTACACTAAGGTTCTATATTTCACAAAAATCTATTTTTATCTAAAATTCATCAGAACTTTAATTTCCTCAGAATAGCTAAGCTTGGAGACTTGAAAGGAGTAAGTGATCAGATACTATGATGAGGTTACTGCTGAGTTAATTATTTAACAGTTTTAGGGGCATTTGAGATGTGAAAGGGAACCTATTTTGAACCAAAGTAAGAAATTTGGTTCCTCCAATTCTTCAAGGTAGCATTGGAAAAAAAACATTTTATAAGGAAAAATCAGATTACATAAAAAGCAAAAATGTTACTCAACTGAATCATTTTGAGATAGAATCATTGAAAAAAAGTAGATAGAAAGGATAAGAGAGAAATGGTTTAGTAACAGAGATGACTTTGAATTTAAGAGACAGTGACCACAAAAAAACAATGGTACTAAATAAAGTATGTTTGTAAAAATTAATTTACTTACATTCAAATTACTTGTTAAGCTGCATCAAGATTATTTTATATCTGATAGATGCATATGAGTAATAGACATTGAGAAGAGAGTTGCCAAACACATGATCCTGTCAAAACCTCTACTATGTGATATAAATATAATAAAATATATGAGCAGAGGGAAGTAAAAATGGAAAAAATAATAATTTCCCATTGCTTAAAGGGTTTTGCTTCTGCAAGAAAGAATAAAGAATTAAGTGAGCTAATGTATGCTTATGGGAATTCATTAGGAACAATTGAAAATTAAAAGTTAAAGAGTCTATTTCTATCAAAAATGTTTCTGAATCTATTCAATTTCTGACAGAAGAGGACTTTAATTATTATGTTGTGTCACTCACAAGGACGAGAGTATTTTCCAAGATGATTGATTGCAGCTGGATTTGAGAGCAATTCTCATTTTCCCCATTTCAGACTCCATGCTAAATCTAGGAAACAGACACAATAGTTTGTAACAGAATATTCATCAACATAGACTGACTTACAGAGTTTGATGAGGGATCAGGGGATTTATTCAACTTTCATCTTACTGAAGGAAATGATCTTGAATATGTCATTTGTAGAAAATTAACCTATGGTGATTGCTTGAAATATTTTGAAGATTCTGTGGCCATTTTTTTTTTTTAATTTCCATAGATAGAAAGTAAGAATTGTCAAAAAGAATAAAGCAGTTGATGGAGTTGTAGGGATTATGTGAGTTAACTAAGGGTGAGGAAAACCGTCATGGAAAGTTCTCCAGTAAGTCAGACTTGTAAAAAGTCATGACACGAATAAGAAAATTTAAGACTGGGTTTCCCACATAATGGGTTTCTTGATATTATAGTCTATGTTTTAAAAAATGCAGCCATTTTATTCCTGGTAGCAGATTAGCATGATTTTAAATGCATAACCTTGGGCAATTGAGTAGTATTTCTTACTCCTTCTGAAGTATCTAGTACTAAATATACTAGAGCATTGCCATCCATGTTCCTTATGGGAAGGTTCAAATACTAGGAAAAATTGACTCATATTTTTGAAATCCCAATGGCTAGGATATGGTTAAAAACTCATTTTTTAGTGATTATGATGAAAAATGCATGCCCCAACTTTTCTTATCACTGAGGTCATTTCCCAAAAGCACTATTGCTTAACTAATTTACAATTTTGCTAAACATTAAAGAATAAGCCACACCAAATAATCCTTAACTTATGAGTTGAGCAAGATGGGCTGATTGGCCTTTTACAACTCTAATTTCTATAATTCCATAAATTCAATATAGTATATTAAAACTCTCAAAGGTAATGCAGTGATGAATCAATACAAATGAACTATAATGAAATGGAGCATTTCTTTTATTGTGTATTTAAGAGAAGACTTTCTGAGGTGATTGTGCTAAGGATATGTAAGGTATTCAATGTAGCTAATGCCCCCCTTCCTTAAGGCAAAAGCTTCAGTGGCACAACTGTGTTTCCCCATCTCCACACAGGACATTTTTAATTGGTTTTCTGGATGGTGCCCAGAAATTCCGAGCACTTTAAAGAGGTTTTTCAAGAGCATTACAAAGAGGCTGTATCTATATAGCTCTTGAGTTAACAGTTTGTAATTTTGAGGTCAAAATTGTATGCATTTTAAAGTACACACTCCTCATTTGCAAACCAGGGCTCATGATGAGAACAGGAAGTCAATTTTCTCCTTTCTGCATATGTCAAGAATGAATATTGCCTTGATCTAAATATTTGGAGATTCAAATAGATGACTTTAATTTATAATGCATATCTTGTAAGCCTGCTCTCGTTTGCTTAGATGGTTACTTGTAAATTAAAACAAACAAGAAGTAGCAAAAAATAAACAAATGGCCTGATAGAATCTATAGCAAAACTTTGGTGAATATTTTTCTCCTAAAACTTATGTGCTACGACAGACTTATAACAAGAACCAAAAGTAGTTTAATAATGTTTCTGTGTATTTGTTAAAAAATGTTTCACAAGTTGAATCAAGCCAATGTAAAAAAGCATTTGCTGAATTTATAGAATATCCTCTTGCTCTTTATACTATGAGTCTTGAGAACAACTAGCCGAGTGGCTGGAAATTTGGATGAGTTTAAATGAAGAAATTAATAAATAAGGATAAATATATAAATGAGTAAAAATATAAAGGTTAATGTATATGCATATGTCGTGAATTATTTTGATATGCCGCATTACTATATACAAATGTATTTACTATACATTATATCTATAGGCAAGAATATTTTCTATAAGAATTCCTTACTGCTCTGACATCCTGATGAATGGCCATTACATCATAAATTTACAATATGGCATAGCACACTGCTTTGGAGATAGGCTCTGAGCACAACGATGGTTTACAACTCATTTCAACCACCTACTAGCTGTGTTTCCGTGCGTAAGTTATTCAGACTAAGTTTCCGCTCCCTTACTTATCAAAGAGGAATCAGAGTTTCTACCCGCCTCTATTTTTGGGCAGATTCACTTACGTCTAGAACCTATGAAAACAAAAATCTTATCTCAGTCTCGAGGAAGTCCAAAAATGTTGACGTCATTATTATCATTGTATGACTTCATTTACCTCTAAATTTTGTGGTTTTTTTTTTCTTCCTCTTCAGGTCAAAGGAGTTTGCGAGCGTTACAGGACGAAGGCGCCCATTATGGCAGCGCGGGAGACACCTCAGCGCGGGGCTGGACTGTCCCGGAAGGCGGCAGTCAGAGCCGGGGCCCAGGGAGGGGCTTTGGCTCCGTCCCACCCCTCCTTCACCGGGTGCTGGTTATAATAATCCCGCTCTCTACCAGACGACGGTGGCACAGCCGGAGGAGGGCGGCGCAACCCAGCGTGTCCCGGAAGAAGCCACGTCGCCGCTGAGGGGCCCCGGGGACAAGCCGGGTGAGAAGGTGGTCTCAGCCAGAGGGGGCAGGGTGGGCGAGGAGAGGTCCGAAAAACGAAGTCCGAGATGTTGCCATCCTTATTGTATTGTTATTTATTTCTAAACTTTGTGTTTTAAGCAACGGAACACTTTTTTCCTTATTATTTACTGGATATTATTATTATTTTTTTTATTTAGAAAGGCCTATTTTTTCTTCCACTGTGGCGTTATGTAAGATTATATCAATCTCCTTTCTCACTATTGCATTAAAATGTACCCAGAAGTATTTGATATTAAATGAATGGTATTAATTGTAGATAAATGCTTCAAACACTTCGAAAAAAATTTTAATATACATATTTTTTTTATTTTGAGAAGACAAATATATCTTGTAATTATTTTGTAGGACTATTCCATAAATAAAATACTTTTGAGACTTCCTAACAGGACTACATATTAGTATATTATTTTAGGATATTTAATTTTTTGCTTTGTCCAAATCATAAATCTGTATTCTTAATATGTGTTCCTTCTAAAGTTATGAATTTTCTTTTTGCTACTTTGCTAATTAGAGATATTCGGGCCAATATTTTGAATGACGAGCATATAAGCCTCTGCTCTGATAGTTGTTTTCCACTTCAAAACCCAGGTGGAAAAACCTAAAATCAGGGTGTTTCTGACTTTTGTTTAATTCCTTAATAGATAGGAATGTGTTGCCAACTAAGTTCAATGAACTCAATTCCAAAACCCACTACTGGTGTTTATGAATGACCTACATTTAATTTTTACTCTAATTGTCAGGGTTGGTTCAATTGGTCCTTTGATAAATTCTGTAATAATTTTTATTTGGTAACAAAGAATGTCATCTTTTAAAGTTTTTTTTTTAGATTTTTAAAAAATTTATTTGAGAGAGAGAGAACGCATGTATGAGTGCATGCAGGAGCCAAGGGGAGGAGAAGAGGGAGAGGGAGAAGCAGACTCCCTGCTGAGCTGGGAGATGTGGGCCTCAATCCCAGGACCCCAAGATCATGACCTGAGCCAAAGGCAGACGCTTAACTGACTGAGCCACCCAGGTGCCCCAATCTTTTAAACTTCTTATAAAAGTTTGATTTCAATGACTTGCTAACATAATTGTATGTTAGTCACATGCTTGCATCTGAAAGTGGAACAAATAATAAAAGTATATTAGAAAGAGTGGTGCCCCTATTAAACCTAATTATTTAAATATTTATTCAACATTTACTTAGAGACCAAGCGGTGCAAAAGCGACGGGCAGAGTAAGACCACTGGGGTCAGTACTCTCTCGATATGGTGTCCCTAGAAATTCCCCTTTTGTTGAAAACTTGCATATGCCACTCAACCACAATAAAACCTTGCACTTTGCTGGACACATTATTTAGAAGGCTTTTCAGCATGCCTTGGATCGCTAAACAAAGCATTTGTCCCGTTTGTCCTTATTGAGCAGCTGAATTTAAACAGTAGAGTATATTTTAAAAAGCTTATAACGTTGCCTGACACATAGGAAACAGATGTGAGATGTACTTTGATAAATTCAGTTTTCTACATTTTCAGTAATATTTAGAATCCCAGAGAAACAGTACTATTTATAGATTGGCATTCCAGGAGTCTGCCCAGGTGATCTGTCTAGCCTTCTCTGCCTGAATGTTACCATAAAGAAGCAAAAGATAATATGTGTTCTATATGCAGGTGACTCTACTTTATGTTGATAAACTGGAAGTTGTGATGAAAATCTTTTAAGTAATGTTACCTAATTTTACAGAAAAGGCAAACATTTTTTCCCCTCATTTTAAACTGACAAATGTTAAACAAATTGTCCAAATTTCTACATAGCTGTTTATTAGTATAGAAATGGGATTAGAATCCAAGTATGTCTGAAACCACAGCCCACACTCTTAAATCAGTAGAATATACAGTTTCCAACTGACTGTAAGAAATAGCAGATATTGTCACCTAAATCTTGCCAAGAAAGAAAGTCTTCAGATAAATTATTCTGGACAAATGCCATTTCTCAAAATATAGAACTGGTTTATAGCAAAAAACCCTACACAGCAACCTATCATATTCAGTTAACTAAATGTGAACTGTCCCCCCATCGACTTAGAGTTAAAAGCTCACCAGAATTACCTTGGTTGATGTTGGGTGTTCTATGGGTGTACTCTTTTTTACATGGCTGTTGTGCGTATTTGCTGAAACCTGTTAAAAATTATTTAGATATAAAACATTTTCACTGTAATCTATTACCTAGACTTACCTGTTCAAATATGAGATAATGTGGATCCTAAATTATTTATTGAGGAAAATCTTGAACCTAACTACAAGTGTTCTTACATGGTTATGATTTGTTATTTTTTAAAAGATTTTATTTACTTAGTTGAGAGAGAGAGAGAGAGAGCGGGAGCAGGTGGGAGAAGGAAAGAGAAGCCAAAGTAGACTCCACACTGAACACAAGGTTCCATCCCATGACCTTGAGATCACAACCTAAGCCAAAACCAACAGCTGGACACTTAGCCAACTGAGCCACCCAGGCGCCCCTGATTTGTTATTTATTGGAATATTTATTAAGTCCTTATGTGTCTGAGACTGTGCTAGATTCTGAGTATATGTTGGTGAATAAAATAATGTTATTCTCCACAGAAAGCTTATATAGGAGAAGGGAGGCAATAATACATAAATAACACTTAAATATGAATTATGATTTTGATAAGCAATATGAAGAAAATAATGACATATCAATAACAGAAAAACCAAGAAGTCGAACCAACTTACAAAAGAGCTCAGGTAACAGAGCCCTGAGAAAGATATATTTAGGCCATGTAATGATGAGAGAAAGCCACCTATATCAAGAACCATCAGTATTCCAGGTAGAAGTAATACCTGGAATTACTTTGAGAATTCTCTTTGGAATACTCTGAGGTGCAAAACTCCTGCCAAGTGAAAGAATCTCAGCGTGACTGGAGTAGAGTGGACAAAGGAAAATGAGACCCACGGCGAGGTTAGCTAATGTCCAGATTCATGGGGACTTAGATAAGGAATATACTTACTCTCCTAACACGGGTTTAGAACATCCACTGAGAGCCCGATGTTCTTAGAACTGAGGTAAAAATAGATAAAATTGGCATGGCCCAGCTCACGTGAGCTTGATCTAATGGGGAAGATAAATACCAATTAAGTAATCATATAGTCAGTATAAAATGGTAAGGTTAGAATTTCTCTAAGAGATTGATGATTGGAGCTATGGGAGCTAATGGAGAGATGTGACCCTGTGACAGAGATCGAGAAGGCTTCTCAGAAGACATGGAGCTTGAGTTGAGAGCTAGGTGCTGAGGAGCCAGAAGAAAAGAGGAATGATGCGAATCATGGGCTTATGTACACATGGCATGGTGAATAATCTTTGGGGGAAAACTACTCCTTTTAATGTATGTGGACAATAATGAGAGCAGAGCCAAGAACAGATGTGGCTGATGAATTATGAAACTATTACTTTAGTCCAGGTGGAAAATTATAACCAGGGTGCTGGCAATGAAGTATAGAGGACTGGGCAATTTTGAGATACGTTGAGGATATAAAAAGTCTGACTTACTGATTCATGTGGGATGTACACAAGAGAGGAAACCATGGCCACTCCTTAGGTTCCTGTTTAAACAACATAGTGAAGAAGGCTACTATTTAAAAAAATGGAGTAGGAATTGAGACATAGCTGAGGAGAGCAATCAGGAGTTAGTTTGTGGACACATTAACTTTGGTGTCAACATTTCAATGTGAGACTTCCAAGACAAAATGCCAAGTGGACTATTGGTTATGTAAATGAAGAGTCCACTAGTGTGCCTTATCTGGCAGTCATTAGCATTTAGATGTTAGAGATTTGGAGGTTGTGTGGGCTTGTATTGAGACAAACACCCTCAAAGGGCTTTGAAATTTCCATAAAATACTGTCACCCAAATGATCAGGACTCTATAGTTGTCTTACCTGGCAGCATAGAATAGCCATATTACCAGTATGTAAGGGGTGCAATCCTGAACATTGTGTTATTCCACAATTTCCAAAATATTGGTTGTGAAAAATGTTTGTGAAAAAAAGAAAGCTGAAAAATCTTCCAACTTTTGAAAGCATGTGAAACAAAAGCTGTCTCTTGCATCTAACCAAGATTTCATAGCTTCCAGGTGAATTTATCTCTTTCATGCTCATAGAAACCTTTATTTTGGCTTGGATGTGTTTTTAATACAAGAGATATTTAATACAAGAGATATCTTTTCCTATTTATTAGATGCATATATTATGTGAACTGTGTGAAACGAGCAGTTCTGAATTTAGCATGCTTGGTGTTTTGTTTATTTCTGTTTTGTTTTGCAACATTGGCCAATTTAATAAGTGGTGTTGAAATAAATTTCTAGGTCCATGATGGGGCTGCTCCTGCTTGGGGTGCCATGTCAGCAAACCAAAACTCAGATAACTTCCATGTCCCCGTAATGCTCTAGTAGACCAGAAACACAGTATAAACGGCCTGTTCCCAAACACCAAGTCAGCTCTGGCCCTTCTCATCAAACAAGGTGGTGACTGTGGGATCCCAGCCTATCAGCTATTTTGTTTTTCTCTTCCTTTCTTTTGTTAGTCTTTATCCTATAAAAGTTTTTTGACTTCCACCCCATTTTTCAATTCTTAAGAGAAACAACAACAAAAAACTGTATACTTCAAGAAGCATTAAATTTTGATTTTATTACCTAAATTGTCTTCTTTAATCATTTTTTTGAACAGTTTTTGGCAACAAGGAATGAGATTCAAAGCAGACCGTTAATGGCCTGTAGGACGAGATGCACGGGTGTGGCTCCTGCTGAGTCCTTGGAGTTCACCACTCTTGTTGTCACCAAGAGCTATGGGTAAGTCACTCTTGGATTTCAGTTTTTCTCACTTGTGTGCAGTTGTTCCAAATGTATATAGTTCCCAGAAAGGTTTTGGGGCCCCTAGAAAGGTTCTGGAGTTTATTAAATTCCTGGAAAGTTGCCAGGAATTGGGAGTCTGCAATGGGTGGCACCATGAGGGGACTCAGAAGGAATTCCAGTGTCCAAAAGTGGTGATGACCATGAGTAAGTCCACAGCATAAATCACAGAGGGACTTGGAGAAATAATTAACACAGGAAATTGAGACTGTTTTGACCACCAAAATCAAAATTTAAAAAAAAAGTGGGCAAAAGCCAGACCATTAAAAGCCATCAAGGTGTCTACCACTATAAGAAATCTTGTGAAAGGAATAATAAATCTTTTGCTAATGGGAATCTTGGAAGCCCAAGTCATCAAATTGGTTGGTGGAGAGCTTCAGAGCTGTTAGAGCGCTCACCACCTAGCTCTAAGACTTCTTGTGTTAGGATAAGTTGGTCATGGAACATGCTAGATTGACACCAGGCCCCCCGCCAACCTCAGGAAAATTTCTGTGAGACAGAGTGCACTGGGGAACACCATAATATCCTCAGCCAGGCAGCATATCTTTCCTAGGTATTAATTCAGGTCAGAGAAACCCAAGTCTTAGCTAGAGGAATGGGGTCCTCAAGTTTCAAAGAATTGAGTGTACTGTGCCACTTTCTGTCATAACGGCTTGTTTGATATCTGAGAACTGTGATCCTGGAGACTGTCGATATTTACAAAAATGGCAAAACCTTAGTAAGACAACCTAGAATTACAATGGCCATTATGGGGAACATTCTAATTAGACAAGATCTTTATTTAAGAAATGTCCTTGAATGCAAGGGCTCCCAAATCAACAAAGAGAATGGGTTGTTTTAACTGGCATGCAGAAACCTTCCAAGAGCTTCAAAATTCCAAAATAATTTCATTGAAAGATTTATCAAAAGACACAAGGGGTACCTAAGACAAAGACTGTAAGACTGATGTAACTTCTACTACTCCCCTCTTTCCACCTTTACCCGATTCCTCGGAGTCTACTAATCCTCTGAATTGCCTTCCACTCTAAGTAGACTACAGTATCATAAACAAAAGTCCACCAAGTTAGTGGTCTTATAGATGCTCCTATACTACCTTTGAAGGATCCCAGGATGGGCCCCTCCAAGGGTTGATGGGATGATTGATAGGAATCTTAGGGAATCTTTGATAAACTGCTACTACTTATTCCCTTAAACAGCCAACGGGAAACTGAAATTGAAATTAATGGAAAAATACCAAATTCTGATAGATACACAAGCTATATTCTCTATGATAAACTCTGCTTGCTCAAAGCAGATGAGATCCTGGGAAAACTGGCAGAAACCGGTGGAGGGTGAGAATTTACCCTAGTGAGCTCTCCTGGATTACTCTAGCGCCTGGTCCAGAGAGAAAAGTAAAATTTCAATTTGTCTCTTCATTTCCACGTTTAGACCCATTATTTGTTGATCCTTTCTCTCCCAAGGGCAGCCATCACCTCCTTGTCTGTCTTGTTGTCTATCCCGAGAACTTGGCTTGGCAGCTGTCAGGCTGGGAGCCTCACCAATATGGCCAGAAAGAAGTGATGGTTGCACTCCATTTGCATGAAGCTTGGGTCCTACCTACTGTTGCAGGCTCTCAGGGGAATTATTTTGTCTTTGTTTCTTTTGCTTAACTTTGGGAGTGGCTCTGGATCTTGGCGTGGTAGGATCTTTTGCACCTTCTTTGGAGATGCCTTGTGTCCAGGGGTTGTTCAGTACGGTCGCAAATACTTTACTGTTTGCCACAGCTGAAATCTGACAAGATATTTCAAAGGGATTTTGTTTTGCTTTGTTTTGTTTTGCTTTTTTAAAGTTAGCTGTATGGGTAGAAGTTGGCCAGATTAGAAGGTGATATTCAGAGCCTGTTCAGAACTTTTTTTTTTTTTTTTAATGTCTTGTCTCCTAAACTAAATGAAACTGTATACCCAGAGGGAAAGAAAAATATTCCAAAGACAAACTGCTCTAAATCTAGAACATAGGGACTTTTGATTTCTATCTTAGCTGAGGATCTTTTCCTTGATACATAGAAGCAAAGGGTAGATAATATAGTTGGATTGCTGAGTCGGCATCTTGATATCTGTCAGGTTGCAACTCAATTCTTTGAGGAATGAAAAACAGCTGTTCTATAAATTGAGGACGACTCTTCAGAAGGAAAAAACAAAACAAAACAAAACTAGGGGAAAGGCTATTTGGAAACTTGGCAAAATTGTATTACTTTGTATCATTTCAACTGTCTGAATGCTCCGTAGCATTATTTATTCCTGTAGCTATCCTGAGGATGGTTCTTCAGGTAAGGTTGCTCAGCCAGTAGGGCACAATCTCAGCCACAGTAATGCAGCCTCCAGCCCTCATTACCAGGTACCCAAGCTTTGCTGTGATTGGCCATCACTGGAGAACATAGTACGTCTGTGGACTTTCTTCCTCTAAAATGCCTTCATTCATAGTCAAGAATGAGGGTTTTTCACTGTCCAGTTCCACTTTCAAGGACAAATCTTGGAGACTTGCACTTCATATCACCACTAACTTTCAGGTGTTAAAAAAACACCACCACTACTCAAATAACAAGAGAACACCACACTGTATTCCCAGTTCAGCCCCCTCCCTCCAACCTCAGGAATCCATTTCCATAGAACACCACAGGTGAGCTGTGAGGGCTGTCACTAACAAATGCAGCTAAGATAGCTCCTTCGCATAGTGAAATTCTTATCCAGTAGTTCTTATCCACAGAGGATGCCTGGAAGTAAGGATGATACGGACCCTGAACCCATGTTTTTTGCTATACACCCACGCTTATGATAAAGTTTAATTTATAAATTAGGCACAATAAGAGACCAATAATAATAACCAATAATAAAATGAAACAATGTTAACAATATACAATAGTAAATGCTGTATGAATGTGGTCTTTCTCTCAAAATATCTGATTGTCCTGTTCCCCCCCCTCACTTCTTGTGATGATGTGAAATGAAGCGCCATCCTGTTGAGATGAAATGAGGTGAATGATGTAGGCATTGTGACGCAGCACTGGGTGACTGTCAATCTTTTGATGATTCCTCAGAAGGAAGATCATCTACTCCTGACCTGGGGCTGACAGTGGGTGATGGAAACTGTGAAAATGGAAACTGCACATGCGGGGGTTAGCGGGGATTACTGTAGTCTCTGCAGTGCTGCTGACTTTCCCTCAGGCTGACCCCACGTGGTACTTGGCAGCCTGCAGCGAGGACTCTACATCCTCAGTGGTTCCACCAGGGCTGCTCTTTCCCTACTTCCCACGCCCCCTACCCTTCAGCCTCCTGCCATCTCAAGTGTTAGCTCCACCCTGCTCCCTTCTTTCTCTAGCCTCAGTGGTTATGGCCCGAAGGATCACTTCTATTCTTTTTGCCTCTGTAGTTGTGTAATATTTTATTATAATCTACTATTTAGGGCTTCCTTTTTGGCTTTACAAATTCAGTTTGGAAGACATAGAAAACAAAAAAGGAACACTAGCTTTTTTTTTGTCTTTATGCTTCCTCCAAATCAAACCTAGTTCTCTTCAAAGCAATGGGATGTATCAAATTGACTAGGAAAAAGCCAGGTACTAAAAAGAGTCCTAGAGATGGATGAAACAGGTGAAGGGGATTAAGAGTACGCTTATCTTGAGCACTGAGTAATGTATGGAATTGTTGAATCACTATACTGTACACCTGAAACTAGTATAACACTATATATTAACTACACTGGAATTGAAAAAGAAAAACAAATATTACCGTTTAGAGTTGCTATGTTGCTACACAGATATTATTCACTATTTATCAGTTAAACTAGCTTTCATTATGAAGATGCATGGGACAAGTACCTCTTAGACCTAGGACCCAGTATTAGAAACTTCATGCTACATTTGTGATTTTAGTCCATTGAATCAACGTCGTTTGGCTACTGGAAACCTCATCGCAAAATGTGTGGTCTATCTGTAGTAGTAAAGACAGAAATGACATTCAAAAGAGGAATGTTTAATAAAGACTATGACATGAGAACTCTGGAGGGGATGCCTGGCTCTATTGATCTGAGGCTCAGTTTAGAAAGTAGAGTCACTTTATATTACTTTGTTTTAGCTCTTAATCTCCATACTCAGAGGAAGTAAAAAATCCCACTCAATATTCAAATATAGTATCTGAAGATCTATTATATTGATGACTGGTGAATGATGATTCATTCTGCAAATATACCAAGAATTAACAGCTCTTCTGCTTTTGGACTTTCAACCTATTTCAGCATTTTGTTGTATCCTATGTACATGTCCCTTTCCTTAATAAATTCCTTGTTGAATGGTTGTTAACTTGTAGGTCTTGGATCCTGTTATTAAAATACTTTCCAAAATGTTCGATGTCCATTTGTGGTTTTACTAATCAACTAGAAGTTTGCTTTTTTTGCCATGACACTATACAAGGTTATAATTATTTTTAATTCTTTCTTATGTGGTAGATGTAAAAGGTACATTCTTTTAAAATACTGCTTTTTCTTTTTATTAGGCAAGCTGAAACTTTCCCCATACTTAATCACATTCTATATTTGACCTTTCAAAAAAAAATCAAGACCAAATAAAATATAAACTTTTTTTTTTAATTTTTATTTTTTTTAAAGATTTTATTTATTTATTTGTTAGAGTGCTCGCACAAGCAGGGGGAGTGGCAGGCAGAGGGAGAAGCAGGCTCCCGGCTCAGCAGGGAGCCCGATGAGGGACTTGATCCCAGGACCCTGGGATCATGACCCAAGTCAAAGGCAGATGCTTCACCAACTGAACCTCCCATGTGCCCCTATGCTTTTGCCTTTCAAATTTAGACATTTAATCCATCCAGAGCCCTTTTGTATGGTGTTAAGTGGAAATAATTTAATTTTTCTTCATAATAAACTGGTTTTCACAGCAGCATGTAGTAAGCAATCTGTCCTTTCTCCACTGATTGACATACTGCTTTTATGGTATGCTTGGTGCAGTATACATATATTCTATCTTAAAGCTCTCTATTCTGTCCCATTGGGCTATTTATCTCTTCTTGGGCTACTATCACCATTTTAAAATTTATGTAAATGGCTTTGGTATATGTCATAATGCCTAGGAAGGCAAGTTCTCTTTTTTTTTATTATAATAATATTTTTTTATTATATTATGTTAGTCACCGTACAGTACATCCCTGGTTTTTGATGTAAAGTTCGATGATTCATTAGTTGCGTATAACACCCAGTGAACCATGCAATACGTGCCCTCACCACCACCCATCACCAGCCTATCCCATTCCCCCACCCCCCTCCCCTCTGAAACCCTCAGTTTGTTTCTCAGAGTCCATAGTCTCTCATGCTTCATAAACTTTTAAATCTACTACATAGATTTGGCTTCAGACAAAGGCAAAAAAACGTTTTTACATCTCTAATTTTAGATACTGACATAAAATCTTTGTATGTTATGTCTTCTCCTAATGTAAAAAGCAGCCTAATGTATTATTGTTAAGGTATTCATTCATAAGGTAGAAATTTTTTCAAAGAAACTTAAATTTCTTAGGATATTTTGTTTCTTAAATGTTAAGGCTGTTTTTACCATGGACTAAGAATATTGCAGTTTTTTAAAAGAGGATTGGTCTCATTTAGATCTGTTGAAAATATTTAGAATTTTTACTGATCCAGTTGAATAAATAAAATTTACAGTGATTTGCAGAAGATTAGATTAGAATTTAGTGAAAAGACCCCTCTATTTCTGTGGGCTTTCATCTAGAAAAATGGAGAGAACAGACCCTTGAGAAACAGGTGTGTTTGACTGTGTTGCAGTGGGAATTTGTTACTAAGAATAGAGCCAACGGCAGAGATGATGTCATGAGAAAGCAAGAGGGATGAGGCACTTTTGTTCCATCTTTGGGTAGGCCAATTAGCCATGTCGAATGCCTTATTTTTTGTTCTGTGGCCTCAGTCATTATGTGGGTTCAAGTCTTACTTTTGTCTCTTTCTTATAATTGCCTTATTTCATTTGGACCATATCCTACGTGATGTATGCAAGAATTGTTGGTTAATGAGCGAGTCAAAGAACATCATGAGGATTTTCCAAGTAGATTAATCTACAGAATTCTGTCTGTAAATAAAAGCTGGATAGTGTATGAGAGGCAAAAAGCCCAGGTAGTGAGTAAACTAAGGGTAAGAAATCCTGCTAGAGGGAGAGAAGATTTGACACAGCGACAATCTGTATGTCTCTATTTAAAATAGAGTGCCTCTTTTTAAAAAATATGATCTGTGTAATTTGTCTGGCTTCACCAGAAAAAGTGAAGCAGTCAAAAGTTAAAAATGTGTAAAGTACATGTCCACATAAACTTAGAAACCAGCAGTTAACAGTTTACAGAAATAATTATTTTAATCACTTCCATTTCCATTTGTAACATATTTTTCAATATTAAAATTATTTTTGAAAATCAATTCTGTATTTAGTGACATTTTATTCCTAATTACATGACCTCTTGTAATGGTTATTCTGAAACAATTTTATATTCATTTAACATCCATATTCTACAATAACATATTCTATAAATTCATATTCATTTATATTTATATAAATTTCTTAAAGTAAGAAAATGATAAAACAGAATCTTTGTTAAAACAGAATGAACAGGGGCACCTGGGTGGCTCAGTTGTTAAGCATCTGCCTTCAGCTCAGGGCGTGATCCCAGGGTCCTGGGATCCAGCCCCATATCAGGCTTCTCCACTGGGAGCCTGCTCTTCCTCTCCCACTCCCCCTGCTTGTATTCCCTCTCTCACTGTCTGTCTCTCTCTCTGTCAAATAAATGAATAAAATCTTAAAGAAAAAAAAAGAAAAAAACCCCAGAATGAGCAATATTTTTATTTAAAGGTAGAATTATCTGAAATTTAAAAGAGGGCTTAGTAGACTCAAATGGATGTTTGGTTGCTATCATCTAATTAGAGGTTTTAATCTTTGATTCTCACATTGAAGTTCTAGAAAATAAAATTACTTTTGAATAGCTTTTCCAGTATCAAAGACTTCAAGAAAATAGTAGCCTGATAAAGATCCTAGTGGATCAAAGGAAACCTGATCATGACTAGAATATCTTTTTAAGTTACCTGTGAGAGAGATTAAACCACACTTATGATTATAGTGTAGAACCTTTCAAAATAATGAAAATGGAAAAAGATTTAAAAAGATTAATATACTATTTTACTTAGGAGAACTAGAATTATTTCATATATATGAAATAATCAAATATTCTTATTAAATAACATTTTATAAACCATAGAAGTAAGTGACCAAGAGAAGAGTATGAGAATACAATTGCACCAAGAATAATAATAAAACTGAAGCAATAAATTAAAATGTTAGAGTAATTTCTTTATGTTTGCAGTATTAATAGTTAACATCTATTGTCTATATTGTGATATATTGATTATTCTGTAATTTATTCTTTTTCTTGAATGGGATATGTTATGGAATCGCAAGGAAACAAAACCTGGTAATTAGTGTCTGAGATAGTTTCAAAGTTCTAAAGAGAAGGTTCTTCTATTTGCTTCAGAGTTGAACCTAAGAATCTTACAGAAGCCTGAAGAGAAGCATAGAGGAGTCAAAACCCCAGGGAGTCAGAGCAACAAGCAATTTAAAACACAAGTAAACGGAACTGGGTGAACTAATTCCATACCTGCAACTTACCCATAAAATGCAATGATAATATGAAATAACCTGTCATTGAGTACTAGTTGTTTTTTATTATTTTTTCTTGTTTGTTTTTTACAGTATTTATATTAAAGTTTATTAAATTTTAGTTTTAATCCCAGTATAATTAGCATACAGATTTATATTAGTTTCAGGTGTACAATATTTTTCAGGTGTACAATTCAATAATTCTGTACATTGCTGAGGGCTCATCACAGTACATGTACTCTTAATCCCCTTCACCTATTTCGCTCCTCTGCCCACCCACCTCCCTTCAGGTAACCATCAGTTTGTTGATTTTTTCCTTCGCTGTGAAGAAGTTTTAATTTTGATGTAGTCCCAATAGTTTATTTTTTGCTTTTGCTTCCCATGCCTCAGTAGACATATCTAGAAAAATGTTGCTTTGGCCAATGTTAGAGAAATTACTGCCTGTGCTCTCTACTAAGATTTTATGTTTCAGATCTCACATTTAGGTCTTTAATCCATTTTGAGTTTATTTTTGTGTGTGGTGTGAGAATTTTGTCCAGTTTCATTTTTTTGCACATAACTGTTTAGTTTTCCCAGCACCATGTGTCGAAGAGACTTTTTCCCTTTGGATACTTTTTCCTGCTTTGTCAAAGATTAATTGACCATATAGTTGTGGGTTCATTTCTCGGTTTTCTATTCTGTTCCACTGATCTAGATGTCTATTTTTGTGCCAGTACCATACTGTTCTCATCACTACAGCTTTGTAATATAACTTGAAGTCTGGAATTGTGATGCCTCAAGCTTTGCTTTTCTTTTTCAAGATTGCTTTGTCTATTCAGGGACTTTTGTGGTTCCATACAAATTTTAGGATTGCTTGTTCTACCTCCGTGAAAAATGCTGTTGGTATTGATAGGGAGTGCCTTATATCTGTAGATGGCTTTGAGTAGGATGGACATTTTAACAATATTTATTCTTCCAGCCCATGAGCATGGAATATCTTTCCATTTGTGTCCTCTTCAATTTGTTTCATCAGTGTTTTGTAGCTTCAGAATAAGGTCTTTCACCATTATGGTTATGTTTGTTCCTAGGTACTTGATTCTTTTTGGTGCAACTGTAAATGGGATTATTTTCTTACTTTTTTTTTCTTTCTGCTACTTCCTTATAAGTGTATGGAAATGCAATGGATTTCTGTATATTGATTTTGTATCCTGTGACCTTACAGAATTCATTTATCAGTTCTAGTTGGTTTTTGGTGGAGTCTTTGGTTTTCTGTATATAGTATCATGTCATTTGCAAATACTGAAAGTTTTACTTCTTCCTTACCATTTTGGATGCCTTTTATTTCTTTTTCCTTGTCTGATTGCTGTGACTAGGACTTCCAGTACTATGTTGAATAAAAGCAGTGAGATTGGACATCCTTGTCTTGTACCTGACCACGGAGGAAAAGCTCTCAGTTTTTCACTACTGAGTATGATATTAGCTGTGGGTTTTTCGTACATGATCTTTATTATGTTGAAGTATGTTCCCTTTAAAACTACTTTCCTGATGGGGTGCCTGGGTGGTGCAGTCGTTAAGCCTCTGCCTTCGGCTCAGGGCGTGATCCCAGCGTTCTGGGATCGAGCCCCACATCAGGCTCCTCCGCTAGGAGCCTGCTTCTTCCTCTCCACTCCCCCTGCTTGTGTTCCCTCTCTCACTGGCTGTTTCTGTCAGATAAATAAATAAAATCTTAAAAAAAAAAAAAAAACTACTTTCCTGAGGGTTTTTGTGAATGGATGTTGTGCATTATCACATGTTTGTTTCTGCATTGAAATCATATGGTTTTCATTCTTTCTCTTATTGATGGGATGTATTAAATTAATTGATTTGCAACTCTTGTTCACCATTGCATCCTAGGAATGACTCCCACTTACTGGCAGTGAATGATGTTTTTAATGCATTGTTGGATTCGATTCACTAGTATTTTATTGAGGTTTTTTGCATCTATGTTCATCAGAGATATTGGCCTGTAGTTCTCTCTTTTTTGTGGTGTCTTTATCTGGTTTTGGTATCATGGTAATGCTGGCCTCATAGAATGAATTTGGAAGTTTTTCTCCTTTATTTATTTATTTATTTATTTATTTATTTATTTATTTAGAATAGTTTGAGAAGAATAGGTGTTAATTCTTCCTTAAATGTTTGGTAGAATTCATCTGTGAAGCCATCTGGTCCTGGACTTTTGTTTGTTGGGAGGTTTTGAATACTAATGCAGTGGCCTTGCTGTAATGGATCTGTTCAAATTTTCTATTTCTTCCTGGCTCAATTTTTGTAGGGTTAAATGTTTCTAGGCATTTATCCATTTCTTTTAAATTTTCCAATTTTTTGGCATATAATTTTTCATAATATTTTCTTACACTCCTTTATATTTCTGTGGTGTTGTTATTTCTCCTCTTTCATTCGTGACTTTGTGTATTTGAGTCCCCCCCACTTTTTTTTTGATGATTCTGTCTAAGGTTTATCAATTCTGTTGACTTTTTTTTTTTCAAGGAACCAGCTCCTGGTTTCATTATTATTATTTTTTATAGTGTCTATTTCATTTATTTCTGCTCTAATCTTTATCTTTTCCTTCCTTATCCTGTGTTTTTTTTTTTGTTTTGTTTTGTTTGTTGTTCTTTTTCTAGGTCCTATGGGTACAAGGTTAGATTGTTTACTTAAGAGTTTTCTTGCTTCTTAAAGTAAGCCTGTATTGCTGTATACTTCCCTCTAAGAACAGTTTTTGCTGCATCTCAAAGATTTTGGATGATTGTATTTTCATTTTCATTTGTCTCCATGTATTTTTTTGATTTCCTCTTTGATATCCCAGTTGACCCATTCGTGGTTTATTAACATGTTATGTAACCTCTATGTATTTGTGTTCTTCCAGATTTTTTCTTGTGGTTGATTTCAAGTTTCATAACATTATGTTTGGAAAAGATGCATGGTATAACTTTGGTCTTTTGGAATTTGTTCAGACTTGTTTTGTGGGCTAACATATGATCTGTTCTGGAGAATGTTCCATGTACACTTTGAAAAAATGTATTTTTTGTTGTTTAGGAAGGGATGTTCTGAATATATCTGTTAGATCCTTCTGGTCCAATGTGTCATTCAAAGCCAATGTTTCCTTGTTGATTTTCTGTTTGGATGATCTATCCATTGATGAAGTGGGCTTTTCTGTTTCCCTGCTATTATTGTATTACTGTCAAATAGTTCCTTTAAGTTTGTTATCAGCTGCTTTATGTATCTGGGTCTTCCCATGTTGGGTGCGTAAATATTTATAATTGTTATATTGTTGGATTGTTCCCTTTATGATTATATGGTGTTCTTATTTGTCTCTTGTTACAATCTGTTTTAAAGTCTATTTTGTCTAATATAAGTATTGATATCCTGGCCTTATTTTCACTTCCATTTGCATGATAAAAGTTTTTCTATCCCTTCACTTTCATTCTGCCTGTGCCCTTAGGTCTGAAATGAGTCTCTTGTAGGCAGCATATAGATGGGTTTTGTTATTTTATTCATTCCGTCACACTGTGTCTTTTGATTGGAGCATTTAGTCCATTTACATTCAAAGTAATTATTGATAGCTATGTACTTATTGCCATTTTGTTGCTGGTTGTTTTTGTAGTTATTCTCTCTTCCTTTCTTCTCTTGCTCTTGTCTCTCATAGTTTGCTGGCTTTCTTTAGTGATATACGTGGATTCCTCTCTATTTTTTTGTAAAGCTATTATCTGTTTTTGATTTGTGGTTTCCACTAACCTTATACAACATCTTATGCGTAACATAATAAGCAATCTATAATAAGTTGATGGATTGGCATGTGTGGTGATCTTCCCGTCTCCCTGAGGCAAGAATCACTTTGGAGTGGTGCTGCTCCCTGTTGGGGCAGCTTGCACACTGCCACACTTCTGGCGCTGCTTTGGATGAACTCCTGCCAAAGGTGAGCTTGCAGGAGAATGTGGGACTTGCGGTGTTAGCAAGGCTTGCCCTGTCTGCTGTGAGAGGGGACTTGGAGCCACTTTAGGCAACTCCCGCCTCAGGGCCCAAGTGGGAGTCTGCAGAAGAACATGGAGGCAGAGCATGTGGTGCCATCAAGGTCTTGCTTGTCCACTGAGGGAGGGGAGCTGCTGCCACCTGGGAAAACCTCCTGCCAAGGCAGCCATGTTTGGAGGGGGTGGATCTGCAGAGGTGCTCAGGGACAGTTGGTGTCCTTAGCAAGCTAGGTGGAGAGTGTTCCAGTAGAGCTGGTTCCCGCAGGTATTCCTGTATCTAGGTTGGGGGGGTAGGGAAGGGAAATGGTGCCTGTCAGTTCTTTTATTGTTGAAGAAGTCTCCCAAAGATCCCTGCCTTTCCAGCACATGCTCTGAGATTAGTAAACAAATCTCCCTCCTATACCCCAGGTATTTTTTTCAAACTATTCCTTTTATGCTGTACCTCAATGGGACTGTTTTTTGTGCTCGGTCTCTTTAAGGGTGGGGCTCTGTTTCTTCTTGCCTTCTGACTCTCCCAGAGCCCAGACACTTTATTTTTAAAGTTCCAGGTGTTAAGCCCTGCTGATTGTAAGAACTAATGAAATTAGGCCCCTCCAGTTTTCAAAGCCAAATGTTATGAGGATTCATCTTCCCAGTGCGGATCCTCTGTGCTTGGCATGGAGTCTGCTCCTCTCCATTCAGGATGTCCTTGGTGTCCCTCCCTTCCAGGAACAGTTCTATGAGTCACTTGGGGCCCAGGTGTGTCTCTGCTCTTCCTACTTTCTTTGATATGGTCTCTTCTCTACATTTAGCTATGGTCTTTTTCTTGTTTTTTTACACTAATGGAGATGTTATCTAGTTGGATCTGTGGATGAGGTGAGCCTTAGGGTCCTCCTACTCTACCGTCTTTCCCAGAAGTCCTGTGACCTTTTCCTACTAGCTGTCTTTTAAATAGCACATTTATTTCTGCTGTCAGCACAGGGGGGGGAGGTGGCTTCCTGAGTACACATTACATGACATGGATGACAGGTGTTAGATGGCAAGGCTGGCATTGAAAGAGAAAAATTCGGGGCTCCTGGGTGGCACATTGGTTAAGCATCTGCCTTCGGCTCAGGGCGTGATCCGGGCATTATGGGATCGAGCCCCACATCAGGCTCCTCCGCTATGAGCCTGCTTCTTCCTCTCCCACTCCCCCTGCTTGTGTTCCCTCTCTCGCTGGCTGTCTCTATCTCTGTCAAATAAATAAATAAAATCTTTAAAAAAAGAGAGAGAAAAATTCATGTTAATGGAGTCCATATTAGGGAATTTTCTCACTCTCTGAAATTTATTTGTATCCCCCAAATTAATATTTTTGGCACTGTCATGGCATTTCGAGTATGCACAGAGTGGCAAAATATTTGTCACCCAGTATGCACATTGTCAGCTGAGACTAAATAAGGTGAAGTTCTGCATTCCTGTCTCACCTTTCATACTGTAAACAAGTGTCCTTTTCATGGTCTAGGTAGTGCTACATTTTTCATATTTATTTGCTTTTTGTTGGTGATTTCACTGTGAAATGCCCCAAAGGATAGTGCTGAAGTGCTGTCCGGTGTTCCTAAGCACAAGACGGCCGTGATGTGCCTCATGGAGATAATACATGTTAGACGAGCTTTATTTAGGCATGAGTTATAGTGTTGTTGGCCATGTGTTTAATGTTAAAGAATCAACAATAATATTAAAATGGGTGTCTTTAAACAGACATATATGTAAAACAGTGTTATATAGTGACCAGTTGATGAAAATGTAATGACCAGAGACTTGCAGGAAACTTACCCTGTAATTCCCCTAGGACTAATGGTCCAGGATTCTCTAATTCAGTGTTTACAGCAACTTTATAGAGAATAATTTCTGTGAATAACAAGTTTCAACTGTATTTGGGTGCATTAGTTTGCTGGAGCTGCCATAACAAAATGCTATAGGCTGGGTGGCTTAAACAACATACATTTATTTTCTCATAATTTGGAAGGCCCAAGTCCAAGCTCAAAATGTCAGCAGGTGTGGTTTCTTCTGAGGCCTATCTGCTTGGCTTCTAGGTGGCCACTGCCTTCCTGTTGTGTCCTCACATGGTCTTTCTTTTGTGTGCATGCATCTCTGGTGTCTTTGTGTGTCCAAATTTCCTCTTATAGGGACACCAGTCCAACTAGAATAGGGCCCACACTAATGGTCTCATTTTAACTCAGTCACTCCTTTAAAGGTCCCCTTCCCAAATTCAGTCACATTCTGAGGTACTGGATGTTGAGGCTTCAACATATGAATATTGGAGGGCACATAATTAAGCCCGTAACAGTGAATATCCAGCAACAGACAAATATTCACAAAGGTTTTATTGTTCTTTTCCTCTTTTTTTTTCTGTTTTAGAAAGTTCTGGTATTACTTTATTATTGATAATTATTTCAAGGAAATTGTTATTTTTTTAAAAATTTCAATTCTTGACTACATATCTACAGGTGTCTTTGAATTGCCACATCCTGAGAATAGAACTCTGGGTAGTAATTCCCATTTTTATTCACGTTTTTTTATGGAAAATATGAAATTAGAATATTTAAGCTATAGTTTTATTTCTAACTAAGTCTTGCATAATTTCTGCTTGGGTAACTTTTATATATTCAAGACCTGGGTATGGGTAATAAAATGTTAAAAAATAATAATATTCTTTCATCCTTGACTTCTTCCATCATATTTCTAGGCTCTCACCTGACCTAACTTTTTTTAAATAAAATCTCTCACAGATTTCAAAGTAGCTTATATGTTCTGTTGCAGGCATTTTGGTTTTCCACGTATATTGCAAGTTCCTACCCAACCTCCTGAGCTCAAGGTGGTACTCTGAGTTGTTGAGTTTGACATCATTTCCTTTTAACTGTTGTTGCCAACTACTATTATGATTTTAAAATTAATAGTTGGAATCTTGAACAGAGTGGACTTTCTTCTATTTTTCCCCCAGAATCCCTAGGGTTACAATTATATTTGACTTGTACTTATTGATTTTTTTTATAGTGCTTTATCTCAAGAAGTTCAAGTTCATAGTTCTCAAATTTTTAGAAGTGCACAAGTTATATCATAGAATATTGAGCCCTACAATTTCTTTCTCTACAAAGCTTATTCCCTGGATGATGCCCAAATACATTGACTTTTTCCCATTAAGAACCAAATTCATGTTCCCTTAGGATATGCCAAAAGGATTTGCTTATTTAATCTCTGCATCAAATTTCATTCTATGTCAACTTGATTCTTTAATTTTACGTCCTCAGGAAATTCTTATGTTTTAACATACAAATAGGATGGGCAACTATTATATGCTAGATCTGCATTTCAAAGGAGTTCCTGGTCCATTCTGCTCAGTGTCCTAATGTGGGTACATTAAAGCCCCACCCAGACATTCACTGTGTATATACTCACTGTGAAAAGAAACTGAGCCATTTATTGTTTTTCTATTATTAAAGAAATTATCTCAGTGTCTTTGGGTATTTAAGACACTCTCTGGTAAACTTTAAATTTAATATTTAAAGTTTAATGATTTTTAATTCTCTTTAAATTAATAATTTCTAGATCGTCTTATAATGGCTTAGCTTTAGATTATATTTCTTTCCTTAATGTAAAATAATTCTACTTACTCTATTCACCTTGGTTAAGCTAGGTGTTATCAATTTTCTATTTGTTTAAATTTATAATTAAGGAAATAAGCTACGTGCTTAATACAGTACAGTGGTTTGGAAATGTGAAATGATCCCCAATTCACTTCTAAACCCTTTTAAAATATATTAAATGCCAATGAGTGAGAAATACACAACTCTGTAAATTTCAAATTACAAACATTAGTCTTTAAAATATTGTGCCAAACCCACAATTTTCTTTTATATAAAAGATCATAAAAATGTTTATTGCATAATCAGTAGAGTAAAAAATAATATTTGGAAAGCCTCTGTAATAGTTCTTCTGCTTTATAATCAGGTTCCTCAGACTTTTCCTTTAGTTTTTAAATATTTATAGGAACTATTTAACACTTTGAGGTTAAAACAATCTTTTTGTACCTAATCAGTAATACTATAACTACATGTATGTGTAATATACAGAGATTTGGCATGTATTATAGCAGTAATTAACACTCCAAATCCAGTAAAATCCATTTTATAAACTATAAAGTGGCCAAAAAAATTGATCTTTACTGCAAGCCACATATTTGATTGCGTGACATCGGGATTTTTGGTGAGGTTCAGTATTATAAGAAGGACCTCTGTGAGTAATCATGACATTTCTGGCATTTTCAGAGTAACAGGAGATAGAAATATTTCACCAGTCTTATTACTTGGATTTTATTCCCTCTTGGCCTGGTATGACCAATTGAGCAGGATATGGATGTATTCTTCTGATTCATATGTAACAAGCAGCATAAAAGTGCTTACATACCCAACATTTTCTTGGTAACATGACCAGTTGTTTCCAGAGCTACTCTTCTTATCAAATCACCAACTAGATAAGCACACGATTATCTTCTTCAAATTCTGGTACCTGCAGACAGTCTATCAGGAGTTAGGAGGATAGTCATTTCAAGGATCTGGGCATAAGCATTAATGTTGCTTCCTATGATCCTTGCAAATACCTTGTTTTCCGCTGTTAAAATTAGATGGTATTGATATGATTTCACTCATATGTGGATTTTAAGAAACGAAACAGATGAACAGATTGGAAGGGGGGAAGAGAGGAGAGAGGGAAAAAAAACATAACTATAGAGAACAAACAGGGTTCATGGAGAGAGGTGGTTGGGGATGGTCTAAATGGGTTATGGGGATTAAGGAGGGCACTTGTGATGAGCACTGAGTGTTGTACGGAAGTAATGAATCACTGAATTCTTTTGAAACCAATGTTGCACTGTATGTTAACTAAAATTTAAACAAAGGGATGGTATTGGCTCTAGTTTAAGGGTTTTTTTCCTTTGACTTTTTTGTTATCAGTCCAGTTATCTTTTTTTTTTTTTTAAGATTTTATTTGTTTATTTGAGAGAGCACAAGCAGAGGGAGGAGCAGAGGGAGAGTGAGAGTGAGATAATATTCTGCAGACTTCCGACTGGGTGGTGAGCCTAATGCAGGGCTCGATCTCACCACCCTGAGATCATGACCTGAGCCAAAACCAGGGTCAGACCCTTAACGGACTGAGCCAACCAGGCACCCCTCAGTTATCTTTTTCTCTTAAGTTTTTTTTTTTTAATCTTAACTTGTCTTTCTCTATTTAAGAATTAGTACCAACTATTGTTTTACTAAGCTTATCAATAAGAATTTCTTTCCATTGAGAAAAACTACCTCTTTATACTAGATTATATCCTTGATGTAAAAGTCAGTATTTCTTTTTATGTATTTAATCTCATCAGCAATCCCTAATATGTTAACCTAACTTCAAACTTTGTACAAAATTTTATATTACGTGAATTAACTAATAAATCTGGAGAGATACCACTGTTATTCTGATATTGACATATAGAAACACTGTGATAGTCAAGCTTATTCTGTAAATATTTCACCTTAATCTTGTAATTGTTTACCCAACCCTTATTATATCTTATGATAGCTGGAATGTTGTTCACTAGTTAGCAGCTAACATAGGAAAAAATATATCAAAATAAAGAATTCAGGATAGTGTTAGATATGGTATTTGTCTTATTAAATGGTAATATCAGTCTTATAAAGGTATGAGTTAAATGTATAGATGATTATAAATAAACTGTCCTAAATAATCAATGAATAAGTGATAACCTGGCTTAAACTTATACAGTTTATGTTACAGGAAGTTTATGTAATTTCCTTTACATTATTGTAAAAATAGTTTGCCTGAGATCCTACTTTGCATATTTAGTATTTAATTCTATCAAAGAATTTATTTTTAAATGACATAATAAAGTGGAGCAAATATTTTAGGATGAATATAAAAAGTGACATTAGTTCCTCTCTACCCCCTGCCAGTGATTCAGATAGCCATGAATCCAATTATTTAAGCTGCCCTGAGGAAAAGGAAGCCTTGAATAACTTAGAGTGATTTCTTTGCTTCAGAAAACACTCTTTTACTCTTCTAAATACTTAGATCATTCTATGCCTTTAACCTTTAAACCTTACAAAGCAGAATTATCTCAGGTTCCAAGATTCTTTGATTTTATACATTCACAGAAAAGATGTGTCAGTGCCCAATACTACAGAAAGTTTGGGCATTGATTTAGAAGGTTAAATAGCTTTTTCTCTGAGAGCTTAGAGGTACATGTTTTAACATTTATGGTCTTTGCAAAAATAAGATATTGAAGTGACTATTAATGATTCCATGACATCCTGGGTAAAGGGAATCAGAGTACACTTTTCAATTTCATTATATTTGACCTATTTTTGTTTAAATGCCATTTAAACACTTTTGTCATTTAAACACATGTTTGCTCAAGATCCAAAGATCAACTTTGTCAAAATTTTATTAATTTTACTATAGATAAAATAAATCTAATATTTATGTAGAATTAGTAATCCAGTTTCCTCCATGTAAAATGTTCCACCATGTAACACACGGTGTTGTGACATTTTAATGTATTACTAAAATGAAAACCACTTAGGACAGTGTAGGCTCACCATAAGTACTGTACAGGGTTAACTTTTATCATCATCGTCATCATTGTCATTAATATGTCTCTCACATTATGAAACTAGTCACACAAAATGAGAATGGATACAGAACGCTCATCTGATGTCGGTTATGGCATCTGTCCCTGCCTCCTTCCCACCACTCCCTCCTTTTCATCTTTGTCCCATTTGTCATTATCTAATGGGGTTAAAAAGTAGGAAAAAAAAATGTTTGAGGTGAACTCTGAGACTCCTGTTTCTGTGTGTTTATTCTGTTTATCTTTTCCCTCCGAACTCCACTTGCCTTTTAGTTATGTCTGGAAGGCATCTAATATGTCTGTATTTTAAGAGAATCCAATCCATCACAGTCCCTAAGATGGGCTCTCTCGTGTCTGTCCTTCACAGATGCATTTGGAGACTAGCTTTGATGAGATCAATACTTCCTCTCTTTTGACAATCACAAATTTAAGAAAAGTCTGAAGATACATGGGAATAAGTATATACTGAATTGTCAAGCATACAAACATGTCTATCAAATTTTTAGTGGCATTTATTTGTAAGACTTGCCAATGAGATTTTCTTTCTTGCTCTTGATAAGCTTCCTCTTTTGATACCTTCAGTTGAAGTTCTAAATTATTCCAGATAGTCTTCATTGTTCATTTGGTTGTTTATTCACTCATTCATTTATTCATGTATTCATTCATTAAATATTAGTTAAGTGCAGATACTGAGGAGAGGGTGATATGTAAGATAATGTGTATGACTTGATCTCAGGTTAACCTTATGTGGAAAAAAATGAGGGTAGAAATAAACATAAAATTAGGAAATAAGTATTATTAAAAATATAAGATCTTATGAGGTAATACAATGGGAAAATCTAATTTGAAAGGGAGGCCAGAGAGTGCTTCTCCGAGGTGATATTTAAGCTGGAACCACAATATTGAGCAGAAGTTAGCCCAACACAGATGGTACAGTGACCTTTGACTGAGGAATAGAATGTGTGAAGGGTTTCCATGCAGAGAAGTTCTGACTGCTTTTGGTAACCAGGTAAAAAGCTAGTGTGTGATAAAAATAAACAAGCAGAAGGAAAGTTGGTTGATGAAACTGGAGAAGTAGGCTGTGATCAGCTCCAAGCCTGATAGCACATGACCTTGTTTCTTCTTTCATGGGTACAAAAGGATCTATCAGGCATGGGATCCTTCAACTTCCTTTTGCACATATAAATCCATGTGCATCATTACTTTCCTTCTGACCTCAAAGGACAAAGGTACCTCTCTCTTCTAATCAAGACTAAGTCATTCTCTGTACTTCTTTCAACATTTTTTATTTCCTCAGGATTGCCTCTTTAACATGCTTTTTCTCTAAACCTTTCTACCTTTAAAGAAACAAACAAAAAAGTTTGTGGAGGACCACTGTCTTTGAAACAGTTTGCATTTGGGACATCCCAAATGCCAGAATATCTGGCTAACATTTTCAAGGTGCGAAGAGATCCAAAGCAGCACTAAACTAGTTCACCATAATTACAACCAGTAATATTCTGGAGTTGGCTCTTGCCAAAGCCAGCTGTTGTCATGCCCATCTCATCGCTTCTAAACTCTGCCTTCAGTGATGTCATGTCCATAGCTTGAAATAGGCTGTGAGGGAAATATGTACTCGAAGGATAAAGCAGAGATTACAAAATGAGTTGTTTCCACCCCTACACTGCCTCCTCCAAAGAGAGAGCAGTTGTTAAACATTTACTAGTAGACCACTGATTACAATATAGCACTTTCTCAAAGTTGTAACCTACAGTGTCAAGGGAAGCATCCCAGGCATTACTTTATTCAATTAGCTTTACACTTGAATCATGTTCTCTCATATATTCGTAAGATGAAGCTTATTTTATTGAAATTTTGCTTCATATTTTAATATCCCTATTATGAGATGTATCTAGTTGTACCCTGCTGTATATTTTATGACATGAACCTCTAGTTCAGTGTCCTAATGATAGACATTGCTATAACAATGTAAGTTATGTATGTATGAAGTTATATATAATATATAGTGACACACTTAAGGCTATTTCAGAAAATGTTTGGGTATAAAAAAACTGAGAAACATGGACCTTGGTTTTTGCCTGCATTACCTACCATGCTAATATTCTCCCTTCCTTCTCTGTTAAACTTCTTGAAACTTCATCTGTAGTGATGATCATTATATACTTAACAACTATTTATTTCTTAATGCACCATAATTAGGCTTTTTCCTACTTGTAGAACTTGCATTAACTCTGAACTTTTGATTTCAAAATCTACCACTATTATGACTGGCCCCTATTCTTTCAGCCGATTCATTCAAGTATTCCCACAGCCAATCCACAAAGATGTTGAAACCATTGATACACCATATTACAATAATCCATAAGATGCCTTTGGTTTCTCTTAATACTCCTTTTATCTCAGGATTTCCTACTCTTTACACATCAACAGGTACACATACATATACAATTCATCAAAACAAAATCACATTAATTATATCTCCAGCATGCCTCTAGTGCCACATGACTACCAATCTTTTTCATTCTTCTCTAGATACACAGGAAGCCTGTGCTTCTCCGAAACTTACCCCACTACATTTATATGAGATCATAAGACCAAATTCTGGCCAACTGAATATAAGTAGAAGTGACGATATCTTTTCCAGTTGTGACTTCTACAATGCCTCAAACTTTATCCCCAGTATCTGGTAGAAGAGAAGTACTCTTGAGTTGTTATAGCCTCCAAGTGAAAACTTCCTAGAATTTTTAATTATAAAATATATGAGAACCCTGGGATCTCTATCTGAACAAGCTAAGTAAGAAATAAAGCTTTATTGTACTGAGACACTAAGATTTGGGTGGGGTTTATCATAGCAGCTAATGTTTACCCTAATAGAGAAGTTGGTCTCTTGAGAATGCTTTTTACTTACTTTAGTACAGTAAAGGCAACAAAACTAAATTATATGACATTGGCTTAGCTGTATGGTGGTTGGCAAGAGGGACGCTCACACCAAGAACTGAAAAGATGGTAATGGTCTACAGCAAAATGTTTGATAAGGCTGCCACCTCTGGACCATATGCCATACTGGCCAGCATCTCTAGGGTAGAATTGGGAAGACAGATCTTCAAGGTGTGTTTATTGATTGGTTGTTATTGGCTCTATTTGAATAGAAAGAGATGAGCTCAAGGAACAGTTGGCCAGTTTGCAAACAGAAATGAAAGGATCCAGAAATTCAGAGCCTTGCAAGGTTGGAAAAGGTGACAGGTGATAAATCCTAAAAAGTAGGAGTTGTGATTTTAAAGGGATTTTCATGGCTTGGGTCCAGGAAAACATTTCAGTAAAAAAGAAAAAAGAAAAAAAGACAAAAAAAAAAAAAAGCAATTTAGGCCAAAGGTTGGGTTCAGAGTAAGGTCTTTCTCCCTATTCTTCCATATAGTCTCAAAATAGTCTCCATTAACTGGAGTGAGAACTATAAGAGTGAGAAAGCAAAATAAAGGAGTTTTAAAAATGATGTCTGGAAAAGAATCTTGTAGGTGATTACTGGCACATAGAACTGACTGAAATGGAATAAATCAGATGCCTACTCCATTTCTGAAGAAATTATATTGACAAATGAACCATGGTCCTGAGCTCAAAAAACTTTTTTGACTGTTCAAGGCTAAAACAGTTCTCCTACCCTCCTGCATTGTCCAAGCATGACCTGGGTTCTGAAAATTATAAAGGCTCTAAAGAGGGTATATTCTCCAATACTCATTTCAGGTGTGGCCATGAAATAACAGAAATAAACTAAAGTTACGGAAGGTAGAGAAAAAGGCTGCTGAGAAAATGACCAAAGGAGTTTGATCCTCATACAAACATTCAGAATATATTCAGGGACTCCTCCTGCATCCACCGTAGGAAGGAGCTCTCATAGAAGACCCATGCGGAAGATTTGCCTGGGACATTCACTTTGAAATTTTTGAAAAACAAAACCAAAAACAGAACAAAACAAAAAACCGATCTCGGTTTTATTTACCACAGATGTTTGTGAAGTGTGTGTGTGTGTGTGTGTGTGTGTGTGTGTACGCGCACTCGTGTGCGTTTTACAGCATTATGTAGTTGATGTGATGTACTATTCAGATCTCTTCTTCTGGACCCTCTTAAGTCACTTGTTCCCCCATCTTCTAGGAGTATTTGCTGCTGACATCTACAGTACGTCTCTTTCTATGGATTGACTTCTACCCAAGGAAGCTGCCTTACCCCGAGGTTAAGCCCCCTGCACAGGATTGCCTTATTAAATGACTAGTCCGTCAAGGGTCCAAGTGCCAATCCCATTGTCTCCATTTGGACAACTCCAAAGCAGTTATCCACTGTCTACAGGCAGAATTCCTCCTTTTCTGGGAAGCCTCAACTCTGCTCTTGAGTCCTTGCAACTGATTGAATCAAGTCCACCCACATTATCTAGGGTAGTCTTCCATACTAAAGTCAGCCCGTTATGGACTTGAATCACATCTATGAAATACCTTCAGAGAAAAACCTACATGAGTGTTTCATTGAATAACTGGCTTCAGTAGCCCACCTGAAGTGACACATAAAATGGTCTATCACACTCCTTAAGGACTGATACCATATCTTTTCATCTCTTTATAAATCTAGCTTTTGTCATACTGCCAGGGTTTGTCTATAATAGCACTTCCCTGCTGGACTGAAACTAGAAATTTGATTAATTTTTTTTGGCAATGCCCCTTTCCACATGCAGCCATTCCTCTTACTTATATAAGTACCAAGGTGTATCTTAAAAAGAAAAAAAAAAAAAAAAGACCTGACCATGACTGAAATTCAGAAATATACACAACCATGATAGATTTGGTGGCTCCAACACAAGTCTCTGTCCCCAGATATAACTCATTATAAGGAAGAAAAAATATAGGGCATCAATCCAGTCTCAATTCCAAGATGTAAGAATCAGATCTTTTCATTTTGATGAAAAGTTAGATGAGTGGTAATAAAACTCATCATGGTCCTGTCACCCTCCCTGCTTGTGTATGCTTATCCAAGGAGATAATGGCCTTTGTATTTAAAGAGATATAGCATCTGGCATCCATTGGGCCACCCATTCTCAAAGTTTAACACAGAAAGAGATATTGTGTCCTGCTTCCCTCAAAAGCATTCTTACTAATGTGGTTAAACAGTCTACTGCAGTAGAGATACAGTCTAGTGCAAAATCTTTCCAGAGTATAAGTACAGGGTGGTAGGTAAATGTGTATCCTGGAGATTTAAAATTGCCAGAGGTAGAAACAATGTCCTAAGTGACACCTGAGTTGAGATGGGAAGGAAGAAGAGGTAGTTTAGAATGACTGTTTTAGGCAGATGTTTTAGATGGTTCCCAGTCATGGAGCTGGGAATAGACCTAGAAATGATTAAGATATGGAAAGAGTTGCATGTGAATAGTTACTGAGAACAAACAGAAGAGTGATAGAAGAAAGCTCTAGGTAGATGAACAAAAACAAATCCTGTCAAACCTTGTTCAAAACATTGGACTTCTAAAGCCAGTGGAAAGTAGAAAACTTCTATATGATTTTCAGCAGAAGTATAAAATAATCAGATTGTGTTTTAAATAGAATATTCTTGTTACATTATGGAAAATAGGCTGTGTAAAGGAAGGTACTAGAAACTATTGAAATAATCAAAAATAGTTCTTAAATCGTGGTTAGGACTAGGCAGAAGGAAGGTGTAAATGATATTTAAGAGGTAGTATCACAATAGCCAAACTGTGGAAGGAGCCGAGATGCCCTTCAACAGACGAATGAATAAAAAAGATGTGGTCCATATATACAATGGAATATTACTCAGCCATCAGAAAGAATGATCACCCAACATTTGCATCAACATGGATGGGACTGGAGGAAATTATGCTAAGTGAAATAAGTCAAGCAGAGGAAGACAATTATCATATGGTTTCACTCATTTGTGGAACATAAGGAATAGCAGGGAGATCGGTAGGAAAAGGAAGGGAAAAATGAAGGGGGGGTAAACAGAAGGGAAAATGAACCACGAGAGACTATGGACTCTGGGAAACAAACTGAGGGTTTCAGAGGGGAGGGGGCTCGGGGGATGGGCTAGCCCGGTGATGGGTATTAAGGAGGGCACGTATTGCATGGAACACTGGGTGTTATACGCAGTGAATCATGGAACATTACATCAAAAACTAATGATGTACTGTATAGTGACTAACATTTCATAATAAAGAAAAAAAAAAGTAGTATCAATGACTGTGGGAATGTGCATAAAAAGTCCTATGTTTTGGGTTGAAAAATTTTTAGGACAATTGTACAATTTAATGATATACTATTTAAGGAATAGAGAAGATACTAGTTTTGAAAATGTTGCTGTATTTGAAGTATTTGCATCCATCTGCAGATGTCTGTAACAGCTGGATCTACAGGTTAGCAGAGGGATCTGAATTTGAAATACTCATTTGAATTGTTTGTGTCCAGATCATCAGAAAGCCCATAGGAGAAAAGTGGATTGATGTCCTTGGATGAAAAACTGGGGTGGGGAGGTGGAGAGAAAAAAGGAGAAAATCAGATGGAAATAAGACCTAAGATGTAGACATAGGAGCTCATCATTAGCGATAAGTTAGAAAAACCCATACTGGCAAAGAAGACTGAGTAAAGTGAGCGTGGCTATTTGGGGAAAACTTGGATCATGGAATATCATGGAAGAAAATGGTATCTTAAGTGGAGTGAACAAACAATAGGTCAACTGCTGAAGTGTATAAATGGTGAAGTACCTGGATTCAGTGATGTGGATGTCAATGTCTTTAGTGAGAACAGAATTAGTGAAGTGGAGATTAAGATCAGATGGGAGTGATAAGTAAGAGTTGAGTAAGACATTCAATTTGGAAAATATGCTCAATAAATACCACAGTTTAAGAGGAATATCAGGTGCAGTTTTGTGTGTTTGTGTCTGTCTGTGTGTAGGAAGGAAGGAAAACCTTGCAGGAATCTTGGGTCCAGCTTAGTTAATTGTGGTGAATTTTGTATTTTGTCACTCATTATTGTATTCTTGGGAAGAGAAACCCTTGACTCTATCCCTCCCAGCAGGATAAACCAGAAGAAGCACTCACCTTATATTGCTGTAAGGATGGTAGCAGGAGATCCCATGGATGCTTGTGAGTGGAAATTTGGTGATGCAGTCAGGCCTGGGACTTCAGTGAGGATGTGAATAATTTCTTAATATAAGCATATACGGAACTTTTTATTAAGTATTTACATGGGGTAGTCATAAAATAATGGACTTCTTACAACTAAAAGCATGGGGTTTTAGAACATGATGGTTTCATGAATAACATTAAATTGCACAAATAAAGTCTAGATAATCAGACACATAGTAGATGCTCAGTAAATGATCACTGAATGAAAGATTTATTAATTGATCCATTATAGGACACTTATTCTATATTCTTTCCATACTTTTTAAAAGATTTGTTTATTTATTTTAAAGAGAGTGTGTGTTGTGAGTCAGAGTAGGGGCAGAAGGAGAAAATCTTCAAGCAGACTTACTGCTGAGTGCAGAGTGTGATGCGGGGCTGGATCTCACAACCCATGAGATCATGACCTGAGCCAAAACCAAGAGTCAGACACTTAACCGACTGAGCCACCCAGGTACCCCTATTCTTTCCATATTTCACCCAGAGAGTAGAAAAATTAAATTGAGAAAAAAAAAGTGATCAGAATAAATTAGAAACAGTTGCGGGAAAAGTCAAAAATTTCAAGTCCAGACAACCATAGTTTTGTTTGGAGTAATATGACAACAGAGGCTCTTCAGTGTCAGAAAAGTTGATTCAGAGACACCCAGTATGGTTTCTGTTTACTTATAAAATTGGAAATGAAGCAGATTATCAGAATTTATTAGTCACGGAATGTCATCTTCTGGTCCAATTATCTTTAGTTTTGGGCATTGCTGGCCTTTGTATTCTATATACTTGATTTTATCTATTCAGGTAAATAAGAGTTAATATTAAGAGTGTCACTTTGGCCCCAAATGATAATTAGTATAATTTGTTCTGTATGAAAGCTGAGTTGGCAGACTTGGAGTGTAATAATGCCCATGGTATGAAATCAACAATTTGTCTTTGTGGCTGAAATATGCACAGATGGACACTCAGTCCTCATTTTGGAATTTGTTTTTCCAGAAGAATCCACGGAGATGATACTTCTTTTATTTGGGTATTCATATTAATAATAAAAGCTGGTGACTGAAATGTTGCATGTCAACATAGTATATACACCATTCTCTTTTTTAGCATTATTAAACTTATACCTAACATACATACTATTTTTATATTTCCTATCTTTAACCTCACATTTGGGGATGAGCAGAGAAACGCGAGGGAAGGGCTAAAATTGTAACCAATGATAAGGTCACCTTAAAATATATTATTTATATACATATATAGCCCTACTCTGATACAATTTGAAGCACATTAGTGCATTTTTAGTACATAGTTTTTGTATATTTTGTAGGTATGTTTATATAATTGGCAAATTTTATAGTAGCATAAACATACAACTTTATAGGTATGGTACATACAAAAATTGTCTTTATAAATATTATAGTGGAGATGTTTATGTTAAGAGGCTCCATATTACCATTTTAAAAGACAGCAACTACATAATAGTATCTTTAATATATACTATCTTTAGTATATAGCCAACCAAGGGTGTTATCAGGTATATGAATAAAATTGAAACTTCTGTTTTATAAAGCTTGTCTCAGGGGCAAGCTAAAAGGAGATGCTAGGGGAGGAAGGCTGTATTTCCAGGAAATGTAACTGACCATATAACGGTAGGCTATAGCCTACTATTCATGAATTTGGTACTAATAATCTATGGATACATTTCCATTATCACATGTCATAAAACATATGTGTAATATATATTTTTACACTCACAGCTATGGATAATGTAAATTAATTGTTCTTTCTTTCTCTCTGGGGCTTGAACTCATGACCCTGAGATCAAGACCTGAGCTGAAATCAAGAGTCAGACGCTTAACCAGCTGAGTCACCCAGGTGCCCCTCTTTCTCTGCCTTTTTGTGCATTTATATGCAAGTGGGCATTTGTATGTGAACATACCTTAGCGAGTTTTATGAAATAGAGCTTTATAATATCTCTTATATTTTACTTCTTTCTAATAGACCTCAGAATTTTATAATGTGCCCTGGAATGAAAGAAGTAAAAAAAAAAAGATGTATTGTTTAGACCACTGCTCTCTCTCTTGAAATGAAGATATAAGTTATTTCCAGTAGAAGAAAGATTTATTAAAACAACTATGAAAAGGTGGTCCATACTTTTCCATATTATAAGAGTTCTTTGGACTGGAGAAATAAATAAGACAGATTGGCTTCAGGTTAAGCTTTCTTTCAAAGGTCTAAGGCAGAGGTGGCAGGAAGATACAGAAGGGAGAAAGAGAAGGGCTTGAAGCAGAAGAAGGGAGAGAAAGGAGAGGGAAGAATGAGAGAGGAGAAGTAGGTGGAGGGATAGTGAAAAAGGAGAAGGAAGGAAGGGAGGAGGGAAAACAGGATGAGGGAGGAGCAAGATTGACAGAGACAGAATCTCAATCCATTTCCAGTCCTCCCCTTCACAGTACAGTCTGTAGCTAATGTGTCAGAAACTGCTCAAGCTAACGAGGGCCTTACTTTACACATAATAAGGAATACCTTTTGGGCTCTGGAGTGCTGTAGCAATATTGTTTGTGTAGTATGAACTTTCCCCCTGAAAATTGTGATCTATCTCCAAATGACACCTCAGAAAATGTGGGATAGCAAATCATATGTTGAGGACTAGTGATAATCTTCTATTATGTTGGGAGACCCAGGAAACTGACAGGATAGGTACAAAATTCTACACCTAAATGGGAGGAATAAGAACATTTCCCTGTACAAATGTCTGACAGCTGGAAATACTAGCCACCTTTTTCACTGTTACTTTATATGCCACAGTTATACCAAATGGAGTTATACCGTAAACCTGAAGTAAACTTCCTAATTAAAAGTACCTTCCAGAACAATCTCTATCTCAGAATTCCACAAGGTTCAACTACTTTTCTGAATATAGTGAGCCCAGGAAAAACTGTTGGTATTAGCATAAAATTATTTGATATCTCCATGCTTTATTCTACTTAAATAAGCATGAATCAAAAGGAAGATTAGGTCTTTTCAATTCTGGTACCCATGTCCATTTGTTCTCTAGGAAAATGTGGTGTCTAAGAAAAGAAGACTAAGCAGTCTTAAAAAAAGCCTTTGCCTTTTAGTTCTAAAAATCTATGTGTTGTGAAGCACGAAGTTCTGGTAAGCCATATCTTTAAATCACATACTGAAGCCAAGAAAAAGAGGGGTGTATCCTCTCCACAGTTCGCCCTTCGTTCTGCACATTTTCACCTCTCCTTGCAGATCTGCAGAGAAGGTGCTCCAAGTTCCTGCGGGCATCTCTTCTAGAGAAGGGCTGAAGAAGGCAGTTAGTGAGATGCTATGGATCCCCCAACTCCACAGTTGGACTTGATGCTGTAAATGGTACCCATCATTTCCTTCTTGTACTACCCACTCTAAATTCACCCTACCTTCAGCGATCAGCTGATCTTAGTTGCTTAACGCTAGTATGGACAAATTCATTCCAGACAGGTCTGAACTCTTGGCAGTCATGCCCTTCTAATGTCAGTTTGGTCCACATATCCATTCAGTTATATTTGGTCAAAGGAGTAAGAAGGGGCACCCAAGTGAACCACATGGGCTCCAAACATTTGTCTCTTTCCTCTTACTTGGTAAAAGCCTCCCTATTTCCTCCTGGTCAGAATCAATTACACTGCCATAGTGATTACTCTTCTTCTCACTTGCTAATTCCTACACAGAAAGACTACAATGCTCAATGAGACACGTGTGCTATGAAGTAGGTTGTTTAGGAGTGTTTGGATATTTTCCCATTGTTTTTCAGGTATTGGCTTCCATTTTGATTCCATTATGTTTGTAGAACAAACTATATGATTTAAATTATTTTCAACTTGTTGAGACTTGTTTTATGGCACGGGGATATGGTTAGTTCTCAGTAATGGTGGAAGTTCTGACTCTCCCTTGAACCTCTTCTGCCACCACTGTAGCAGGGTTGGATGGGTTCGGTTGCTTGCAGGTTAGGGGTGAAAGTCCAGACTCCTCATGTGGTTTTTATGGGCACAACTGGATGGGTGTGATTAAGGATATTGTAATTAGTAAGTCCTAGCTCCCTACTGGACCTTCTCTGACACTACTCTGGAGGGTGTTATTTTTCTTATTACAGTCTTAGGAAGGTCAAAGTCTAGGCTTTGCTGGCATGGGTAGAGGTAAGGCTACAATTTTTAATGTGGTGCTTGGCTAAAGCTCTTATCTAAAAGTTTTCTGTATTTGTAGCTTATCCCTTTCCTTGTTCTTTGGCTAGAGAATGGGCTTTTCATGTGGATATTTTTATCTGCTGTCATTGGTGTTTCTGGGTTGCTGGCTTCTGCAGCTAGCTCTAAGTGAGGAATATTATAAGGCAAGAAGAAAATCCAGAGAACTCATCATCAAGTCATGTTCTGAGGTATCTAGTGGATCTGCCTTTTTTATGTTTTATTTTTTTGGTCAACCATTCAGAGTCTCCTTCTGTTTCATATGTAATGTCTAGGGTTTTTAGTTGTTCTTAGCAGGACAATGATGAAAAATGCATCTGTACCTATTTTCCAGAAGTAAAAGTCCTTTCTATGAAATTTTCAATTGTTTTGTCGGTGGGTAAAAGGAAACAGGTAAAATTAATTTCAAGGGCATATTTTATTCAATGTGATATACCACAAATATTATAATGTTAACACGGAATATTACAAAGATTATTGAGATACTTTTTTTTCTTACTAAATATTTAAAATTTAAGGTTTATTTCATACTTACACCAGATCTCAATTCAGACTAGCCACATTTCAAGTCCTCAATAACCCTAAGAGACTAGCAGTGACCATATTGGCCAATAGAGTTCTATTCAAACACATTTGGAAATGTATGTGAAATAATTATTTTGTTAAGAAAAATCAAGATCAATTAAGCTTGGCCTCCAATGAACTGCAAAGTTTAGCGGTGTCCTCTTATCTGTTTCAGATTTAATTAGGAGAAGTGGTCAGAAAGTTGGGGTGGCAGGACTCCAAGTAGTAGAGGTCATGCAGTGGCACTCAAGTGCCAGCAGTTCCTGGGACTAAGCCTGCAGAAAGTTGTAGAGATATTCAATTGAACACAGCACCAGTGGGGGCAAGAATGGAGATACAGGAGGCTAAGGGCAGCTGTCTAATAAAATGTCATGATCCCCCACCAGGACCAGCTTCCTGAAGGTCTTACCTGTGTAGGCACACTGGGTCCACACTCAGAAGGGCCCTGCACTTGGAGGTGACTTGTACGCCATAGGCTTGGTTACACACATGTACTTAAATGATGGCAGAGAAACCTTAGGAAGATTCAAGACATGTCACCAGGGAAGTTATCTAATTTCAGTGGTGGGGAGTATGTCAGCACATACTCTCCAAAGGAAAAGTCAAATTGCTGCCTCCTGCATCTGCTAGTAAAGAAGGAAGAGCAATGTCTGATTGGTGTTTTGGATTCTGAAGGCACTAAAAGGAGAAAGAGAGACATTTTTGTAGAACCATTTTTAATCTAATTTTTATGTGACTGCATCAAAATATAGCATTGACCATTTAGTGAAAAAACAAAAATAATAAAAAAATCAATATGCTCATGCCCATTCATCAGGTACTTTGTGCAAAATAAACAAATGGGGGACATACTAAGGCAGTAAGGATGTGGTAGTATCAAATTATTTATTAATTGAGGATATATCTTGTTTGCAGGATGAGAAATATGAATTATTAAGTTCTTTTTTTTTAGTATCTAATATTGTCTGCTACTAGAGCATACCAATTTTTCTTTCATCCTCCATTTCCAACTGTGCTGATGTGTCTGTTTCATTGATTTGCTGCCCATCAAATCTGAAACTTACCTGACTCATTGGCAAACTATCATTCACAACAGACTTTCATTAATTAAATTGTGTATAACCTGCACTGTAGAGCCATTCTGCCCTGCCACCTGCAAATTAATAAGATTGTTTTCTCTGTCTTGAACCCTTCTTTGTTTTTTTCTTGGCCATGGCAGCATGAGGTTCCCAAGGAAGGACCAGTTTCTCACTGCACTGGGATATTAGTAGCACCAGGAGACACAGAACTCAGAGATAGCCTTGGTGAAGCTTGTTTATTTTACCCTTAAAAGTAGTTTGAACTTTGGCCTATAGTCCCTGAGGATAATGCCTTTGTCATTAAATTTGAAAATTTTGCTAAAATATATTTTACATTTGATCATTCTTGCTTAAGTTTAATTTGTTCTTCCTTTGAGACAATGTACTCTTTATTCTTCATTTCTTTCCTGACTTTAATCAACCTCCATTGTATTTTTTTCCTGCTGGTTGTGTTTTCTTTTGTTTTGTTTGTTTTGTTTAGTCCATTTCGGTCCTGGTTTTGGCACATCTGACTTTATTTGTGTGTTTGGTTTTTTATCTCCGTGTGCTTATTTAAAGATAATTCGGTTTGGAATGTGATATTTCTTTTGCTCTTGTTTTATTTTTATTACTTTTGGGGAGTATATGGGGTTATCAATGAAAATGCTATGGCTTATATTTCCAATTTTTTTCTTACAGTAGTGCTGTGTTTTTTTTTTTAACTTTTCTTTCCTTCTATTTCCACATTTTATGGTAGAAAAAATGCTCTTTTCTGCAAAGCAGTGATGTTCAGTTTCTTTAACAGATGAAGTTGGTCATGGTGGCAAGAGGAAGAGCAGGACTTTTGGAGATCTGTGCTTATCTTTGATTTCTGCAGATTTCTTAATTTCCTCCTTTCTTCTTTTCTTTCACTGCCATGTCTTCAAGGAGCATCCTTCTCTGTTGATCTGCTTCTGCCTCAGAAGCCTTCATCCTTTATCCTTTCATCCTTTCTGATGGCTGAGTAATATTCCATTGTATACATGGGTCACATCATGATTACCCAACATTTGCATCAACATGGATGGAACTGGAGGAAACTATGCTAAGTGAAATAAGTCAAGCAGAGAAAGACAATTATCATATGGTTTCACTTATTTGTGGAACATAAGGAATAGCATGGAGGACATTAGGAAAAGGAAGGGAAAAATGAAGGAGGGGAAACAGAGGGGGAGACGAACCGTGAGAGACTATGGACTCCGGGAAACAAACTGAGGGTTTTAGAGGGGAGGGGGATACAGGGATGGGCTAGCCTGGTGATGGGTATTAAGGAGGGCATGGAGCACTGGGTGTTATACACAAATAATGAATCATGGAACACTACGTCAAAAACTAATGATGTACTGTATGGTGACTAATATATCATAATAATAAAAAAAAAAAAAAGACGACGCTGCGCTTCATCAAGGCCGTCAGTCACTCCCCCTCATTGTCAAGCCCCTCCCCTGTAATCAGTATGGTGAACTCTGTGTCCTGGGACTGTCTTGACCATTTTCATGCTTAGTGCTGAACTTTCAGGGGATTACTTTGTGCTTTCCCTATGTGATTTTTCCCGCTCTTCCGTTACCCTGCTGTACACACTCACAAGGTTTGCAGTGGCAGTGAGAACTCTGTTAGGTTTAGGCTTTATTTCATTGCTCATAGGTATTTGGGATTTTGTGATGCTCTCTGGCTTCTAGTGATCCTGAAGGCTGAGGGATATATGGTTTTACTTGTACTCCCTGTTGAATTTGCGGTCTTTTGAGCAGATGAGTCAAGAAATTTGGATTCAAGTACTTATCATGATCCTCCATTTCTGAAGCTCCCTGTTTTCATATTATCTTGCTAAATATGTTCACCTTGTAGCAAGGTGCCTTTTTCTGTTTTAATTCTGTGCAATTTTGTCCTGAGAGTCCTCTTATTTATTTATTTGAACTCTTTATATGGTAAAAATACTGATTCTTGTTTTTTTCAGTTGCTATAACTGTGTTTCAACAGTCTGTGTCCTTTTCCATTTTGATTATCTATGCTATGATTCATTCATTAGTCATTAAATAGTAGTTGACCTAGCAGTGACCTTTTGGAGACTTAATTTTTGGCAAGGTAACCATGGTAAAAATGTAAAATTTAGGTTCCATCAGACATGCATTACAGAGTCAGAAGGCACTAATTTTTCTCATTATGTTGCTTGGATATATATTCTTACATTTTAGAATCTAGTGTAATTGTAAAATAGTCCTTTTTGGATTTCACCTTTAAGTTGAGAATTGGTTATTGGTTAAAAAGTATATTCCCAGGGATTCCTTTTTCCTTTGCTTCTTATTTTGTTATACAATGTAATTTTATTATTTTGCACAAGGAAAATGACATAATTTTATTATATTTATTTTTTCTTTGTGGTCTAATTTTGAGACTTATTTTTTCCAAAACTGCATGATTATTTGACAAATGGGTATTTTTGAAATTAGGGCATATATGTTAAATAAATCCTATTATTTGTATATCATTTATTTACTCAATATTATTACCCCAGGTACAAATTCTACATGCTCTAAGTTATATTAGGGTTTAGAAAAATTAAAAAAAAATTGTTTACTTCTTTTACCCACTCAACAGATATTTATTGAGCATCCCTATGACATAGGAGGGTTGAAAGTACAAACTCAATTAAAATGAGACACCTGCCTAGATCTCATGTTCCTCACAGACTAGTGGATAAAACAGCCTCCTGTCCATAATCTCACAAAGAGTTATTTTTATCAATCGTGGTAATGCTTTCCTGAGAGAATGGAACAGTGAAATCTCTTGAGGCTTCCTGGAAGACCAGCTATTTGAGATGCACCCAGGAACGGTGGGCTGTGGGAACTAAAAGAAAGACCTGTAGAGTAGACTGAAGAAAACCTGGAGGAAAGTATTGATAAATAAGACTGGAGAAGTACTGAGGAGTTAGATCACACAGTTTTGTTTTGTTTTTGTTTCTTTTGTCCCACCCACAGAAAGTCTTTTTGTTGTTGGTGTTCATGTTAAGGAGTTTGGGCTTCATCATAAAAGAAATGGAAGCTGCTTAAAGTTTTTAAGCAACAAAGTGATTTAATATTTTAATTTCAGGGGCACCTGGGTGACTTAGTCGTTAAGCATCTGCCTTCGGCTCAGAGTCCTGGGATCGAGCCCCACATCAGGCTTCTCTGCTGGGAGCCTGCTTCTTCCTCTCCCATTCCCCCTGCCCGTGTTCCCTCTCTCACTGGCTGTCTCTCTCTCTGTCAAATAAATAAATAAAATCTTTAAAATTTTTTTTTAATTTCAAAAAGATTGTTCTTATTACAGAGTACTTTCTCAACAACCAGTATCTCATGTGCTTGCACAAAAGATGCAGACATGGGCCGAGTGTGGATAATAACATCATTTAGAAATATCAAATAAGAAAATAAATAAATGAATGAAATCCAGAAAACCAGTTAGTAGCATGGTTGTGAGAATGCTCCATAGCAGAGGTCATGGAGAAAGAGGATTTAATGCAATGGCTGGAGAGAGAAGAAAAGTGAACAAGTAAACACTGAGAAGTAAATAGGATACATTTCAGTGGCTTGGATAAAAATAGGAGTGTTGTTGAATTTAAGGTGATAATCAACTTTGTAGCTCCGGGGAAATACCTCGACTAGAATAATAGCTCCAGCGAAGGATATGATAAGGAACCAATATTTAATGCCCTAAAAAGACTCAGGGAGGAATAGGTCAGATGGTAGGAGTATTAGGGAAACTTGAGCCTTGAAAGCTTAGAGAAGAATATTTCCAGAAGAAAAGCTTAATCATAAAAAAATACTTTAGGATCAATTATAGAAATTTGAATATGGACTAAGAATTAGATCATTTTAAGGGATTATTACTAATTTTGCAGAATGTTAAAATATTGTCTTGGTTATGTTTGGATTTGTGTGTGTGTCTGAAGAATCATGCTGAAGTATGTAGGTATGGAATATCTTGGTATAAACACTTTAAAATATTTCAGAACATTGTAAAATAAAATGAGTTAAAATTAAGGGCATACTCATCTGTACTATATACCATTGTGAATCTGAGTTAGGTGATGGTTGAACAGTGTTTTCTGCATTTAACAACAGAGAATAAAGATCTCCTTTGGTAGAGTGGTGAGAGAAAAGAGGAAGATAATGGCGTAGGGTGACAAATTAGGAGAAAAGTAACTGAAAATGGCAAGTAGTCAAAGTAACTTTCAATATAACTTTTAGATAGCACAGGAGAGGGAAAAATAGTTTTTGTTCATTTTTTTTTTGTATATTTAGTTTAAAAAAATCAAGCATCTTTAAAAGGTGATGGAAGACATCCAGTTGGAAAGAGAATAATAATTACTAATGTAGCCAGTTTTTTGACGAACGCATTAGGAAATAAACATGAAATAAATTTATTTTGCCTAAGATACCACATTTTACTAGGTCATGTGGAATCTAGATTTCCCACTGGGTTGTAGGTTGCTTAATGACAGCTTCCTCAGATTCCATAAATTTCCTGCCACTTTCAACTATTACTAAGTCTCAGTCTTACTCATTTTCAAAAGTTCAATCACAAACCTCTACAAAATGAACTTCCATCTTTATGGCCAAGTATTCACCTAAAGCTTAAGGGGCCCACAGGAACACAGCCCACATTGTTCTCATATTCAAGGAAGGTCTGAAGAGGAAGCTGCACCATGCTCTGAGCCTCTGAGAGTGCCATCCCAAGATTCACCTGGGCACACTACTTCATTGGTGGCACCAGGGTGAGCTTGTGCACCCAGCAGTTCTGCAAGCACCCAGAGGTAGGATGAGATCTATATATCCTGTTCTAGCAGGGGCACATCCAACTTTCTGTGGTTCTCTTGGACCTCCCTTCAGTTGGTTTCAGGGAACAGTGAGCCTCTCCCTATTGGCCCAAAAGAAGAAGCTACAATGGCCTCTTTCCAGTGGGAGGGAAGGGATGGGGGGAGAGTTGGTAGAAATGCATCAGTTCAGCAAGCCTTGGTGGGGAATTTTGGTCCAACTAGTAGTATCAAACTAGAAACTTTCTTTATGGTATGCCCTCAATGTCTTTTGTTTCTCAATCCTGGGCATCTTTACCTATACCCAGTAGTATGCTGATAAACCACTCTTGAGCAGAGTGGTGTGGGGTAGGGGTGAGGGGATATCTTTAAGCATTTGTGGAATTTTTGGGGGTAAGTATGCCACCATGCCCTATTTCAAGCTATTAGTGTGATGTCATTGAACACAGAGTTGGGAGAGAGGCACACAATTGGCTTTTAGGAGAAAGCCACCATTGCCTCCAGCTTCCCGTGGCAAGAAATTTGCCCAGTTGTATTACATGCACAAAACAGTTGCTCCAATGAGTAAACTAGGATGTTAAATGTATATTTAATGATATCTATACTGTATTTGCTCGTGGGTTAAGATTTTAATGTTTTTAATTGGAAGTTCTTTACATACAGCCAGCAATTTTTTGAAAATGGGATAGCAAGAGAAATTTTGGCTGAAGCGTCTGTTTTCTTCCAAGTAAAGCAAAAGAATTCTACACTTACTTGGTAGTACTTTGACATATTCTTTGGTTACTTATGGCCTAAAAAAGATTGATTTATATATGTACATATATGTATTTTTTTAAAAAACTTTATTGAGATGTAATTCATTTAGTGTCTTCCAGTAAATTCACAAGTTGTGCATCTATCACTATAATTAGTTTCAGAAACTTTTCATGATCTCCCAAAGAAACCCTGTTTTCCTTAGCAATCACTCCCAGTCTTCCCAAACCCCCATAGCAGTAGGTAAGCACTAATTTACTTTCTATCTCTATAGACTTGCCTATTTTGGACAGTTCATTTAAATGAAATCATGCCAGGAGGTCCTTTATGACTGGCTTTTTTTCACCTGTCATGCTTTAAAGGTTCATCCATGTTGTAGCATGCGTCAGTACTTCACTCCTTTTTAATGGCTGAATAATATTCCATTGTATGGCTCTTCTGTATTTATTTATCCATATCCATTTTATCTGTACTTATCAGCTAATAGACACATGTTTTGTTTCCACTTTTGGCTATTGAGTGATATGCTCTGAATATTTGTGTACATTTTTTGTGTGGACACGTTTTCATTTCTTTTGGGTCTATACCCAGGAATGGAATTTCTGGGTCCTGTGATAACTCTGTGCTTAGCTGTTTGAGGAACTGCCAGAATGTTTTCCAAAGCAGCTGCACTATTTTACGTTCCTTTCAGCAGTGTGTGAGGGCTCTGATGTATCCATGACCTTGCTGACACATGTTGTTATCAGTCTTTTTGATTATAACCTCCCTAGCACTATGAAGTTGTATTTCACTACGGTTTGATTTGCATTTTCCTGGCTAATGTGTGTATGATGTTATATGAATATGCACAGATGTGTCCATATTATATATGCCTTACCTTGAATGCCATCTTCATTTCACTTTTCCTTTTCACAGGTCTTACATTACCCTGTCTTTGCCCCAATACCTGCACGTCCTGCCTAGTATCCGTTCATACGTTTAGGTACAAATATATATGCTTTGTCATATCACACACATTTTTCTGCATATCACTTTCTTCACTAAATAAGTCCCAGTAAGAATCTCTCCAAGTCAGTTGAGATCAAATAAACTCATTATTTTTAGTAGCTGCATGATGTTCCATAGTTCAAATTTACCATAACTTTCCCAGTCACTGCCTTATCCATGGATATTGGGAAGATTTTTAGTTATTTTTTCTTTGAGCAATGCTATAATCATCATCCTTGAACATACGTCTTACATACCAAGGTCTTCATTTCTATGGGTTGGGTTCTAGGATTGCATAGCTGAATCTCAGGGTCTGTGTGTTTTTAATTATCCTAGATAATGCCTGTTCTCTTTCCAAGCTCATAGCACTGCATATTCCCATAGCAAGATAGGAAGACATCATTTCCTCTTATTCTAACAGCAAAATCAGCCAAAGGAAATTCTCCCTTCCTGTTCTTTATTCATACATTTCCTTACCACTGTTATTAATTTTTCTATATAAATTTTAATTTATTTTATCCAATTAAAAAACTATTGGGATTCTAATTGAACTTGGATTACATGCCTATATTAATTTTGGGAGAGTTGACATTTTTATTATTTTATGTCTTTCCATCAGAGAACACATAATACTTTTCCATTTGTTCAGATATTTTGTGACCTTCAATATGTTTTATACCTTTATTCATCTTTATTCATATAGTTTCTAGGCTTTCTTATTAAACTTATTCTGAAGTACTTTATATTATTTAAGTATTTTGTCGAGATTTTTTTTCACGTTTTTAAGTCACTAAGGAATTAAATTATATCTAATTTATAAGAGATAAGTAGATAGACATTCTAGAAACACAGTCTGTGCTTTAAGATGAGATTTATCATGACTGCATTGCAAGGACTGAGACAGGTAAGGTAAATGTTGGTAGAATGACTTGTACCAATTAAATATTTGTCTTCTTTCTCCCCATGCCAGTCCAGTAAGTTGCTTTTTACATAAATTATGTGTACCTCTGATATAATGCCACTATATTTGAGGGGTTGTCTGCAATGTCATTATCAAGCAACAAATGCTAAAGCAAGCTTGAGAAAAATCTAAGTTAACAAAGAAAAGAAAATATTGGTAGACCTGAAGTAGAAGAAATGCTTATTTTTAATTTGCCTATAAGTCTCCACAAATCCTAACTCTATATTTAATTTTAGTAAAGAGAAATGGAATGGCTTTAATTATTGTGTGAGAAAGAGCTACTCGTTTACTCATTCATCCATTCAATCATTTACTTATTTATCAAGTAATTATTTAGCACCTACTATGTATAAAGAGGAAGCCCTGGCTTTCTTGAAGCAGTTATTTTAACCCAGGATTGGGGGGGGGCATGTAATAAAACAAGTGAAACAAAGCTTGATGATGATAAATGCTGATGAGAAAAACAAAATAAGGTAGAGGAACGGAGCGTAGAGGGAAGTGGGAAGGAGGATTCAGTCTCTGGTGAGATGTCTAGTAAAGGTCTCATGGAGGAAGCCATGTGAGTGAAGACCTAGAGGAGGTGAGGGAGTGAAGCATGCAGATTTCATGGGGTTGGGGGCGGTTTTCAAGCAGAGGAAACAGCACAGGTAACACAGGATATTTTGTGTGAATAGGTGTTCAGACTATTTATTACTTCCATTTGGTTTGCTGTAAGGCATTTTCATCTTTTAAAGGCATTACTACAGTGATTGCTTCCAGATGCTTTGATTCTAGCTTCCCTTGAAAGCCTTCAGTTTCTCCTCAGAGATTACATTAGGAAATTTGCTGTCAATACTTATTTATTCTAATTGTATTGGAATTGGGTGCCTGGTGAATACTGAGTCTTAATCTTTATGGAGCTAGACTACATGTATTTAAAAGTTGCCACAATTTAGGTCTCTAGTGGTAGAGAGAAATTCAATGTACCTTTGGCAGATTTCCTTTTGTTTGGGGAAAATCACTAATTAGGTTCCCTTAGTTACACAAATATAAAGTCAGTAGCTTCATTGTTCTTGGAGGAAAATGTAATGTCACCATTGACCAGAATTTAGTAACTCAAATTAGGTTTATTAACAGAACTATGTCTCCAAAATGTTGGAAATTTATTTTCCTTCCTTAAGTGTGGATGTAGTGTGTGAAGTGCTAAAAATACTATGTCTGTTATTGGTAAAAGTACATGCTTTTTGTTGGAGTATTCAGTCCGTAACTTTGGGAGACCAGACCAAGACAGTCAGATTTATTGGCTTGTGTGTCCTGATGGTCTCTTCTCACAGTGGGGGATAAAACAAGTCAAGGAATTGACTGAACGTGGTGCAGGACTGCCTCTACAAGAGTGACCATTTCTTGATTCATTGTGAATGTCAAAATTGTTCTAGTTAAGAGGTCTTGTAGGAGGGTGAATGTAGCTATAGCATGAATATACACTTTTGACAGCTGCTGATTGGAAAAATGCCAGCTGAGTGATTAAGATTATTTAGATCACTCCTTGCTGTGAACCTCACGTACCTCAGCTCAGTTAAGGGCCGAGTAGCCTCTCTCGTGTGGTCCCACATTGGGTGTTTACCCCTCAGCAGTGTGCAGAGGTCCAATCAGAGCATGGCTGGCATTCTACAGCACAGTGAGGGGTTGCCTTTGAGAACGACAGGTGCCCGGGCTGTGTCTAAAGGAGACAACATGCAGTAGGAAGAATATTCACAAAGAGCCCTGAGTGAGGAAAAAAAAAAAGTGAGGTAATGCTAAGATCTTAAGTAAATATATGTGTTTATAAATGTGACCTAAATCACTGTTGATATTTAGATGTATTCCATTTGGTTGATTTGTAGGTGACCTGAAACTTACAATGGATTAATATTGGTCAAATTTTTAAAAGCCATAGGGACTCCTTATATTTAATTTACAGAGTCCCAATTTTAAAGATTTTATTTATTTATTTATTTATTTATTTGAGAAATAGCATGAACAGGGGGAGGGGCAGAGGGAGAGGAAGAAGCAGACTCCCTCCTGGGCTGGATCCCAGGCCCCTGAGATCATGACCTGAGCTGAAGGCAGACAACCTACTGACCCACCCAGGTGCCCCAACAGAGTCTTCATTTTTCGCTGAAAAGATACACAACAATTTTTAAAATTCAAAATGTGTATGGTTCTTATGATATAACATTGTTTATAAAACTACCTGTTTTAAAAAAATAAAAATAAAATACTGTAGAATTAAACACAGAATGAAAGGGAGCCTGGGTGGCTCAGTCAGTTAAGCTTCTGCCTTCCGGTCAGGTCACGATCTCAGGGTCCTGGGAGGGAGTCCCATGCTGGGCTCCCTGCTCAGAGGGGAAACTGCTTCTCCCTCTACCCCTCCCCCTGCTTATGATCTCTCTCTATCTCTCATGCTCTCTCTCTCAAATAAATAAAACCTTAAAAAAAAAATAAACACCAAATGAAAGGTCAACAATACCAATTAAGCGTCTCTTTATTAATAACCTCAGTGGTTCTGGAACAAAGATTGGCAAACTATGGCCCATGAACCAAACCTGGCACTCCACTTGTTTTTTTTTTTTTTTTTTTTTTAAGATTTTATTTATGTACTTGACAGAGAGAGAGTGAGAGAGAAGAGGCAGGCAAAGGGAGAGGGAGAAGCAGGCTTCCTGCTAAGCAGAGAGCTCGATGCAGGGCTGGACCCCAGGACACTGGGATCATGGCCTGAGCCAAAGGCAGGCGCTTAACCTACTGAGCCACCCAGGCACCCCAGTCCATTTGCTTTTGAAATAAAGTTTTATTGGAGCACAGTTCATTCATTTCTGTGTTGTTTATGACTGTTTCACACTATATAGGCAAAACCATGCATTTGCTGAAAAGACCTGTATTGTTGGCAAAGCCCAAAAATATACTATCTGGACACATAGAGGAAAAATTTGCTCGTAGCTGTTCTAAGATATTTTATATTTGCTTCCCAGGATAAAAATTCTACCTTTTTATTTATGAAAGTAAAAAGGGGTATTCATTAGCAATAACTGTTAATTGACATATAGGAAATTATAGGTTATAGCAACTATTTTCACTTTTTTTCCTGTTTTTTTTTTTTACCCTGAGAATTATATTTTCTGTGTCATACCATGTTGTTTTTTAATAATCTCTTCTTATGGTTTTATCTAGGATTGTTTATTTCTGCACCTCAAATCTTCTTTTCTAAGTCTCTTTTCAGACAGTAAAGTTTCCTGGTACCCCATTTTTCCCTGATATAGGGAGAAATTCTTGTCTATTGGCTATTGCCTGTTACTCTGCTATCATAAATTGTGAATCAAAAATACAGATGCCTGCTCTTCAATGCTGTCTTCCTCACCAATGATCCTCAGATTGCCTTTTTTTCTGTAGTGTGAATACAATTCAAGGAAGAGTTAAAAATCTACCCCTTCCCCTCTTCCCAGACTCCGAAGCAACTAGAAATTCCAGTATTTATCTGATTTTAAGATTCATACCCAAGTAAAACAGTATTGAAATCTTTCCAATTCTTCCAGGAATATAGTGTTTTCTGTGTAGATTTGTCCTGAAATTAGCCATCTTATATTATCTGTAAATCAATATTTACATTGAGAATTATAGCAATGTGAGAATAAAAACCTACAATGCAATTTTATTTTCCCCAGTTTTGATTCTTTAGCACAGATTATTTTCTGTTGCTTAAGACTGTCTCTACAATTAAAATGGCAACAGAGAGACAGTGGTCTTTTCTGCTTCTATCATAAACTCTCCTTTAATGTTTCCCTATCTTCTTTCCATTTATGTTTCCTTGCACTTGGGAAAATATATTTTACAAAGAGCTTCTCTGCATATCTGTCATCTTTGAATATCTTGGAATGTAAGCTCCTTGGAGGGAGGACCTGTATCTTTTACATGTTAAAGGCCTGACACAAAATGAGCCCTAAATAAATGTTAAAACATCATTAGACCAAATACTTCAATCATTTCCCGTTTAGAACAAGAGGACGGGGAGGTGGTGACAGCTGGGGTCTCCTTGAGATGTCGATACCTTGGGGTGCCTTTGTCAGGCTACAGCCTGAGGCCCCTTCTGTTGAAGAGATAATAGAAAATATTAAATGGACTGACAGGTGTCTTAAGCAAGAAAGGAAGAGAAATGAAGGAAAGTGCCTCTGGGGCAGAACATTTGAAAATAGTTTGTTAGGAAGAGAAGAAAAATCATACACTGGAAAAAAAATTTTTTTTTCAAATTTTGTGAAAGGTAAACAAAATAATTATAATTAAATTTGAAGAGAGAATGCACATTACTTTGAACAAAGAACAGCACTACTGGCAAAATGATGGCTTATAGGATGCAAACTGCTGCCTTGGACGTGCAGTAAAGACTGCTGGATCCTGGGACAAAAGAACCCCTTCAATACCACAAGCATTAATTCTGTGAGAGGTCTGTGATGTATAAGAATTGTATGCGTATGTGAAGTAGAGGTGTGACCGATTTGAGGAAATCCGTGGTTACAAAAATAAAATTAAGGGAGAAAAAAAATCATGGTTCCTGGCTATAATTGGTTTATTAATGACAGAGCGAATCTACAAGAGTTTGAGGGGTGGGAGGCATCAGAAATGGGGAAGAGTTGGTATTCGTAGGTGGGAGGAGGGAACTCGACACTTGTGCTGACATACACGCTTTTCTTTACCTTCTCTCTTGCTTATATTTCCATGATTTTTCAAACGAAATATACTAGGTTTCCTCATAAAAAGCCAGTATATAATCAAGATACGAGGCTGAAATTGAAGAGTAGCAATAATCTTCTGTCCAATAGCTTTTAAATTGAGCTCTGTGCATTAACTGACAAATGGATCTGCGCATGTCTAAAGCACAGGTCTTTGCTTCCTGAGAGGGTTCTATCCACCCTCAAAATACGGATCTTCATTACTTTGCTTTTGCAAAAGAAAAATTTCATTGTCAATTAAGAGTAAAGCTCAGAACCACCAGCCAGCCAAGACTGAATATCTATCAATCAATCAATTGATCTGTCCATCAGTCTTTCTCTCTATCAAAATCATAATATTGGTGGGTAACACTCAAAACATAATTTTAAGAAAACAGGAAATAATTTATATTAGAAGCATGCTTGGTTCTTGGGAATTTGGCATTTCTTACAACTTCCAGGAAGAGGTTTCTTATTGATTAAGGCCCTGCTGACAGAAAGGGGCAAGAGGGCATGTCTTGATAATGTGTTGAATGAGAATCCTTAAATTTTCATGCATACTTTTAGCTGCAAGAAAATCTTGTCTCATTGCAATCTGTGAATTTTCATATTCTGGATTCAGTTTGGGCACCAAATAAGTGTTAGGTAATTGTGAAAATGCAGTTTTTACGTATGTATTCCCTGTGGAGTAACAACCAATCTGGCATCAACAGGAAAAGGTAATGAGAAGTGTAATTACCTAATATAAATGAACTCAGTAGTGGCTGTTTTCCATTTGAAAATACCACCTGTTTCTATTAGCATTTCCACACTTCCCAGCTATGATGTACTGTCCAGAACTGAGTATTTACATAACACCTACCTGTAAACCTAGGAACTATGCTAGTTTTCAGTAAGTCATAAACACAATAAAGATAATATTAATTAAAGCTAATGCTGAAAGTTAATCTTAACAAGTAAGGGAAAAATGTATAATTTTATTGTGTTAGGATATTTTGTTAACTAGAAAGCCAAATTTATAATATAACTTAAGAGGAAAGATAAAACATTGGTACTGTGAAGCCATGTGGTTAATAAGTACAATTGAGAGTTTGACAAATTTCCCTTGTCAAATGAAGCTAGAATGCATATTCTTCAAGTTCCATACATTTTGTGGCATTTTAATTTTCCCCTTTGCACTTGCTAAAAGCAAAACTCTTTCATCATACCTTGTAATATACAGATGGCAGTTTTTCTGAATATAGACTAGATTTTCTATTGACAGATGAATTGAAGTGACCTTGAAATTAAAAAAAAAAAAGACTTCACTGTTACTTGCTTTTTAAAACAAATAGACTTTATCGTTACTTTTTTTCCCTATTAACAAATTGAGCAACAGTGTCATTCCATTCATTCAGTAGGATAGCAAAATAATTGTATTACAATTTGGGATCAGAGTAAATATCTGTAACTCTTTAATACATTTTTATAGAAAACAGTTATGAAAATAAAAAAAGGCAAATATTTCACTGAACAGAGAATTTGGTGTGAATACAATGATTAACATTCATGGAACTCGGTATATACATTTGTGATGCAGGGCGTTTTCCTATGGCTGTGATTTGATAGCATTCTAACATTAAAATTCAGCAAAGTAAATTGAGCACGATCGCAATAGTAAAATTTCACAGTTCAGTTAGGTATCTGTTTATATATTTAGCACATCTGTCTTGTTGAAGAAACACTTTAGCAAAGACCATATCACATAGGGTTTATGTTTTAAATGAATCTGATTACAAATGAAAAAAATGAGTTAACTTTAGTAGATAGCTTTAGAATAATAAACATGCTGTCTCTGAACACTGAATGTGAAAAGGTTATAACACTTGTTCTATGATGACTTATTACTTTACTGTAGCCCCAGTCAAGCCCATGGTCCATAGATGTGTTCCACAATACTTCATGGTCCCATTTCTCAGATATGCTCATTTAAAAAAATATATATCTATATATATAAGTATATATATAGACATATATACTCATTAAGTAGACACTTAATAAATATCTGAGAAAATCATTAATTATGTGGATTCATACCTCTACCTGTGTCTTGACTGTAATTCCTTCCCTCTTCACTCAGTAGTCAACCACCACTTATGAAATCAATCTTTCTCTTCAACATTTAATCCAATTTAATTGTGAAATTAAACCACACACTATCTCCAACAATAATAAAAGCAACTTCCCAGCTCTTCACCTTGCCCTCCAGCTATCACCCCTTTATTTTCCTCCCATTTTTAGCCAGTCTTTTGGGTAGAGTTGTCTGTACTAACTGTGGTATTAGTATTACCTCTCCCTTACTCATCACTCATTAACACATGTCAGTATTCTAGACCCTAGAGACTTTCTCCAAAAATAATTTCTGCTAAGGCTTCCTATGACTTTAACGCCATCACATTCAGTGAGCATTTGTCAGTCTTCTTACTTGAAATATAACATCATTCAAATATGTTGACCATTTGATCTTTTTTTGAATCACTCTCCATCCATCTGCTCCTTGTTTTCTCCCTATGTTTTCCTCCTTTATCCTGTCTTTCTCCCTGCACATTTTATTGAGGTGACCGCTGTGTTAACAATACTTAGAACTTAGGCCACATCTTGGGTAAAAGGAGGAAAGGAAGTTTTCATCTTGAATTCGTTCATCAAAAAATTTCACTTATCTAGAAATAAGTAACATTGTGCATTTTGTAGAATAGGTGCTCAAAAATTAGTTGCATCATGAATTTTTTTTTTTAAGATTTTTTTAATTTATTTATTCGACAGGACAGAGACAGCCAGCAAGAGAGGGAACACAAGCAGGGGGAGTGGGAGAGGAAGAAGCAGTCTCATAGCGGAGGAGCCTGATGTGGGGCTCGATCCCATAACGCCGGGATCACGCCCTGAGCCGAAGGCAGACGCTTAACCTCTGTGCCACCCAGGCGCCCCTGCATCATGAATTTTAAAATACCCAAGATAAGGGTTAGAAATATTGAACTCTGTAGAAGAAATGATATTCCCTCTACAAACCAAGAGGTTCTCACATGTGATCAGCAGAGAAACTGCCTTGGCTGCAACAAATAAATATTCTTTATTTACAGAAACAGCCGGTCAGGGACATAAGCTATGCTATTTATGATCTAAATAAGTTCAACTGTTTTTTTCCCCTCTAATTTGTACATGAGCCTTATTGTTGTCTTGCATGATACAAGATTTAAACTGAAGGTCTTATGGTGGAGTACTACTAAACCAAAGACCAGAGGTGTTTTAGTGTGGCCAAATTATGATTAAAATTAAGAAAACATTATTCAACATTTTGTTTAAATAAACATTGTATCTCTGTCTACACACACACACACACACACACACACACACACATTCATTCAGCATTATACACAATCTCTGTGTTTCTCACTGACCTTTTAAGTTAAAGAAAATGATATTCAGAAAATCAATAGGAAAGGAAAGTGACAAGGCCACTAATGTTGATTGCATCAAATCCAAGAAGGACTTTAAAGAACTCATTAGCCAAGGAGTCAGTATATCTGCATTCTTAGATTTACCTATCTGATACTTTAATTCTAGTTAGCTAGGTAGTTGACTGTAAGGACACGCATGGTAATTCAGAATGGTTTGATTTATAGGGTAAGAATTTAACCAGGGAAATCGTGCAGCCTCATATTCATTTACTCTTCCCCCCTCCCCCGGTTTATATATAAATCTGTAATTTCATTGTAGTAAACCACAAATTTATAGAAATATGCATATTACTGGTATAGCAAGAAATAGTATTTTTCTCTAAGTAAAATTACTTTATATCAATGGGAAATAGAAAGAAAATTATTAACTCTAAACTTATTGTAAAATAAGTAAAATAATCTAAATTAAATTTGAAAATTAAATTTGTAAATTATTTGTAAAATAATCTAAATTAAATTTGAAAATTAACGACTTTTCCATGCAACAGAACCAAAAGGACTTTTTAAAAAAAATTTTTTTATTATATTATGTTAGTCACCATACAGTACATCCCTGGTTTCTGATGCAAAGTTCGATGATTCATTAGTGGCGTATAACACCCAGTGCACCATGCAATACGTGCCCTCCTTACTACCCATCACCAGTCTATCCCATTCCCCTACCCCCCCGCCCCGAAGCCCTCGGTTTGTTTCCCAGAGTCCATAGTCTCTCATGCTTCATTCCCCCTTCTGGTTACCCCCGCCTTCCTTATCCCTTTCTTCTCCTACCGATCTTCCTAGTTCTTATGTTCCATAGATGAGAGAAATCATATGATAATTGTTTTTCTCTGCTTGACTTATTTCACTTAGCATTATCTTCTCCAGTGCCGTCCATGTTGCAGCAAATGTTGAGAAATCGTTCTTTCTGATAACTGAGTAATATTCCATTGTATATATGGACCACAGCTTCTTAATCCAGTCATCTGTTGAAGGGCATCTCAGTTCCTTCCATGATTTAGCTATTGTGGACAATGCCGCTATGAACATTGGGGTGCATATGGCCCTTCTCTTCACTACATCAGTATCTTTGGGGTAAATACCCAGTATTGCAATGGCTGGGTCATAGGGTAGCTCAATTTTTAACTTTTTAAGGGACCTCCACACTGTTTTCCAGAGTGGCTGCACCAACCTGCATTCCCACCAACAATGTAGGAGGGATCCCCTTTCTCCACATCCTCTCCAGCAATTGCTGTTTCCTGCCTTGTTAATTTTGCCTTTCTAACTGGTGTAAAGTGGTATCTTAGTGTGGTTTTGATTTGAATTTCCCTGATGGCTAATGATTTTGAACATTTTTTCATGTGTCTGTTGGCCATTTTATGTCATCATTGGAAAAGTGTCTATTCATATCTTCTGCCCATTTTATGATTTATTTGTTTCTTGTGTATTGAGTTTGAGAAGTTCTTTGTAGATCTTGGATACCAGTCTTTTATCTGTAGCATCATTTGCAAATATATTCTCCCATTCCGTGGGCTGCCTCTTAGTTTTTTTGATTGTTTCCTTGGCTGTGCAGAAGATTTTTATCTTGATGTAGTCCCACATGTTCATTTTATCTTTTGTTTCTCTTGCCTTTGGAGATGTGTCATTAAAAAGGTTGCTTTGGCCGAGGTCGTAGAGGTTGTTGCCTATGTTCTCCTCTAGGATTTTGATGGATTTCTGTCTCACATCAAGGTCTTTCATCCATTTGGAGTTTATCTTTGTGTATGGTGTGAGAGAGTGGTCAAGTTTCATTCTTTGCATGTAGCTGTCCAATTTTCCCAGCACCATTTATTGAAGAGACTGTCTTTTTTCCACTGGATGTTTTTTCCTGCTTTGTCAAAGATTAGTTGCCCAAAGAGCCGAGGGTCCATTTCTGGGTTCTCTCTTCTGTTCCATTGGTCTATGTGTCTGTTTTTGTGCCAGTACCATGCTGTCTTTGTGATCACAGCTTTGTAGTACAGCTCGAAATCCGGCATTGTGATGTCCCCAGCTTTGTTTTTCCTTTTCAACAGTTCCTTGGCAATTCGGGGCCCAAAAGACCTTTTCTATTTTCCTTTGGAAAATATATCTATGTTTTTAATTATGTCTAAATAAGAGAATAGCTACTTAGAAACCCAAAATTGTAGGCATATACTATTCCTCATATTTTGGAAAGTGTTCTTAAGTTCAGATAATGAAAGAATAACTTTGGAATTTCTGTGATCCTCTGGTAAGGCTTTGTCAAGTTTAGGGAATTTAATGTCTCCTGAAATAAATATACTTTAGCCAGCTACTCCTAGTCTTTTTCTTGTTACTTCTCGGATCCATTTTAAGCTGCTTAGATATAACTTGGGAACAATGGTTAGTTTATGAAAATTCCTAAAAGAACTTGAAACGCACCAAGCTTTCCAGTTCACCCCTAAAAGGTGACCAAGTTGTAATTAAAGTGTATCTCCAACTATATGTTTGGGTCCTAGTAATTCCCAGACCCACACTGGTCCCAACAGTAGCTCAATATACAGATCATAAAAGGAATTAACTAACCAAGATAACAATGCCCGACACTAGTTAAAGGGGTAAGGATAGATTTTATTTAGGAATAACTATTCTAAGAGGGAAGAGGATACAGCGTGAACTGAATTTGGCTTCACCAAACTGATGAGGGAGCAGAAGGCTGCCTGAAGACAAAGCATAAGCTGACACCCTGCAACTTTCCCTCACCTCCCACTCCTGGGTGGGACCGGTGTGACATTCTTCCAGGAAGCCCCCAACCATCTTAATGCTTGCTTAATGCCTTGCTAGAACATTAAAAGAACCTTAACTTGACAATGGCAAGGCCTTGGTATCCTGTGAGTCTTATTTAATGTATCAAAGTGCTTTCTCAACCTCTGTTTTTGCTTACCTCCCCCAACCCCATAGTATATAATCAGCCACCCCTCACAACCTGGGGCAAGCAGCTCTTTCTGCCCACGGGTCCTGTCCCCGTGCTTTAATAAACCACCATTTTGCACCAAATATGTCTCAAGAATTCTTTCTTGGTCTTCGGCTCTGGACTCCACCCCACTGAACCTCACCGATATTCCAAATCCACATCAAAACCATAGGCAGGAGATTGAAGGCTGGGCTGAGTTAAGGGTAAGGTACTGAGTGATGTAAAGACTGTTTGGCTCATGTGACCAGGCCAGCTGGGTTTCTTAACTGACTCACATCCAAGGAAGAAACAAACCCTCCCCCAGCTTTATGACAGGAGGCAATGGTGCAAGTTATAGCAGGACCCCCCTGAATTCAGGCCCTTCTCCTCCAGCAGGGAGCAAGAGTAAGAATGACCCCCTGGAATGTCTTCATCTTAAATGCATTCTCATGTTCTTGAGAAGGCGGTTCTGATGGTAGAGGATTTCCATCTCAAAGGGGGCAGAGAAGGATTGATAATGCCAGCTTTCTGTTACTTGGGTTTTGGTTGGAACAAATAGTAAATTCTGGCTGCTTTGAGCTGTCGTAAGCAAGAACTTAAGGGTACTGGAGTCTTTATCCTGGGGATGTGGCCTTGAGTGGTTAGAAACTCTGTTACAGTGTTTGTCTCTTGGTATGTTGTGTATGCACGGGGTAGGGATGGGGGTTTGAAAAAAATCTTTTGTGGTTTGAGTCTGCAGTTTTCCCTCACCAAGGTTGAAGCCTAGTTGAGGAAAGAGTTCAGAGGAGCTTAACTAGAGTTTGGTCAAAGAAAGTGTCTTTGTCAAAACTCAGCTTTGTTACCTGTTTGCTTGGTTCTCATCCCAGATGCACCAAAGAATTGGAGCCCCAAGACCAGAATGAAGAGATAGTTTACACTTTCAAGAGTGAAAGTGGGCCACCGCCAGAGCAAGAGGGGTAAGAGAAGCTCTAGCGGCATCCTTTTAAGCCTGCTTTCTGCATGTGTAAATTTGGCTTTGATTGACATTTTTGATTGACGGTTGGAGGTTATATAACATTTTGGCTTCTGTGCATGCGCCTACCCATGATGCCTTCTGATTGTGTTTATTTATGTGTTGTATATTTATGAGTGTTTAACGAGCTTCTGTTGTGACCTTAAAGGTACTTAAGGGCAAGTTGCACCTTTTGTGCACGTGCTCAGCTCTTGGAAGGCCCCTGTGGCTTTTGAGCCAGCTCTGTGGCTAGGCCTTTCCTGTTCTATTAGCCCTTAGAGGTGACTCTGAATGTGTGGGTGTTGATCCTAGAGGGCGGTTCCAAGGGTGTGGCCAGCACCTGCTTTCTCCCTGCTCACTCATTCGTAACTGTCTGATAGCTTCACATATGTGAGATAATGAATTTCCTGTGATACAGGATGATGGAACATGTGTGTGGTGTATTGTCAACTGCAGTAGAATGAATGGGATTAGTAGTATGGAAATTTCTAGCACTAACTTTCTGAGTTGTGTGTGTGTATTGTGTGTATCAGTCAGAGTTCAATTAAGTTCAAAATAATACAATATAATTATATTTTTCACAGATAGATATTCTTATGCAATTATAGGAGCCAGTTGGGCATTCTATGTAAGACTTGTTTTTGTGTCTGAGGCTGGGTCTTGAAGGATGGGCAGTTGGGAAGGGAAGATGGAAGCAATGTGTGGGGAAGACCAGCAACAAGCTGGAAACCACCCCCCGCCACCCCCCCCCCCTTCAACTGCAGCCTATGAGGATGGACTGAAGCCCATATCACTTTTGACTCTGACCTTGGTGGGATGTGTCCTCAGGAGATAGGGGACCACTGTCAAGGTCAACATCATTGCTGCCCCACGAAAAGGAGTGCTTAGGGGAAGGTGAAACAGTTTAAGGAGGTAAGTGAGCAGATCAGAAAAAAGAGTGTGAGCAACAAATCTTCCCAAGAATCTCTCTTGTGGACCGTTCTAACCAGAATCTTAAAGTATATTCAGGAAAATGTAGTTCAACCTAGCCATGTTGATACATTACAAAGTCATAACAGTCTACCTCTTATCAACTTGGCAAACACACACATCTCTTGAAACCACACTTAATTATTAAAGACAAAGTCACTTTCTGCCTTATATGAAACAATTATCCTGCCTATAAATGAAAAAAAATGTTAATGTTGCAAAGATGATAAATGATACAAAGTCTCTTTTTTTGTCTTTGTGTGATGTTCATTCTTGTAGCTAAGTCATACTTCTCTTCTGATATCTAGTAACTTTAGAAATAAGATACAACATTAATTACTATTAGCACATCTCCTGTTGGATGATAAGGAGATGAGAGAATGGGAAAAAGTTAAATAATTGGTTAAAATAAACACAAACATAAACGTGTTAAAGTAAGGAAGAAATACTCATAACTATGTCCTTCCTTGTTTTGCAAGTGCTCATATGATTGCAGCTAATATTTATAACTCAACTACTTATCCCATATTCTCTTTGCCCTCAGTATACACTCAGGTGGATTCTTGCCTGGTGGTATTATCCAACCTTAATTTCCGGGGGATCTTTTCCAGTAGCGCTGTACCTTGAACTGGATTTTGTAGTCTTCCAATTACTTTCATCATAGTGCATGGGAATACTAAGAAACCTAATGGATCCCTTTCACTCTACAATATCTGCTCTTGCCCCATATTATGTAGTAGAAAACCAATGTCCCTTGATAGACAGGATCACTCACCCCAGCCAGTATAGTGATCCCTTCTTTTCCTGTTGACTCGCTGGCATAAGGAACCCAAAGGGCTAGGTAACAGTCTCAAATCTAGCAAACATGGCTGCTCAGATATTTGCAAATTTATTAAAACTAAGGAACTAATTTATTTGCTGGAAAGATGTTTGCATACAGAACATTTGTTTAGTTCAGGAAGTTTTAACTTGACCTCCATCTGAGCCAAAGGCTTTGGCATGCATGTTCTCTGTGACAATTAAAAAAGTATTTTTAGTAGCTATTTGTTCCACAAGCAACCCACTGAGTTTAGTAAGTTTGCTCTTTCCGGGATTCAAAAAAAATTAATTGTAAAAGGATAAATCACTCCAGAATTTAATTTTGTTTTATATGCTCAGAGCATTAGCTTGAATCATCAAAACTCATTTCTCCATTTCTGATCCCACGCACCAAAAAATATTTGAAAATACAATTCTATCTTCTGGTTAGTAAAAGAAAGTACAAATTAATTCCAATCAAGCTGAAATTATACCAAATCAAAATTGGTTAGAAGACAATATGTCTCCTGAGGTGACTACTTGAAAGGAGAAAAGGTAGTGATGTAATTCTCCATTTAATTGTCTGCTTTATTTGGAAGCATTTGTTATGGTAATTCTTGAATTTGTCTAAAACATGCTTTTCTGGCTTTGTATTTATAGCTATCCTAGGCAACACAGTTTTAAAAAGAGGGCTGAATATGTCTGTGACACCAGTAATGATCTGTAGCCTTAACTGAGAATTGATTTTCTTCTACATATTCTATATTTCTTTGGATTTGATAATAGCTCTTTCTCCTTTTTCTTCTTTTATTTCTTCCCTCACTTTTTTGTCACACTTCTGTTTGAAACCCTTCTGGGGTTTCTGATAGAGTGATTCTCAATCTTTAGTGATAATAAAATCCCTGTTGGGACAATCTGCACTTTTAAAGTATGCCCCACAAAAATTCTGATGCCACTTTTAAGAAACATTAATAAATCAATAAATCTGCTCATGAGGCATGTACCCCTTTTATAACGTGTTGCCTGTATGCCTTCTCTTGTCTCGTGACCTTGCCTGTGTCCCCTGTTGCAATCACATCAAACAATTTCTCTTTTCCTGAGGAGATTAGTCCTCTCATACATCCTTATTTTTGCACATGATGTTCCCTTTCAGATTTAGTTACTAAATTAATTTGATTGTGGGTCATTTCTCAAGCCTATCAGAGTAACTCAGAATAAAATTTATGATACTGAATACTGGAGGCAATAAGCTTCATATCCATAAAAATAAGTCATTTTATCAACTTGTAACTAGAATAATTAAGAAATTTACTAAAAGGTCATCTTTTATATGCTTTCCCTCTCTCTTTTTAGAACTCAATACTTTTTGATTGGTTGATTTATTTGTATAATAAACTCTATGACCTTATAACTTGCAATACAATCTTCCTTCTTTACCCACATCACTGTATCCAAATACAAAGGTATACAACATTATGACCTTGACACTAAAAACACCAAAAGCTTTCTACAAATACATTTTCCAACTAGTTACTCCATTTACCATTTTTGTTTGGTATGTTTATCTTTTAAAAATTTGGAACTGTTTTCATAAATTTTTATGTAAACATTATAGCCGTCCTGGAGTCATTTTCTAAACTCACTAATATGTTTATAATAGACCCTGATATTTTACTTTTATCATCAGCAGAGGTGGGTCCTGTTGAATAAGAATTGTAAAATTAGACCTAATTTTAAGGTTTTTGATTAATTTTTTTTTTCTCAAGGCAGTGGCATATTGTTGATACTTCAACATATAGTAGTTATTTAGGTCTTTGCTCTACTGAGTGGAATATGATGGTGTGTCTCCCTCATGTATTCATTAGGGCCTATTTTACGAAATATGAATTAAATGTGTGGATTCATGAATATCAGCCTGTTCATCCCTTCTCTCTGTGATTCAGGTAATCAAAGCATGTGGGATGGCAAAGAGTGGAACTGGTGGGAAGCGGGTAACAGGAAGGCACAGCACATGAAGGACATATAGAAGGGTACTGTGACTCAGTTCCAAAGTCTAGATCACTGCAAAAGAGTGTTGACTGTGTCCCTAGTCCCCTAGCCACATGGGAGTGTTTTAGAGGAAATGCTGCATGGGGATTAAGTGGAAATGCTATAATATTCAAAACTACAGCCACTGAGACCTAGACAGTTCTCCATGGGAAGTATTAGTGGAAAATCTCTGGAGAATAGTGTCCTCCCTCATGCCTGCAGTGAGACTAAGAATGTGCATCAGGGCCAGAACCATTTCAAATATCTACTGGCTTTCAAATATCTATTGGTGGAAAATTGGCACTTTTCCCATAGTAGGAAAGATTCTCCTCAAGAAGCGATATCTCTGGTTATGATACCTATAAGCAGAACTTGAAATGCAAATTCTTCCTCAGAGAGTGCTTTTGGGAGAAGGGGAGTGAGAGATCAAAATAGGGGAGATGAGGGGCATCACACAGAGACGTAGTCTCTGGCCCCCTTCCATGGGGAGCTCTGCATCAGAAGCATTGCTTCTACCAAGGAAAAGGAGCTTTTTTTTTTTTTTTTTTTTTTTTTTTAAATCCTCATGTCAGTAATTATTTGGCTGTTGACTTTCAGAGAGTGTATCTTGGATGGGTAGTGATTCCCTTTAAGCTCAGGGTAATTCTCCACAGCAGCTTGGAGATAAGAGTGCCAGCCTGGGAAGGGTAATCTGTACAGAGTGCCAAAGCACCCACTCCCACTCACTCTTGCTTTCTGACACAGAGATACCTTGTGAATATTAAGAACGACTGATTACTAAGTAGGTAGAAACAAACTTGGGGGTTTGATAATGTATGTGGAAAACAAAGATTAGTCTGCGTGAAGTCAGGATGTTTTAATTCAGTTTTTTTTTAAATGACCAGTTGATGAGGTTCTGACTAACCATCATATGTTAAACTCCATGAGGGTGGAGTCAGAGGTAGACATTTTTTTTTGTTACTGTACTTGCAACTCTAAGTACAGAGCAAATCATAAAATAGGTACACAGTAAATATCTGTCAAATGAATCAAATAATAAACATGAATTATATGAGAGATTGCATGAGTCAGGGCTCTACAAAAGAAGCAGAACCAGCACACACACACACACACACACACACACACACGCCCCATGTTTATGCATATGTGCTGAGAGGTTTATTTTAGAAAATTGGCTCCTGTGATTATGAGAGCAATAGAGTCCAAAATATGCAGTGTAAGCTGGTGGTCTGGAAGCAGAATTCCTTCTTCCTCAGTGAACCTCAGGTCTTTTCTCTTAAGTCCCTCAACTGCTTAGATGAGGCCCACCCACATTATGAAAAATAATCTTTACTCAAACTCTACTGATTTAAATGTTAATCACTTCTAAAAAAATACTTTCAGAGCAACACCTAGACCTGTGGCTGACAAAACAACTGGGTACCATAGCCTAGCCAAGTTGACACATTAACCATCACAGAGACTGTCATCAGAGCTATCTTTGCAGTACTTATTATATTTCTCCAAGCAGGAAAGTTTTCATCAAATGAAAAATATAAATATATAAAAATATATAAAATATTAAAAATCCCATAGTAATAATTATATATCTACAATGTCACTTTTCTGAACCTTAGTGTATTGGAGTTTTCAATGATCCAGAAGCTAAAAATGATTATCAACTGTATAGTAGAACAATGGCTTGATTTCTTTTTCTGTGCAGGTAAAAATGTTTCCATACACCAGTTAACTCAAAGTAAATCTTTCAATGTAGCATGAAAGACTGTGAAATTTTCTCTTTCACATAGAATATTTCATAGCAGAATCTCCAGAATGTTACACTTGATAATATATTTGGCGCATGTAAATTAAAACAGTGCCTTTGAAGATCATTTATAAAAAAATAGAAGCTGGTATATAAGACCAATATTATAGTTTTTCAACTACAGTATCCTTTCGTTCACTTTTGAGAAACAATTGGCTAAAAATCGTGTAATATCTAAGAAAAGCATCATCCCCCACCCATTTGGATGAAGTGAAGGTTGACAATCTACCTGTCGAAGATGGTGACAGTGGGAGAGCTTGTGCCTTTGAGCATAGCTGAGGTGTCCAATGTAGAGTCCGTCCCCTGTTCCATATTCTCTTTGCTATGTACCATAGTGCCATGGCTTGTTTTGCAATTTTCTGGTAGATATTGTCATTTTCTGTTGAATGCTTCTCCTTTAATATACTTCAGTTGTCATATATACGTCTGCAGGCACTCACCTCTCTCCTTGTCTATTCCCTGCATCCTTCTTGAAGAACTTCTTCCTTTTTCTCTCTTTGACACGAACTTCTGCTTTCACTTCTGGCTATATTTCCCTTATGACACCTTCCTTTGTTTTACCTAGAGTTTCCTCTAGAATGCACCCAAAGTACCTTGAACCAGTCAGGTCACGTGTCACACAGTTTTTTTTTTTTTTTTTTTCAGGGTCAGAAATTTTCTCTGGAAGTACATAATTGTTCAAAGGTATGGCTAGGCACTGACCAAACAACAACACATTCATTCAATCTAAATATTGATAAGCACTTGGTATGTCTCCCAAAATGCCTCCCAAACTGTGATAAGATAGAAAAATATCTCTTGTTGTATTAATAATATTTACATATGAAAATGAAAAACATGTTGGTCATGTTAAAGAGTCTATGGGAAAAAAAATTTCATGCTTTGATTTTCTCTGGTACAGGGCTTAGAAGGATGGTAACTGGGGCAAGGAATTAGTAGTTTTGAATATATTTGTGACTTTCATTCTGAGCCATGTTCTGTTACATTCTTCATAAACACAATCTTCGAGCAACTTACTGACAGAGATGAATGATTCTGTGTGTTACAGAGTAACCTTAAACTATAAAATACTGAGTAAATGTAAGAGGCAAAATAAAATATAAGCTTCTTTTTTAAAAATTAATTCCAGTATAGTTAACATACAGTGTTATACTAGTTTCAGGTGTACAATATAGTGGTTCAACAATTCTCTTAGTGCTCATCATGATAAGTGTACTCTTAATCCCCTTGACTTATTTTACTCGTCTCTCCACCCACCTTACTTCTGGTAACCATTAGTTTGTTCTCTATCGTTAAGAGTCAGTTTTTGTTTCTCTTTTTTTTATCTTGTTAAATACCACATGTGAGTTAAGTCTTATGGTATTTGCTTTCTCTGTCTGATTTCACTTAGCATTATACCTTCTAGATCCATTCATGTTGTTGTGAGTGGCAAGATTTCATTCTTTTCTATGGTTCAGTAATATTCCAATGCAAATATACACTACATCTTCTTTGCCCATTCACCTACTGATGGACCCTTGGGACACTTCTATAATATGGCTATTGTAAATAATGGTGCAATAAACATAGGGTTGCATATATCTTTTCAAATCAAGTTTTTTTATATTCTTTTGGTAAATACCCAGTAGTATAATTACTGGATCATATGGTAATTTTATTTTTAATTTTTTGAGGAACTTCCCTACTGTTTTCCACAGTGGCTGCCCCATTTGCGTTTCTACAGAAAGTGCATGAGGGCTCCTTTTTCTCCACATCCTTCCCAACACTTGCTCCTGGTGCTGTTGATTTTAGCTATTCTGACAGATATCTCATTGTGGTGTTGATTCCCATTTTCCTGATGATTACTAATGTTGAACATCTTTTCGTTTGTCTGTTGGTCATCTGTATGTCTTCTTTGGAGAAATGTCTGTTCATGTCTACTGCTCATTTATTTTTCTGCCCATTTTTAGTTGGATTATTTGGGTTTTGGGGGTGTTGAGCTTTATTCTTTATATATTTTGGATACTAACCTTTTATCAGATGAGTCATTTCCAAATGACTCTCTCATTCAGTACGATGTCTTCCAGTTTTGTTGGTTGTTTTCTTTGCTGTGCAGAAGCTTTTTATTTTGATGTTGTACCAACAGTTTAGTTTTGCTTTTGTTTCCCTTGCCTCAGGAGAAATATCTAGAAAAATGTTACTATGGCCAGTGTCAAAGAGGTTACTACCTATACCTGTGCTTTCTTTTGAGATTATATCTCACATTTAGGTCTTTAATAATACATTTTGAGTTTATTTTTGTGTATGGTGTGACAAAGTGGTCCAGTTGATTCTTTTGTATATACCTATCCAATTTTCCCAACACAATGTTTTGAAGAGGTTCTCCTTCTCCCATTGCCTATTCTTGCCTCCTTTGGCAAAGATTTATTGACCATATAATCATAGGTTTCTTTCTGGGATCTCTTTTCTGCACCATTGATCTGTGTGTCTATTTCTGTGCCAGTAACATACTATTTGTATTACTACAGTTGTATATCTTGAAATCAGGGATCGTAGTACCACCAGTTTTACTCTTCTTTTTCAAGATTACTTTGTCTATATGGGGTCTTCTGTGGTTCCATACAAATTTTAGGATTGTTTGTTCTGGCTCTGTGAAAAAAGCTGTTGGTATTTTGATAGGGATTACATTATATCTGTGGATGCCTTTGGGATATTTTAACAATATTTGTTCTCCCAGTCCATGAACATGGAACATCTTCCCATTAGTTTAAGTTATCTTCAGTTTCTTTCATCAGTGTCTTATGATTTTCAGAGTTAAGTCTTTCACCTCCTTGGTTATGTTTATTCCTAGGTATCTTATTCTTTTTGGTGAAATTGTAAATGAGACTGTTCTCTTAATTCTTTTCCTGCTACTTCATTATTAGTGTCTAGAAATGCAACACATTTGCATTTATTGATTTTGTATCCTGTGATCTTATGAAAATCATTTATCAGTTCTAGTAATTCTTTTGGTGGAGTCTTCAAAGTTTTTTATATATAGTACCATGTCATCTGTAAGTTGTGAAAGTTTTACTTCTTCCTTACCAATTTGGATGGCTTTAGTTTCTTTTTCTTCTTTGATTGCTATGGCTAGGACATCTAGTATTATAATGTTGAATAAAAGTGAGAGTGCACATCATTGTCTTGTTCCTGATCTTGGGGGAAAAGCTCTCAGGTTTTCATCATTAAGGAAGATGTTAGCTGAGAGTTTTTCTTTTTTTTCTTTTTTTTAAAGATTTTATTTATTTGACAGAGAGACAGCCAGCAAGAGAGGGAACACAAGCAGGGGGAGTGGGAGAGGAAGAAGGGGGCTTCCAGTGGAGGAACCTGATGTGGGGCTTGATCCCAGAACGCCAGAATCACACCCTGAGCTGAAGGTAGATGCTTAACGACTGAGCCACCCAGGCTCCCCTGAGAGTTTTTCATGTATAGCCTCTATTATGTTGAAGTATGTTTCCTCTAAACCTATTTTTCTGTGTGTGTGTTTATCATGAGTGGATGTTGTACTTTGTCAAATGTTTTTTCTACATCTATTGAAAAGATCATATTGTTTTATCCTTTCTTATTGATTGATGTTATCACATTCATTAATTTTGTAAATATTGAACCATATTTGCATTCCAGGAATAAATCCCACTTGATTATGATGAGTGATTATTTTTTAATATATTATTGGATTCAGTTTGCTAGTATTTTATGGAGGATTTTTGCTACTATATTCAGTGGAGATATCGGTCTATAATTCTTTTTTTTTTTTTTGGTAGTGTCTTTATCTGGTTTTGATATGGTAATGTATACCTTGTAGAATGAATTTGAAATTTTTCTTCCTCTTTCATTTTTTGGAATAGTTTGAGAATAGGTATTAAGTCTTCTTTAAATGTTTAGAAGAATTTACGTGTTGAATCTCACTGGTCCTGGACTTTTGTGTGATGGGAATTTTTCAATTACTGATTCAATTTCATTGCTAATAATGGGTATGTTCAAATTTTCTATTTCTTCCTAGTTCAGTTTTGGGAGGTTATATGTTTTTAGGATTTATCCATTTCTTCTAGGTTGTTCCATTTTTTGATGTATAGTTTTTCATAATATTTCCATAATTTTTTGTATGTCTGTGGTGTTGATTGTTATTTCTCTTCTTTCATTCGTGATTTTATTTGAGTCCTCCCTCCCTCTCTCTCTCTACGAGTGTGGCTAAAGGTTTATCAATTTTGTTGATATTTTCAAAGAAATAGCTCCTGGTTTCTATAACCTGTTCTATAGGGTTTTTTTTTAAGTTTTTATTCAAATTCCAGTTAGTTAACATACAGTAGGATATTAGTTTCAGGTGTACAATATAGTGATTCAACACTTCCATACAATACCCAGTGCTCATCACAAGTGTACTTCTTAATCCCCATCACCTATTTAACCCATCCCCCATCCCACCTCTCCTCTGGTAACCATCAGTTCTCTATAGTTAAGTGTCTCTTTCTTGGTTTGCTTCTCTCTTTTGCCTTATGCTTGTTTTGCTTTTTAAATTCCACATATGAGAGAAATCTATGGTATTTGTCTCTGACTCACTTATTTCCCTTAGCATAATACTCTGTAGCTCCACCCATGTTGTAGCAAATGGTAAGGTTTCATTCTTTTTTATGGCTAGGTAATATTCCATTATATATATATATTCCATCCATTATATATATATATACACATATATATATATGTCTCCATCCATCCACATACATACATGCATATGTACATACATACACACACACACACACATACATACATACATACACTATACACATATCACTTCTTTATCCACTCATCACTGAATGGACACTTGGGCTATTTCCATAATTTGGCTATTGGAGATTCTGCTATAAACATGGGGGTATATTTATCCCTTTATTATTTTTGTATTCTTTGGGTAAATACCTAGTAGTACAATTGCTGGATCATAGAGTAGTTCTATTCTTAACTTTTTGAGGACCCTCCATACTGTTTTCCAGAATAGCTGTACCAGTTTGTATTTCTGCCAACAGTGCAAGAGGGTTTCTCTTTCTCCACATCCTCACCAACATGTTTTTCCTTGTGTTGTTGATTTTAGCCACTCTAATAGGTGTGAGGTGATATCTCATTGTATTTTTGGTTTGTGTTTCCCTGATGATCGGTGATTTTGAACATCTTTTCATATGTCTGTTGGCCATCTGTATGTCTTCTTTGGAAAAATGTCTATTCATGTCTTCTGCCTAGTTTTTAATTGGATTATTTTTTGGGGGGGGAGTTGAGATTTATTAGTTCTTTGTTTTATTATACTCTTTGTCAGATATGTCATTTGCAAATATCTTCTCCCATTCTGTAGGTTGCCTTTTAGTTTTGTTGATTGTTTCCTTCTCTGTGCAGAAGGTTTTATTTAGCTGAAATCTCAACAGTTTATTTTTGCCTTAGGAGACGTATCTAGAAAGAAATTGCTATGGCCAGGGTCAAAGAGGCTACTGCCTGTGTTCTCTAGGATTTTTATGGTTCGTGTCTCATATTTAGGTCTTTAATCCATTTTGAGGGTTTTGTGGGGGGGGGGGTGTAAGAAAGTGTTCCAGTTTCACTCTTTTGCATGTTGTTGTCCAGTTTTCCCAACACTGTTTGTTGAAGAGACTGTCTTTTTCCCATTAGATATTCTTTCCTGCTTTGTTCAACATTAATTAACCGTATAGTGGTGGGTTCATTTTTGGTTTTCTATTCTGTGCTATTGATCTATATGTCTGTTTTTGTGCCAGTACTGTCCTGTTTTGATCATTATAGCTTTGAATCTGGAATTGTGATGCCTCAAGCTTTGCTTTTCTTTTTCAAGGTTGCTTTGGCTATTTGGGGTCTTTTGTGGTTCCATACAAATTTTAGGGTTGTTTTTTCTAGCTCTGTGAAAATCACTGTTGGTATTTTGGTGGGGATTGCATTAAGTGTGTAGATTACTTAGGGTATTATAGATATTTTAACAATATTTGTTCTTCCAATCCATGAGAATGGAATATCTTTCCATTTCTTTGTGTCATCTTTAATTTCTTTCATCATTGTTTTATAGTTTTCAGAGTACAGTTCTTTCACCTCTGCTGTTAGATTTATTCCTAGGTATCTTATTGTTTTTGGTGCAATTGTAAATGGGATTTGATTTCTTAATTTCTCTTTTTGCTGCTTCATTATTGATGTATAGAAATGCAAAGGATTTTAGCACATTGATTTTGTATCCTGCAGCTTTACTGAATTCATGTATCAGTTTTAGCAATTTGGGGGTGGAGTCTTTTGGGTTTTCTATGTACAGTATCATGTCATCTGCAAATAGTTTTACTTCTTCTTTGCCAATTTGCATGCCTTTCATTTCTTTTCTTTATTTTTGTTGTCTGATTGCTGTGGCTAGAACCTCTGGTGGTGAGAGTGGACTTCCCAGTCCTATTTCTGACAGCAGAGGAAAATCTCTCAGTTTTTCCCCATTGAGGATGATATTAGCTATGGGTTTTTCATATATGGCCTTTATAATGTTGAGGTATGTTCCCTCTAAATCTACTTTGTTGAGGGTTTTTATCATGAATAGATGTTGTACTTTGTCAAATGCATTTTCTGTATCTAGTGAAATGATCATATGTTTCTTATTATTTCCATTATTAATGTGGTGTAACACTTTGGTTGATTTGAAAATATTCAACCACCCTTGCAACCCAGAAATAAATCCCACTTGATCACGGTGAATTATTTTTTAATGTATTGTTGGATTTGGTATGCTAATATTTTATTGAGAATTTTTACATCTATGTTCTTCAGGGATATTGGCCTGTAGTTTTGTTTGATTGTTTGCTTGTTTTTTGTGGAGTCTTTCTCTGATTTTGGTATTAGGGTAATGCTGGCCTCATAGAATGAGTTTGGAAGTTTTTTTGTTTTGTTTTGTTTTTTTCCTTTTCTATTTTTTGGAATAGTTTGAGAAGAGTAGGTATTGACTCTTCTTTAAATGTTTGGTAGAATTTACCTGTGAAGCTCTCTGGCCCTGAACTTTTGTTCATTGGGAGTTTCTTGATTACTGATTCAGTTTATTGGCTGGTTACTGATCTGTTCATGTTTTCTGTTTCTTTCTGTTTCAGCTTTGGTAATTTGTATGTTTCTAGGAATTTATCCATTTTTTCTAGGTTGTCCAACTTGTTGACATACAGTTTTCCATAATATTCTCTCATAATTATATTTCTGTGGTGGTGTTCTTTTTCCTCTTTATTTTGTGATTTAATTTATTTGGGTCTTTTCTCTTTTCCTTTTGATAAGTCTGGCTAGGAGATTATCAATTTTATGAATTTTTTTTCAAAGAACCAGCTCCTGGTTTCTCTGATCTGTTCTATTGTGGTTTTTTTTATATCATTTATTTCTGCTCTAATCTTTATTATTTTCTTCCTTTTGCTGACTTTAGGTTTCTTTTGTTGCACATTTTCCAGCTCCTTTAGGTATAAGGCTATGTTGTTTATTTGAGATTTTTTCTTGCTTCTTGATGTAGGCCTGTATTGCTATACATTTCCCTCTTAGAACTGCTTTTGCTACATCCCATAGAGTTTTGGACCATTAGGTTTTCATCTCCATTTGTTTCCATGTATTTTTTAATTTCCTCTTTGATTTCTTGGTTGACCATTCATTGTTCATAGCATGTGGTTTAACCTCCATGTATTTGTGTTCTTTCCACATTTTTTCTTGTAGCTGATTTCTAGTTTCATAGTATTGTAGTCAGAAAAGATGCATGGTATGACTTCAAACTTTTTGAATTTTTTGAGACTTGTTTTTTGTCTTAACATGTGACCTATTCTGGAGAATGTTCCATGTGCTCCTGAAAAGAGTGTGTATTCTGCGGTTTTAGTTGGAATGTTCTGAATGTATCTGTTATTGGCTTTGAATGACATCTGGTCAGTGTGTCATTCAAAGCCAATGTTTCCTGTTGGTTTTCTGTTTGGATGAACTATCCATTAATGTCAGTGGGGCTGTTGTAGTCCACTATTATTGTATTACTATTGATTACTTCCTTATATTTGTTATTAGCTCCTTCATGTATTTGGGTGCTCCCATATTTGGTGCATAAGTGTTTACAGTTGTTATATCTTCTTATTAAATTGTTCCTTTATATGATTATATACTGTCCTTCTTTGTCTCCTGTTACAGTCTTTGTTTTAAAGTCAATTTTGTCCAATATAAGTATTGCTACTCTGGCTTCTTTTACTTTCCATTTGCATGATAAATGCTCTTCTACACCTTCATTTTCTTTTTTTTTTTTTTAAAGGTTTTATTTATTTATTTGACAGAGATAGAGACAGCCAGCGAGAGAGGGAACACAAGCAGGGGGACTGGGAGAGGAAGAAGCAGGCTCATAGCAGAAGAGCCTGATGTGGGACTCGATCCCAGAACGCTGGGATCACGCCCTGAGTCGAAGGCAGACACTCAACCGCTGTGCCACCCAGGAGCCCCTCTACACCTTCATTTTCAATCTGCCTGTGTATTTAAGTCTGAAATGAGTCTCTTGGAGGCAGCATATAGATCAGTCTTGCTTGTTTATGCATTCCATCACCCTGTGTCTTTTGATGGAATGTTTAGTCCATTTACAAAGTAATTTTCTTTTTAAGATTTTATTTATTTATTTGACAGAGAGCGAGATAGCCAGTGAGAGAGGGAACACAAGCAGGGGGAGTGGGAGAGGAAGAAGCAGGCTCCCAGCAGAGGAGCCTGACGTGGGGCTCGATCCCAGAACGCCGGGATCACTCCCTGAGCCGAAGGCAGACGCTTAACGACTGCGCAACCCAGGCGCCCCACAAAGTAATTATTGATAGGTATGTACTTATTGCCATTTTGTTGTTTTATGGTTGTTTTTGTAGTTCTTCTCTGTTCCTTTCTTCTCTTGCTATTTTTCTCTCATTGTTTGCTGGCTTTCTTTAGTTATATAGATTCCTTCCTCTTTGTTTTTTTTGCATATCTTTGCTGGTTTTCGATTTGTGGTACCATTATGTTTATATATAACATCTTATGCATATAGCAGTTTATATTGAGTTGATGTTAGCTTAATTTTGAGCCCTTTCTTTACTTCTCTCCCCTACACTTTCTTGGTATATGGTGTCATAATTATATCCTTTTGTGAGTTCCTTGACTGATTTTTTATAAATATACTTAATTTTTACTGCTTTTATGCTTCCTACTTTACTTACTGCTTCTTATGGTCTTTCTTTTTCACTCAAGGACTCCCTTTAACATTTCTTCTAGGCCTGGTTTAGTGCTGATGAATTCCTTTAACCTTTGTTTGTCTGAAAAACTCTTTATCTCTCCTATTCTGAATGATAGCCTTGCTAGATAAACTACTCTTGTTTGCAGGGTTTCTTTTTTTCAGTCCTCTGAATTTATCATGCCACTCTATTTTGACCTTCAGAGTTTCTACTGAAAAATCAGTTGATAGTCTGGTGGAGTTTCCCTTATATGTAACTATTTCCTCTTGCTGTTTTTGAAATTCTCTTTTATCTATGTGTGTCCTGGTGTGGATCTCCTTTATTTCATTTTGTTGGGGGAATCTAGAATTCTGTTTCTTTTCCAAGATTCTGGAAATTTTTAGTAATTTCTTCAAAGAAATTTTCTTCTGTCTTTTCTCTCTCTTCTTCTGATATCCATCAATGTAAATGTTAGTACAACTGAGTTCTCTTACTCTATTTTTATTTTTTCTCTTTCCTTTTCAGGTTGATTGCTTTACATTAGTCTGACCTTCAGGTCATTGATCTGTCCTTCTGCTTCCTCTAATCTACTATGTATTCCCTCTAGTGTATTTTTAATTGCCATTATTGAGTTCTTCATCTCTATATTTTTCATATTTTCTATCTCTTTGTTGAGGGTCTCACTGAGGTCCTCCACTCTTTTCTCAAGTCTAGTGAGTATCTTTATGACTATTTCTTTAAATTCTCTATCAGGCACATTCCTTAACTCCATTTTGTTTTGGCTCTCTTGATGTGATTTTGTCCTGTTCTTTCATTTGGGACATATCCCCCTCTCCTCTCATTTTGACTAACTCTCTGTGTTTGTTTCTGTGGGTTAGGAAAGTTAGCCAAGTGTCCTGCTCTTGAAAATATTGGCCTTATGAAGAAGAGGTCCTGTGGTGCCATGCAGTGCATGTACCCTGTTCATCAGAATCTGGCATTTCAGGAATGTCTCCTGTGCATGTTGTCTGTACCCTAGAGTTGTGGCTGAGCCACTTTTGCCTTCAGTCCAGTAGTCGGCAATGACTCTCTTGGCTTGTTGTGATCAGGGTTTGATCCCCATATTGTTACTGGACCAGTCTGGAGCTGCATTGGGCTTGAGTTGTCAGGCCAGGTGTTTGCCAGAGATGCAGTAGCACCAAACTGCAGGGTGCTATCCCTGAGTTGTCTCCTGAGAAGCTTGTGTTGGTGGGTGGGACCTGCAGTCATACTAGATGTCTGCACCCTGCCCAGTGCTGGGGCTGCCATGGGACTAGAATATGAGCCTCTTGACGGAGGGAGCTGTTTCTATTTTGACAGTGTATATAACCAATGTATAATACAATGCTTAATACACAGTAGATATTTAATAAATGTTTGTCAAATAAATTAATGAGGGCTATGTCAATATATAAAAGAACATTGTCCTTCAGCAAAAAAAAAATAAAGGGCACCTGGATGGCTCTGTTGGTTAAGCCTCTACCTTCAGCTCAGGTCATGATTCCAAGGTCCTGGGATTTAGCCCTGCATCAGGCTCCCTGCTCAGTGGGAGGTCTGCTTCTCCCTCTGCCCCTCCTCTCTACTTGTGTTTTCTCTCTCTCTCTCAAATAAATAAATAAATAAATAAATAAATAAATAAATAAACTCTTTTAAAGAATTAATAGAACTTCTCTTGATTTGTCTGTTGGTCTGTGCTGTAATTTTGCCCAAGTATTTATCTATTTACATACTTATATAAGACATATATACACATAGATGCATTACACATATATTTTAAGTATTAGAGAAATTTAATTCTTTTGAAGAAATATCTAATGATATTTTAATAATATGTAATATTACTTGAATGTCAGTATTACTAATTTAATGGGTTTTGTGTATGTGTGTTTACCATTACAGTCTTCCAGTGTTTGAATCAATATACCCTATGAAAGTGAAGGAGGAAAGTAATCAGGAGGTCAGCAAACCATTGTTTAGGCACTTTAAGTTTCATCTTAAAAAATTACATTTCAAAGAAGCTACGTGAAAGCAATACAAATAATTTATTATTCTTTCAGCCTTATCATTAAACATTCTTCCATGGTTCTTTTGATGAGTTATGGAATACGTTATTCCTGCCTTCAGTAAACTCAGCAGCTTGTAAAAACAAAATTGTACCTGGTATTTTATCTTACATAAATTCATTAATATTTATATTGTATCTTTATGACTTTACTTTCACCTCCTCCTCTTCCATAATCCCCATGTGAAATCTGTGTGTTATAATTGTTATGAAATGTGATATTACTGCAATTGTCATTTTATTGGCAACTTGTCCTAATCAGATGGACTCTATGATTGATGTTCACTTTTTTAATTGAATAAGAAAAAAACAGTGTAGTGTGGAGGCTCTGTTTCACCTTTATTCATATTCCTTGTAGTGATTACTATATTTCCATACATTGAACAGAAATTTAATGAAAACATAATGGATGGTTATGATTATTCCCTATTATTGAAATACTGTGACTTGCCCTTTGCAAAACATTCTCTTTCCTTGGGATTTTCCCCCAAGTTTATTAATTTTAACTTACCATGTTTTTTTTTTTTTAATGTAACATATGCTTCAGATAAAGTATATGATAATAAATTTCACTAACTTTATTTGTCATGTTGGTTCTTCTCTTTTGTCTATGAATGCTAATGTAAGTAGCTCTGAAAGTGAATTTCCAAGCTGCTTAATTATGCTGGAAATAATATCAAAATCAGTAGGATTATGGGACCTGTAAAATATCAAAATATTTCAGTAGAAGACTTGAAGCAGAATTCATCGTAAATCTTTACTGTGCAAGAGTCTTTTCCTATATAAAAAAAATGAATAAAACCTTAAATGTATGTACAATATACGTGTATTTACAAAATTACACTGCCTGTTCTTTCAGAATAAATCTTATTCAATCAATAAATTTTGATAGCAAAAAACCATCTCTCTTACATTTCCTGAAATCCCCATCAAACTGCTTTTGCCTTTGAGATAATTAAAGGAAAGGAATGGTTATTTCCCTGCATATTTACTTTTCCTTTATACAAATTCAGGAAAGGAAAAGGATGTAGAGGACAAATCAGTAGATTGTGAAACCTAATTGAATCTCTTTTTAAACTTTTGATAAGAGAAGAAATGGACACTTTATGTTTGCATTTCCTGCATTTTTGTTTTCCATAATGACATAATTGAGAGTTGAGTGTCCCTGTGTTAATGTATAGATAGAAAGCATGTTCTGTATTTTTCCACAAATAAGATGCTAACTGTAGGCATTTTGTGGATGCCCTTTATCAGGTTGTGGAAATTCTCTTCTATACCTAGTTTGCTAAAAAATTCTATCATGAATAGCAAATGCTTTTTCTGCACCCGTTGAAATGTCTTCTGTTTTTTTCAGAGTGTTAATATGGTAAATTACATGTTTTTAATTTTAATTTTTAATGTTTTTAATGTTATTTTTAATGTTATTTTTAATTAAAGCAACTTTGCATTTCTGTAATAAACCTACTTTGGTTATGGATGCTTGTACTTTTTGTATATTTTTAAATTGTTTGCTCACATTCTGCTAAGGATTTTTGTTTCTGTGTCCATGAGGTATATTACTCTGTACTTTTCTTTAATAACCACTTCTACTTTTGCATTCAGTATAATGCTTGGCCTCAGAATATGAATTGAAAAACATTTCAATCTCCTTTATTTCTTCAAAGAGTTTGGGTAGAATCGATACTTTTTCCTTCTTAGTTTACCAGTTAAACCATCTGGGCCTAGAGAATTCTTTTTGGAGATATTTTTAATTACAAATTACTTTCTAATGGTCTGTGTTGTCAAGTTTATTCAAACATAGTGTTTTCACAACTTCATTTTTATTATTTTAATGTCTATACATTGTGTAGTGATCTCCCTACTTTGTTTTGAAATGGGCAATTTGGTCTCTCCTCTTCACTTGGTCATTCTTGCTAGTTATTTTACAATTTATTCATCTTTTCCAAATACAGCTTTTAGTTTTATGTATTTTTTCTAATATTTCTCTATTTTTCATTTTTTTCTGTTCTTAGATTGTTTCCTTCCTTATACTTATTTTGACTTTAATTTGTTCCTATTTGCATTGTGCAAAATACAGATCTATATTTTAGTCTTTATATTTCCTTTTAAATATAAACTTTCAAAGTTATAAATTTTCCTCTAAGTACTATATGTATTCTGAAAGTTTTTATCTTGGCTATTCATTATCATTCAGTTAAAAATATTAAATTTGCATGTGTGTGATTTCTAATTTGATAACTTAGATTGTGTTATTTAATTTCCAAAAGCTTGGGGTTTCCTACATACTATTAGAGGTAAAATTTCTGGGGCAGTTTTGAGAGCATTTTTTCACATATTATAACCTTATGGTAAAAGGGATTCAATGCTCCATGGTATGCTATTCAGCGCACTTTGTTGTTGTAAGCCTGTTCTCCCTTAAACCAAATTGTAAATGAAATTAACACAGTAGTTGTAAAACCACCAAACTTTTGAAGTGATCTCTTTTTCTTCTTCTGTTCCCCTCTAAATTTTCTCTTTCTGTCTCATTTAGCTTCATTTCTCTGAACACCACCTTAGGAATCCATCAGGAAACAGGCCTATTAGTTGACTAGGTATTTACATAGTCCTGTTCCTACCCACTCAAAGGAAGTAACTTTATCCTGTACCAGCTTGAAAAATGCCAAAATTCTGATTGATGTGGCTTGGGTCATTCTAACCACATTTGTATGGGGTATGTTAATTAGAATAACAGAGCCATCAGGACAAACTTGGCTGGTGGGACTCTGCTTATCATGGACTTTTCTGGGAAGTAGGGGTCATTTTGTACTGGCCAACTACCATATTATCCATCCATTGCTATGTATAGAATCTTAGTGTGTTTTAAAAATTTAACTTCGATTATAGAGACTCAAAAACCACCTATGAATCAAGGTTCATTTAATAATTATTTTAGTTAAGAAAAGAAAGATGCATATATTTTATTCACTGACATTTTAGAGAACATTTGTACAGCTTTGTCCTCTAGCAAAATCTGAGGTCTTTTCTTCATATGACAGCCTGACCCAATTTTTTGCTTTTAAGTTCAGCTCAGTATCTCACCCATTATTCTCCATCAAAAATATGTCATTAATCCCCATCATGACCAGTTTGAATAATTATTTCCTTATCCCATAATTATATTGCATTTCTGAGTCTGTTTTCCTGGCAAGATTTTGCATTCATCATTTGTTCATTTCTTTGAGTCCTTAGTACCCTCCTTTATTTACTCTTTATTATAGATCATTTGGAAAGTAGTCATATAAAGCCATGCATGTATCTGAGTTGTTTCTTTACAGGAGTGGTGGAGTGCTTCTGAGCTTACTTTTATTCCTCTTTCACTCATTTATCTCCAGTATCTTCTGTCTTCATCTTTGCTTCACAAATTATATCAATTTCAATTCCTGTGCCTTTTGTTTTCATTACATATGCTGATTGTAAAAGTTCTCTATCAATAAGGATATGTCTGGTGTATAAAATGCTTCGTATTCTTATTCTTTTTAATTGTATTCTTTTCAGTTCTTTATTACATATTTTAGTCAGTAAAGCACCATGTTGCTTGTGTGTATTTACATGGATACAAATCAGATTTCTCTTTTAAAATAGGTTATGATAATCAGATTTCTCTTCCTGTTCTTACACATTTTAGTATTTTGTAACTGCCTGTTATTTCTTTCCCTATAGCTGGCAAACTGGAGCTATCTCACACTACGCAATCAGATACAATTTTTTACCAGGTTTGTAGATTTAAAATAATAACCAAGCTTTATATCTGTTGTTTTGAGTTTTATTAAAGGATTAAGAGGAATCACTAATCAGAACAGAACCAGGTAAATTGAAACACCAGTGACAAGAGAATAATACTATACTACCAAAACCTAAAGGTAAAGAATATTATATTAACAGAGTATCTCAAAAGCACTTGGCTGGAAGACTTGATCAGAATAATACATATAATTCTGCAAGACACCTTGTTTCAGCTTTAAAAACACAATGTGCCACAAAGTCAAAATGTTACTCTCAGGTCTTCCTGTTTGATAACTTATTTTTGTTGTGGAATTATTACTCTAAGTAGAAATTATTGTTCTAAGTAGAATTGCTTAAGTTAAAAAAAAAAAACAAACATCTTTTTGCTCCTTTGCCTTGTGCTGTCATTTTGATCTTTTAGAAAATATCATTTGTAGACTTATGGTCCACACACATATCAACAGCTTTTTTTTTTTTTTTTTACCCTGGATTGTGGGTCATATTCGTGCTAACTGCAAATTGATGCATATTTCTTTAAGCTGAGTATTTGATTTGGACTTGAGGTTTGACTCTAATCTAAAACATTGTACATGGTCAGTCACCTGAATATGCTTATGATTTGGTTTCCTTCTGGGTCTCTAATGACCCTTCCTCATATATCGATCAACTTTACACTTGATGAAACATTAACTGATATCTGGGAGGACAATTTTCTTTCTATGATTGCTTCTTGTGAGTATTGTTTTGTAATCTAAAAGTTGGGTATGTATATATGTACAGACAATATATGACTTTAGTGAAAATATTCAGAAATTTATATTCTATTCTTGTCTACTTAATCACTGTGCTTGCTATCTTTCTGTATTTTTGTGGGCAAATATGTGGATGCAACTATGATAATTATAATTTCTAAATCTTTCTAAAATTAATGAGAGTTTATTAGAAGTTCCTATTAAGCAACATGAATTTTGAATTATAGTAGAGCTTGCTTAAATGTAATTATGATCTCTTAATGACTTCCAATTGATTTTTGTTATGGCTACTACAATCAGAGAGCACCTAATTAATTTATTTTACCAAATAAGTAAAACTGAGCATCACCAGTGTCAGAATATCACAGTGGTCTGAGCAAGTGAGTTGAAAAATATTTATAGGAGTAAAAGCAAAGAATCAGTATATTTCAGAAATACAAGAGACTTTAGAGCTCATCCAACAGTATCCTTTCATTTAACAAGTAGATTGAAGTGTTGAAAGTTTACATGATTTGTTTGTAGTCATAATAATGAAACAATGAGCAAGAGAATACAGCTCTTCTAATTCTTTCCACTGAAATCTGTTGTCCTGACCATATATCTGCAAATACTGTTTGACTCAGGGAGCTTGTCTATATAGTTAGTAACTTACCATTTTTCTTTTTCTTTTCCATAACATGCATAGTGATGAAGAGATGAGTGGACTGTCTATTCTATCATCGCTAATGAATCCAGATGAGACTAGAGTTGTATTTCATGCTTTGTAGCTCATGGTTTATTAATAATGTATCCCATGCTAAACACAGAATTGATTCTGGGTGTGATATTTTCCAAGCAGTTCAAGTCTCATTGATTCATTAGCATGGAAAGTAGTTATTGGTATGAGGTGATCTAAAATGTTGTGTTTTAAATACCATATCAGTATTTAATTGAATAACTGGTTTTATTTATATAATTTGGAAAACCAAGAATCAGAATATCTCATCCTGAATGATATTTCAAAATAATATTATGATCACAAGTATTTATTGCCGTACCTACTTTCCTGTTGAGGGTGAATCTTCCAGTGGTTCTGAAAGTGCGTTGGAGACCAGCAGTATCAATATCATCTAGGAAGTTGCTAGAAATGTTAATTCTCTGGCTCCAACACAGACCTACTAATAAACAATTTGTGTTGTAACAAGCCCTGTTAGTGATTCCAATGCGCCCTCAAGTTTGAGAATCACTGTTTGAAATGAATTTTTCAAATAAGGTAAATGACTTCTAATGGAAAATGTTCGTAGGTAATGAAAAAGTTTATACTGCTAATAAATGAAAAAGATTAGAAATATTCTCAAGTAGAGGTTTGGAATTTGAGTTTCAACATGCTTTAAGCTGAATGATATGTACCACACTGTATCTCCAATTAGAAAAAAAATCACAAGATGGCATGTGCAAATGTTGAAAAGCAGAGTTGGCAATGCAGACTTGAGTATCCAGAGGGTTATAATTATTAGATAAGATTGCTTTAAATGTCTCTAACCCAGAAAAAAGTGATATACCTCTATAATCCAGTACAAATGGAAATATTGAGTTATCCACAGCCTTTCCCCAAACCAACTCCCCACCAAGTAGAGCAGTAGAACTATACTATGCTGTACCCATTAGCATGTAACATATTTAACATAAGCAATAAAATTGCCTAAATATTTAAATAAATGCATTCCACACATGGGTTTCATATGGTAAACTGGACATACTCTATTACATGTGAGGAGTCACAGCGTATATTCACATGTTAAAGTCTCTAAAATTACCATAGTATAGAAGCCTGTTTAATTTTGCTTAATATCAAATTTATCAAATTGCTTTATTATCGATAGCTTTCCTCAAGTCATACATTTTAAAATTTCACGAAACTACTGTTGTGGAGAACATATTTTTAAAAGTGCTGATCTAAACATTAAAAGCTGTGCCATCATAAATATTAGAACGTCTTCTTTGTAAAAGCTACTGATAAATGTAAAGGATTTTCAACCAAGAACAAAAATTCCTCACTGAAAATGTTCCTTTGTTAAAAGAATAAATGTAGTTTTATTTCATCATAGGAGTTACTATTGCATTGTGACTAATGGATTGGATTAGTCTTTCAGCTCTCACCCTCATCAGCTAGGTAACCTTGTGCATAATCTCATCATCTCTGTGCTTTAGCCACTTAAATCATTACATGGGAATAATATTAATACCTTACTCATAAGGTTGTTGTGAATTTTGAAAGTTTCTGGCACTAACACAGCTCGTAACACACACTTGGAATAAATACATTTAACTATTATCCTGATTGGCTTAACTAAATATATTTGCAGATCTTCAAGCCCTCATATTGTAGGAAAATTTCTTTGGGTAAATTGGAACTTAGATATTTAAAACATTTATTTATTTGCCCTTAATACTTCTTCAAGAAGAACAGAGAAAAATATGAAATCTTTTTCTGAGGTTTACATATATGGTAATGAAGATGTATCTATCCTTACTGAAGTTCTAATAAAGCAATTCTGCTAATGTAGAATACTATAATACTAACATTAAGAAAAGAATTAAATAAAAAATCCTCAGATAATAAATGAAAATATAGTAACCCAATGCTAGGTGCTGAATATTAGTAAAAGAATAAATTACCGTATACTCACTGTTGTATTAAGAACTAAAATGAGTAATATCCATATACCTGCAATGTAATTAATTAAAAGACCTCTCTTTCCTTTGGTTATAGGGAAGTGCAGAACTCCAAAATGTAATTTGAATATTACTACATACTATGTAACAAACAAAAACACAATTTTGGCATTCAGGAGTATTGAGCTACCACTCAATTAGATTAAGACTCATCTCTGCTATAGATAAAAAGATCTGGGCACCTGGGTGGTTCAGTTGGTTAGGTGTCTGCCTTTGGCTCAGGTCATGATCCCAGGGTCCTGGGATTGAGTCCCACATTGGGCTCCTTGCTCAGTGGGGAGTCTGCTTCTCCCTCTACCCTTCCCTCCTGCTCGTGATCTCTCTCTCAAATAAATAAATGAAATCTTAGAAAAAAAAGATCCATTTTTCTGTTCCTTGGACATTAAAATATGTTGAAAGAAAGATATTTTCTTAAGTTAAATAAAATATGTACAGCCATATTCCACATGGATAATGGCTGATTTACATGGGAGTACCGATTTTTAAATTTAAAACATATACTGCATGTCATGCATGTGAATATATGGAAGAATATGCACCAAATACCCTTGATAGCCATCTCTATGAATGATGGGATTTTAGATGTTTTACTTTTTTGGTTTCTGACTTTATTTTTTCTTATAATGAATATGCATTCTTCTGTAAAATAATATAAAAACACTTTATAATAAAAAAGAAAACTACCTAGGCACAAAGTCAAATATCATCTTATCTCTCAGGCCTTTCCAGATCTTCCTCAAACAAATGTAGTTGATTTGAATTTTGAAACCATGGAGCACTTTGTTATGTGTCTTAGGACAAATCAAATGTTCTGCCATAAAGTATATTATATATACTCACACAGTTCATAGCCTTGTTGAGAGAAAAATTTATACTTCCTCAACTTTGAATGACAGATGATACCCTGTTTCAAACATAATTAGTGTTCAATAAATATTTAATGAATTATTTGAAAAAGTTTATTGACCCAATAACCTAGTTGTAAGCCTAGATACTACTTTCATAGTTATCACAAAACAGTTAAATTGCAAACACTTCGTAGAGAGTTTCTATTGGCTAAAATTAAAGGCTTCAAGTCAGTGATTTAAATCAGAAGATTCAGCAAGGTTAACTGCTATCGTAATGCTTGAGGTATATAAAGAACTAACAATAAAGGGGCAAAAAACTGACTGGAAATTGTAGGAGAAATGTGTACTCTCTCTGGCAGTGGCCCTGCTGAGCAGACACATGACGTGTCCGTTACGGCCTTAGCCAAATGATAGCAAAGCTCACCTCTTCTAGTAAGCTTCAGATATCTTAAGGTAAAATCCAATATAGTAATTTTGTATTTTGAATCATATAGGACAATGAAATTGGAATGTGAGAAGACCTAGGTTTAGGTATGGCTCTATGTTAACTCTGTAAGTCACTTGACCTCCCCATCTTCAGCCTTTTTTTGCAGTCTGATAAACTGATTTTGGTTCCTTCCAGCTTTAAATGTCTATGATTTTTCTCTTCATGATTTTAATATCTATTAGAACTGATAAATGAATTCAGTAAAGATGGCAAGATACAAAACCAATATAGAGAAATCCATTGCATTTCTATACACTAATAATGAAGTAGCAGAAAGAGAAATTAAGAAAACCATCCCATTTACAGTTGTACCAAAAATAATAAAAACTTAGCCAAAAACCTGTACTCTGAAAACTTTAAAACAGTGGTGAAAGAAATTAAAGATGACACGAACAAATGGGAAGATATTCCATGCTCATGGCCTGAGAGAACAAGTATTGTGAAAATGTCCTTATTGCCCAAAGCAATCTAAGATTTAATGCAATCCTTATCAAAATACCAATAACATTTTTCACAGAACTAGAACACATAATCTCAAAATTTGTATGGAACCACAGAAGACCCTGAATAGCCAAAGCAATCTTGAAAAAGATGACTAAACCTGGAGATGTCATAACGTCAGATATCAAGATATACTACAAAGCTGTAGTGATCAAACAGTATGGTACTGGCACAAAAACAGACACAAAGGTCAATGGAGCAGAAAAGAGAGCCCAGAAAAAAAAAAAAACACAATTATATGGTCAATCTTTGACCAAGGAGTCAAGAATATGCAATAGGAAAAAGATAGTCTCTTCAACAAATAGTATTGGAAAACTGGACAGCTACATGCAAAGGAATGAAAACTGGACAAAATTCTCACACCATACACAAAAATAAACTCAAAATGGATTAAAGACCTAAATGGGAGACCTGAAACCTTAAAAATCCTAGAAGAGAGCACAGGCAGTGATGTCTCTGACATCAGCTGTAATGACATTTTTTAGATAGGTCTCCTGAGGCAAGGAAAACAAAAGCAAAAGCAGAAAGCTTTGCACAGTGAAGGAAACAGTCTACAAAACTAAAACACAATGTCCTGAATGGAGAAGATACTTGCAAGTGACAAGTATCTGATAAATGGTTGGTTTGCGAAATACATAAACAGGTTACATGACTTAACACCAAAACCCCAAATAATCCAATTTAAAAATGGGTAGAAGACATGAATGGACATGTTTTCAAAGAAGACATACACGTGGCCCACAGATAGATGAAAAGATGCTCAGCATCATTCATCATCAGGGAAATACAAATCAAAACCACAGGGGGATACCACCTCATACCAGTCAGAGTGGCTAAAATCAAAAACACAAAAAATAAGTGTTGGTGAGGATGTGGAGAAAAAGCAACCCTCATGCACTCTTCATGGGATGCAGACAGGTTCAGCCACTGTGGAAAACAGTATGGATGTTTCTCAAAAATTAAAAATAGAATTACTATATTATCCAGGAATTCTATTACTACTACTTTACCCAAAGATTACAAAAACACTAATTCAAAAAGATACATGCACCCCTATGTTTATTGCAGCGTTATTTATAATAGCTAAACTGTAGAAGCAACCCAAGTGCCCTTTCTTAGATGAATGGATAAAGTGTGGTGTTTGTATACAATGGAATATTACTCGGCCATAAAAAACAATGAAATCTTGCTATTTACAACAATATGAATGGATCTAGAGGGTATAATGCCAAGTGAAATAAGAGAAAAATACCATATGATTTCACTCATATGTAGTATTTGAAAAACAAAACAAATGAACAAAGAAAAAGACAAACCATGGAATAGGCTTACTTACTAATAGACTTACTTAATAATGAAGTACTGGCTTATATATTGAATAAAAGCATACACCTTGGGATGCACAATAAAGAACTAGTCTGATAAATGACTTTTATCCAGAGATAAAATTCTGATTTTCTCTTACAAAGAGAAGAACTATTCCCTTCATAATTTACATGTGTCTAAATGGAAAAATTAACAGGCATGTATTTTAGTTTAATACATTATATAAGTAAGCAAATAGGATACCTCTTATCTAAACCTGGAGCATTTTGATGTGCGTATGTGTTTGTAGGATATAAAAAACTAAGAATATTGAAGTTGTACAATGAAGAGTGACGCTTTGGCCATACTTGGTGTCTTTTAAATCAGCAGCAAGCAAAAGAAAAAAAAAAAAACAAAACAGAAAACAAAAGATTCAATAAAGAGTACCTAACTTATTCATACAAATCCTATTATTTCTATTGATTTAGTAACTAGTAAACCTCATTTTCTACTCTGTGAAGTGATAATGCTCCCGGCCATGAGCTTCTTTATTTCAAGACTGTAATTTGAACTATTTCCATCACCTCTGGAAGTTGCAGAATAATCCACATGCTGATCTCCCAGAAGGAATATCATATTGCAAATGTGCTATTCTTTGCAAGTACAAACAGAATGTTAAAAGATCAGGTTACCTTTCTTCTTGGAAATCTACACTACACCTAAGATGTGAAATACAGCTTTTATTTTGCTGGAGGCTCTCAGAGGTGCAGCTGCTGGTTGGCAACACCATTAAGTAGGTTCAAGTTGGGAATGGAAGGTTAACAACAGTCTGTGTATAATAGAAATGTAGACAAAAGATAATCCAAGTTTCCAGCTTTCAAGGGATTCACTGGCAGTAGCTGACTGTGAGCTCTCAGTACTAAATCTAATAAAGTCCTCAGGCAGAGCAATGGTGGGGTTGTTACCTTTGAGAAATGGCACTGTGTTTTTCTGCATTTGGATCAGAAATAGGCACACTGGCAGATTTTCTATTTGAGGGGAACCAGAACTGAAATCAAGATACGTAGTAGTTTTATGTCTGTAGTTTTTATAAATGAGTTAACATTTCCAGTATGAAAAACTTGAATGAAAATATTATTATGATACTGCTTCCTCCCAGTCATTTTCCAAGTAATAAACCAATACAGACACTTGACATATAATTTTGCAACTGTGCTTTATCAAACCAAACTTCTTTTTCCTAACTTAATTTTCTCTCAAAGCTAACAGTGTCATCACAGGAAGAGTCTCTAATTTAAGTGTTACTAATCACCCTAGACTGAATTTGAATATAAAGCAGAATACTAGCTAGGGTAGAATATTGTAATAGGCAAATGTTTGATAAGTTGTAGTTACAGTTCCCTTTTTCACATTGCCCTTTATACATTTCCTCTGAGTCATTCCTACTTACTCCAGAATAAGAGAGCTCACTGAAGACTCACCACAGTCATTTTATCTAGGAAGAGCTAACTAGAAATGATAGATCCTTGACAAGGGCTTAACATGCTCACTACACTTCTGCATTAGAAATCTTTAGTTTTCATAAAGAGCTTGTCTTACATGACCTTTTATCTAATTATTTTTTAAAGAAGAACAATCTGAGACCAATGAGAAAGACACCACTGTGCCAGTCTGATTTTTTTGAATTAAATATATATTTATATAACTAAAAAAATATAACAGACCACAAGTAGTAAAAACACAACTTACTCTAAACCCTAAATCCACTAAACCACTAAACCGAATAAAAACTGCTACTGCCACCACCATCAGTGGGTAAATCAGGTGGATGCTACTCTTAGATGAAATTCAAAAATTTCTTTTGCTTAAAAATCCTTATGAAATCTATTTGATGGTTTAGTGCACCTTTAACAATTGCTAGATTTAGACTGGGGATTTAATTCAGCCCAAGACTGGAGTAAAGTGAATTTACTGTAGTCTTTCTAAAATGACAGAGGGAGAAAATTTGATTTTCCATTAAATATGACATAGTCAATAGGAAAAAGAAAGGAAAGAGTAAAATGCACAAGAAAATGGCAGGGCTAAACAGGATACATTGGGTAATGTCTGGGTCAGTCCTTTGTTCACCTTTGTTTCCTCTTGCATTATATTCATTTTATGGTTCGAGTATCCATGCCACTTTCTTTAACATAAGTACGTACATACCGTCCTCTCCAGCCACTTCCTCCTTGACAATAAATGCATCTAGTGTGAATGTTCTAGGACGTCTCCAATTTTAGATATTATATTAGGGATGCAGAACCAAGAGGATATACATACATATATGAAAATATTTGTTATAGGAATTGGCTCACGTGGCTATGGAAGCAGAGAAGTCCCACAGTCTGTTGTCAGCAAGGTGAAGAAGAACGAGGAAATGGGTGATATAATTCAGTCTGAGTCTGAAGGCCTGAGAACCAGGAACTCTGATGCCTGAAGGCAGGAGAAGATGAAGCCCTGGTTCAAGAAGAGAGAGGGAATTTTTCTTTCTTTCATCTTTTTGTTTTATTTGGGCAATCAGTAGATGGGAGGACCCCCACCCACAATGGTGGGAACGGGTCTCTTTACTCAGTCTACTGAAGTACATGGTAATCCCTTTCAGAAATACCCTCAGAGACATACCCAGAAATAATGTCTTACCAGCTATCTGAACCCAATCAAGTTGACACATAAAATTAACCATTGCAGAATATCAATTGGGTATTTTGCAATAGGAAAGATATTTGGATTCTCTAATAAGGGATATGCATTGTAGGGAGAAGTTATTACATTACAGAAAAGCAATAAATCATTTTAAAGGAGAAATGTACTTACTTTGCTATACATATTTCTAATTTCTCACACAAAGTAACACTGGGGCAGCGCACATGAAGGATGGTAAGGCACAATTAAGAAAGCGTAATGTAAGATCATTCAAACTATTGCACTACTTGCATCCTTACACCATACACTGAGTGAAGCAGGTCTGCATTCTTCCTTCATGTGGACAGTGGTATGAGAGCATAAATGCTGTAACTGTGAGTCAGAAAATCGCTGGTTCATAGCTCTGGTTTCACATCTGGCAAGTAGATTGCACAGACATTCCCTAGAGATAGCATATGGTCTTTGAAGACCTAGATACTATTGAAATTAATTGGATTTATATGACATCTGGATAAGCAGAAATGTCATGATGGCACTAAATGGCCCTATTATAGTTGCTGCATATGAAGTTAGCGTGAAAAGAGAAACACCAAGCGTACTTCAAATACTTACTCGGTAGTATTGTCCACATTAGCTCTTCAACTATGCCATGTTTTCATTGCCTTTTTCAATTTCTCATAAACTGACATATTTTCTTTTGGACACTGTTCTAACAAGGTCAAGCCATGTTTTTATGGAATCCCAGAAAAATGTTTATGGCCCGACACAATAATGCAATTTAGACTTCTCCGCCAAAACTCCCATCAGAATTGGTTTGTAGTTTAATTCCAAAAAAAAGAAAAAAAAGGGGGGGGGGGAGAAAAGAAAAGAAAATGCTACCAACAGAAAACAAATTAAGGACCAAAGAAGCAAACCCCAGTGAAACCGAAGAACTACCGATACAATTACATTTTTAAGGTGAAAAAGAGTCATAATTTGGTCCTTTTTATTCCAGTTTTCTTTACGCAAAAACTGCTTTAAATAAAATACCCCCGTATAAGCAGCTTGGCCGTTACTAAGTAAAAAAAGTTCTGTTTCAGCTTCTAGTTTGGGATGGAGATAAACTGGAATGAATAGAAAGGTGTTGATATAAATGTTTTCAGGAATATGAGAGGTTTTTGATAAATTATAATATCTCTTGTTCAAATTAAACTCTCTTGAGACCTATCACCTATTATAGTAATAATAGTTGATCTCCATTTAATCTAGCAATTTAAAAAAAGGACCTTAGCAAAGAGTTTATTTGGGGGGGGAAGCACTTGTTGAACTCGGGATGATCACTTTGATACTAATTTGGGAAATGTTAGACTAAGAAAACAAGGTTTCTGCCCTAATATCTAACAAAACGGTTAATAGAAGGAGAAAATGAAAAATTAACGTTTACCAAGTTGCCTGTAATGGCAAAAAGCAAATTCTTTAAATGCTTTGTGCCTAACAAGGGGTTTTTCAAATTTCAGAATTTAAGATGCTGTATAAGAGTTATAAGAGTTTAAGAGAGTTTTTAAAACTAATCAATATTTAGAAAACACTAGTTTGCATTTCTTTTTCAAATTTAGGTAGATGTGAAGTCTCAACATGTTTAATAAACTCATTTCTGATATCCTTCTTATATTCAATAAAAAAAAAGTAATAAAAATTGGTGGTCCTCCTTGAACCCACTTGAAGGAAAAACCAAAAACATTAAAATCCAGAAAGCTCTGTCAAGTTTTATGCTTGTTGCAGGGAATTTAAAGATGAAAAATGCAAGGCTGTTTAACGGAGCTCATGTTTTAGTGAAGTTTTCTGAGAGGCCGATAGTCATGATGAAACAATGTGATAAGTGTTTACATCATCATCGGTATGATCAGAGTGTCCGTCAAGTTGGGAGGGGTTAGCAATGACTAACTTCCAGATACCTCAGGGAAGGAGGCATGAGATGGCTCCATTAATCACCAGAATGCTGACCTCCGAGTGTGGCAGTGACACCAAGAAGGAATGACAGCTCCAATAGAAGACATTTTAGAATAAATATTAAAATTTACATTAATATTTTTCTTTGACCAGAATACAAATATAAGCCAAATTCAAAGCATTATTTTTAAGATGCATTAATGAGACATTAATGAATTAATGTCCATTGCTCCCATGGACAATGAATTGGCTTTTCCCAAAACATTTTCTGAAGTGGTATTAAAACTTCCAAATAAGACCCTAATTCATAAACCAAACCAGAGAAATCATAGAAGTAGTTACAATACCTAGTTATTATACTTTTTAATTCTATCCAAATAATTGGAAAGCAAGAGGACAGCGAATATATTTCCAACAACAGCACTAATAGAAAAAAGATAGTCTCTTTAAATAGTATTGGCAAACTGGACAGCTACATGCAAAAGAATGACATTGGGCAAAAGTTTCACACCACACACAAAAATAAACTCAAAATGGGTAAAGACCGAAATGGGAGACCTGAAACCATAACAATCCTAGAAGAGAGTCCAGGCAGTAATGTCTCTGACACCAGCTACTGTGTCTCTCCTTGCATTGGTTTATACTTGTCAGTAATGAAGAAATATGGGATACATGTGGATACTCTAGGATGGTCACATTCCCATTTATCAGATGTTTTGTTTTCTGGATTTCTGTAGAACCAGCACATTCAAGAACAGTCAGATTAACCTTGTTCTGCCTCCTTGTGGAGAGTCGCAGTTCACTGGCTTGAAGTGCAACTATCTGCTCTCGCATCCTCAATGGACTCACACCCCCAGTGCACACCCACAGATATGAATCAACTCAAGCTCTCAGGGTGGTAGAACCCCCCCGCCCCGGGACTGCTTCATGTTATTTTTTCTTTGTTTGTTGGAAGATTTCTGCCATTTGTGTCTAATGGTACTCTAGTTACAATTGTTTTTAATTCTATTCAAATTACTAGTAGCACCCTCATTTTCCACTCTTAACTTTTTAACCTCTGTTTTCTGCCATTTTTATTAGCTTCTGTGCGAAAATTCTGTCCCTTTTATAACAGACTTCATAAACGCATCATAACGGATTTTCTTTTTCCTCCAAGTTATAACAGCAAACCACAATGCACTAGATACACTTTTTAGGATTAGATTCCTTCTTCTTTTTTCCTTCCTCCCTCTTCATTCCTTCCCTCCCTCCTTTCTCCTATCCTTCCCTTCCTCTTCCCTGTCTCTCTTTCTGCCTCTCTCTTTTGCCTTATGCTGTATATCTTTGGGGTGATCTATTGACAGCAGAGCAACTGAAGGTGTCAAGGGTGGAGAGTGTGTGTGCGTGTGTGTGTGTGTGTGTGTGTATGTGTTAATGGCAATATATGATGTTTTCTGAGACGTAGACAGCTGAGCTCCTTAAGGTTTTACTGGTTGTAAACCTATGGCATTTATTATTTTAAAAGGTAAATACTGAAAATATAAATGGGTTCCTAAAAGCTTACATTCATGGATAAAGGATTATATTGCCACCATATATGATGACCATTTGTTTTCATATTATCATTCAATTTCTTTGTCAGACTCATATACTATCCTAGGCATATAATAGGATTGACATAGGACTTAGTCTTGTATTCTTCACACCTGCCCTAGTCATCATCAGCATTATGTCTTCCAGAAATTTTAAATCATTGGCACTCATGTAAATAATTCAAGAACAATCAAATATGCAATTCACAGTTTCTACTAAATATAATATGGTAGTTAGATTCTTTGGAAATAATTTATTCCATTCAAATACATTTTTGCTTTTAGTAGGATGAGAAATACTTATTTTAAGACAAAATTTAATCTATTTGATCTCTGAAAATATTGCGTATGGTATAAACCTGTAATAATAGTTTTAGTTGTTAGTGCTAATTATATTTTTATTTTTTAATATGCAAACTCTCATTCTCAGAAACAAGGGGTTAATTACAAACGAAACTTCCTTGGAAAAAAATTGTAGCTCTGAAATTGTTTTTAAATCAATATATATTACACTTAGATTGCAAATAAGCTCTGAGGTGAGAACCATCCCTAGATGATCAGGCGAAGCCTGACAAGAAGCCAGGAGGCAGCTCTTGATGAGTGCTCCGTGAATGCATACACCTCTCTTCTTAACTAAAGCATTTTAACGCACTGTAATTTGCAAGGTATCTTCCCTGTCGGCCCTGCCTGAAATGTTTCCTTTTGGATTTAGCTACAAAGGTGTCTTTTTTGGGTGTTTTTGTTATTGTTGTTGTTTAATCCTAAAACAACATCACAGAGTAGAGGCAGTTATATTTTATAGTCTTTTTATATAAAAATAAGCAAATTTTGTATGAAAAATAGGCATGTTCATATGATAGGTTTTTTAAAGTAGGAAAACAATTTTTAAGAGAAGCTTCAAATATTCAAAAATGCAAAATAAATATGCCTTTATTGTAAAATCCATCATATAAAATTAAACATATTATTTGTGGGAGAAGAATTAATGTTTATGTTATAATTTTAAATCAAGAGCACAGTTTGCAGGATCAGTCAATAAAAGACACTTAATAGGTAAAATAAAATATTATTCCCTGATCATTATTACCTTAAAACTACATTCAATTCTTAAGATTACTAGGATGGAGCCTAGATTTCTATAATGAAATATTCAGGAGTACTAATTATGTTAATATTATATGAAGAAATTTCTCAAATGGTTAGTAACTATACTTTCAATCCTTAGTTGAATAAAATGAATAAAGCCACTCAGGCTACAATTTCTGGGTCTGTATAACTTCTGTGACAGAAGTGCTCTGATATTTATATTATGCTTTTCTTTTACCCTGAGCATATTGTTTACTGTTAGTATATTTGAGACTCACATCATAGCCTGTCTGCTTTATGGAGCAAAGGTAAATTCCAGTTTGACAGACACACTAGTAGCATTTCCTGACTCTGCCTGGCTTTCTAGGTTAGTCATTCTTCAGTCCTGATTTTCTACAGCAGCCAAACAGGTGCTTTTTAATGCACTTCAAGCATGCCAGGCTGAGAACAACAGGCTTGTTAAATAAATGTTTTTCGGAGACTTAATCTGAGGGTCATTAAAGGTAGGAATAGACTTCTAACTGTGACTTGCAATCTTGTGTCCTGGAGGCATGTGTGGATGTAATGAACTGACTGTGGATGTTTCCAGGAGTGCTTGTTATGTGCCAAACTGTTAGGCTTAGTGTTTTCATGTATATACGTTTCTCATTCAATTGCTAAAACACAACAGAGCAGAATTGTTAGGTAGAAATTGAGGCTCAGAGAAGTTATGCAACTTGCATAAAGTCATGCACTGGTTAAGAAGTAACCTCGGTAGATACTGGATTTTGATCCAGATGTTCAGGCTGTCTATTGTTTACCATCTTACTGCATTTCATGGAAAGCCCAGGGGCCTTTAAGGGGCCTATCTGGAACTGGATGTCTGCCTTTGGTGAAAGATTTCCTGTACTTTTACAGAGTAGTGGACTTAAGTCCTGTTCTAGGAACATTGTTCCCACTTCAGGACTTGTTTGCCCTGTGCAAAGTTATTTAATCTGTTAATTTTAGGTTTCTCTCTCTAAAAATAGTGAAAATGATATTTCAAACTGTTGCCCAAGGGCATCATAAAAATTAACGTAATAATCATGGTCATAAGTCATTTTAAGCTACTAAAGAAAATTCTGACTGGTAGATAAATCCACAAATTCTATTTTTATCCTCCCACAGAGCCCCCACCATAGGCCCACTCCCCCACTTACTCCCATTTTCCAAGAACACAATGAAGAACGGACAGAAGACACTGCAGGAAGTAGCACCATGGCCCCAAGGAAAACACTAATAATGACATGAATCTTACTTTCAATCTTGATGAACATTCTTCTTTGCCCAAAGCCTGGTTCCTTTTTTAATACACAGTGACTATGAGAGTGACTGACTTTTAAATAATTTCTGTGATAAAACCATAATTGTAAGACTCCATAGATATAAATTTCTGTATCAGCATATAGATAGTATATGATCTTCATTAATATTTTGTCAAATAAATTTTAATGTGATCAACACTTACCATGCTTTCTCCAGTAGATCTTAGGCAAGACCACCTTCAAGTTAAGGGAATCATAAAGGAATTTATGACACTAAAATTTATCTGGGACTAGAAGAAAGATTAAATAACTAAAAGAAATAGCAAAGAGCAAAGAATGGAGAAGACTGTAGCAAAAGAAACATGTCTAGCATGCTAAAGCATGTCATCAAGCAGACCTGTCTCCTCATTCTCATGGGAATCAAGTAACTGAATCTTTGTTACCTTTAATTTCCCTATTTGTTAACATGGACTAAATAATAACTTATGTGGGTTAGGGAGGCAAAATGAGAAGTACATAGGATAAAACTTGCCATATTCCAAAGTAAGTTACTGATCGATTCAAGTTTATCAATTAAATTTTAATATTTAACTTTTAATGTTTGATCACTAATAAGTAGTAATTTCTGTTAGTAAAAGAGTCAGATATTCATATTATAATGTTTTTTTTTAATTTTAGAAAAAGTGAAGGCATCAAATTATTTTATGTCATTTTTCCCCTCAGTTTCTTCAAATTCAAGGAATTACATTTACCCAGGTCCAAATATTGGGTTGACATAATAACTAAACTTTCAGTTACTCGGTTAATATGTGATACTATCAGGTTTCCCTAAAATATGCTGTAAATGGTTGAATATTGCCCTTCTCAAATTATGAAAAGAGGATTCCCTAAGAGAGAAAATTGGACATAGAGACACAGAGGGCAACCACTACGTGATGATATAGACAGATTGGAGTGGTGCAGCTCCAAGGCAAGGAACACCAAGGATTTCTGAAAACTTCCAGAAACTAGGAAGGAGGCATAGAGCAGATTCTTCCTCAGGGTCTTCAGATGGAACCAACCTTGCTACCCTGATTTTAAACTTTACCCTCCCAGTTGTGACAGAATACATTTCTGCTGATTTAAACATGCTGGGTTGTTGGGCTTTGTTATAGATGCCCGTGGAAACTAAGACTGATATTGGTACTGGGCAGTAAGGCGCTACTGTAACAAACATGGAAAAATATAAAAGTGGCTTTGGAATTGGATAATAGGTAGAGGTTGGAAGAATCCTGATGCTCAGGATAGAAAAACCTAGGTTCCCTTGAAGAGACTCTTTTTAGAAATAATGGATGTTAATGGCAATTCTGGTGAGGTCTCAAAAAGAAGTCAAAAGAGATGTAGAGAAAATGTCTATTATCTTAGGAAAACATGTATTATCATGAACAGAATACTGCTGGAAGTATGTTAAAGTACTTCTCAGGCACAAATGAGAAACATGCTATTGGACACTGGAATAAGATGATCCTTGTTTGTTTGTTTCTCTGTTTTTTAAGTAGGTTCCATGCCTAGCATGGAGCCCAACACAACACTTGAACTCATGACCCTGAGATCCAGACCTGAGCTGAGATTGAGTTGGACTCTTAACCAGCTGAGCCACGCAGGTGCCCCGATCCTTGTTTTAAAGTGATAGAGAATGTGACTGAATTAATTTCTGCTGGGTGGAAAGTAGATCTTGTAAGTAATAAACTTGGAAATTTAGTGAGGAGCTATCCAAGTAATGTGCAAAAGGTGAAGCCCAGTTTCTCTTTGCTGCTTATGATGAAATGTGAGAGGAAAGAGGAAGAAGCTGCTAAATACAAAGGAATCAGCACTTGATGACTTGGAAAATTCTCAGCATATCTAGATAGTCTGTCTTGGAAACAAGTCCGAGGGTATAGCTGGGCAATATTTGCTAAACAGATTAGGAATGTGACTTATGGATCCAATAACCATCTCAGCAGAAGCCAGGAATACACATGGAATTATCCAGGAGAGATCTGCAGAGAACCCTTATATTTAATGGTGTAGATCCCCTGACAGTCACAGAAGAGCAATAATAAGGCTTTTGAGACTTTTATACTGACACTCCCAGCCTAAACTAAAACAGGACAGAGATGGGACAAAATGAGGGAGGGATGATTCTGAGAGCAAAGACAAGAATGCTGAGGACAGAAAGGACATGTTTGCTGCACTGGAGGGTCAGGAGGGTGGACTGTCCCAGAAGGCTTAGAGGACAGAGCTTCTAGCCACAAGGTATTACTGTCAGGCGTAGAGACCTACTGGAATTTGCTCTGATAGGTTACAAACTTGCTTTAGACCAGTAAGCCCTTTTTTTTTTTTTTTTTTCATTTTCTCCCTTTTGGCATGGGAATTCCATTCTTACCCCATCCTGTATTTTGGGAGCAGATAACTGGTTTTCTAGTTTTATTGATCACTGGACAAAGAGGAATTTTGTCCTAGGATGGATAATATGCAGAGACTCATTATATCTGATTTAGATAATAAGATTTAGAACATTTTTAGTTGATATTTAGATTAGATTTTAGATTTAGAGTTAATGCTTGAATAGGTTAAGACTTTTAGAGATGTTGAGATTGGGTGAATGTATTTTGCACATGGAAAGGATTTGAATTCGGGGGGTGCAGAGGGTGGACAGTACTGGGTTGAATAGTGCCTTCCCCCCAAATTCACATTCACCCAGAACCTCAGTATGTAACCTTTTCTGGAGATGGGGTTATGCAGATGTAATCAAATCAAACTGGGTTAGCTTGGGCTCTAAACCAGTATGAAGGATGCTCTTTTAAGAAATGGGAAATCTGGGGGCGCCTGGGTGGCACAGCGGTTAAGCGTCTGCCTTCGGCTCAGGGCATGATCCCGGAGTTCTGGGATCAAGCCCCACGTCAGGCTCGATGAGCCTGCTTCTTCCTCTCCCACTCCCCCTGCTTGTGTTCCCTCTCTCACTGGCTGTCTCTATCTCTGTCGAATAAATAAATAAATAAATCTTTAAAAAAAAAAAAAGAAATGGGAAATCTGAACATGAAAACATGGAGTTGGAGATGGGGTGGATGTATCTAGAAGGGAAAGAACACCAAAAATTTCTGTTAACCACCAGAAACGAGGACAGAGGCATGGAACAGATCCTCCCTCAGAGCCTCCAGATGGCACCAACTCTGCCTCTGCCTTGATTTTGGAATTGTAAAAGAATAAATTTTTGTGGTTTCCAATGCTCCAGTTTGTGGTGCTCTGTTATAGCAGCTCTAGGAAACTAATACATGCTTTTGCTATTATAGCAAATTGTTGTAGTAAAATTAGTAACAGATTTTCCACCCTAGTCACTCCCTTAATGTATCAATTTACATTGCAACTAAAACAAACTACCATATGGTCAAAACTATATGGTTAACCTTATAAACATAGTATACCTGATTTAAACGGAGACCAAATAGGAAAAGGATACAAATACATAGTATTCATATACATGATGTGTCATATGCAGAGAAAAAGCACTAATACTTTTTATAGGAATTTCCCCCATCATAGCAAGGTAAAAATAAAAGTATATTCAATCACTCATTTAAGTTGGTTTCAATTGTTCTGAGTAGGTATCAAAAAATTGTATTTAGTGAATTTACATTCAACCAGAAATATTGTTTGACATACTAACATGAAAATTTGTAATTTTCTTGCTTTTGTTTGGTTGGAATTTGGGTGAATAAGTTATAAAAGCAGACAATGGCGGGGGGGATGCCTACATCAAAGTAACTTAAAGATGTAATATGAATATGGTCACCCACATGTGGAAATGATAAGACACCAAATTTAAAGCTAGATTTGTTAAAGGAATAAAAGTTAAAAAAAATATTGTTTTATACTTTTTTTTGATAAGCCAAGTCATTTTTGACATTTTGTTATTTTTGGTATATTGACTAGAGATCTCCATAGAATAGTTCAAATTCGTTTCAGTTTTGCTATTACTGACAGAGATAAGGTAGCAAACACAAATACTGAGAGTTTTAAAACTGCCATTCAGGGAGTGTTACTATTTTTCTATAATTCAGACTACTAAAATGATACAAAACAGACATTTAGACTGGGGTTTACAGTGTTTAAAGTATCCTCTAATCTCTTAATGAAGAATGTGAAAGCATTAAATACTATGGAAATACCAGCGGAAAGATGAGTACTGTCCTTTCATACCTTTTTGATATTTTGTGGCTTTGGGTTAGAAGTTCTTCTTTGTGTAGCATAACATATAAAACTTAAAATTGAGATGGATTTTTTTTGTTGTTAATTATAAATATCCCAGATCTGAGGATAAAATATAATATGATAAAACACAGAAATGCTTTCCAACATTATTAATAAAAATAAAAATTCAAGATATATAGAAAGACAAGAAGGAAGTGAAACAGTGAATTCATTCTGATCACCTGTGAGCTTTTTGGACTCTGATAAGAAAATGTATTATCATAGGACATTTTTAAGATTTTTGAGATCCAGAAAGAAAAGTGAGAGACTACGAATAAATTAGGTGTTAGCTGAAGGTCATTTTAATTGTACTAATTTAGAAATATATAGAAGAGAAGAATTTCCCATTTCTTACTGAGACACAATATATGCACAGGAGATATGATTAGATATGGCTTGAGATCCTGTTTGGACACCTTCTTAATTATCTTTAATAAAAATGAAATTTTAGAAATGAGATTAATTCAACAAATCAATTGATAATGACTAATTAATTAATGTCAGTTATCATTTATAAAGCAGTTTGAAGCTGGAACATGCTATGCTTGTTAAGTAGTATTATTAAGATTATAATGATGAAGAATGTGGATAAAAAATCTGGCATGAGTAACATTTGTAAAAAACCATTTATATTATGAATGTTATAAAAAGTGACAGTATTTAGGAAAAGATATGCAGTTATGTTTCTTAGATTTCTTTTTTTTAAAGGTTTTATTTATTTGAGAGAGAGAGAGAAAGAGAGCATGAGCAGGGGGTAGGGGCAAAGGCAGAGGGAGAAGCAGGCTCCCCATGGAGTAGGGAGCCTGATGTGGGACTTGATTCTAGGACCCCGGGATCATGACCTGAGCCGAAGGCAGACGTTTTAACTGACTGAGCCACCCAGGCACCCCTTAGATTTCTTTAAAAAACTTTTTTCTTATACAATTAAAGGTGTCTTTTTAATTTACTCTTATGCTTCATTTCTAATGTCCATCAATCAAAAAGTGTTGAAGCCCCTAACATTTAACAGCTATTCATCTGAGCATTAATAATTTAGTGGTGAACAAATAAGCAGAATCCCTGCCTTCAAGGAACTTATATTTTGATGGAAGAAGCAAATCTAAAGACATAAACACAGAAATAAGAATTTCAGAGACCAAAGGATGATATGAAGAAGATTAACTAGGATCAAGGGAGAGAGTGTTTTAGCTGGGTTATCTGGGAAGCCCTCGTGAGCTTTGACACTATGCCTAAATAATGAGAAAACACTAGCCAATGGCCAAGATAATAACAAATGTGAGAGCCCAAGTCAGAAACAAGATTTGCTATTCAAGAAACAGAGATGAATCAAATGCGGCTGGAGCGCACTGAGGCTGTAGTAGAATACAGAATCAGGAATCTGGGCAAGATGATGAGAAACCGGAGGAGGAGAGACTGATAGGAATTTTATTCTGGCAGTTGAGTTGAGAATGCCTTCTGCAGATTTAGGAAAAGAGGAACAGGTTAAGGGTTTATTTTTTCAATAGCTTTTTTGTGGTATATGTTATGTATCACAAAGTTTATCTATCTTGTGTATAAGTCCTTGATTTTTATTTTTTTTTTATTTTTTTTTAATGATTTTTTATTATATTATGTTAGTCACCATACAGTACATCCCCGGTTTCCGATGTAAGGCTCGATGATTCATTAGTTGCGTAATAAGTCCTTGATTTTTAGTAACTACCCAGCAGCTTAACCATCATCATGAATTGGTTTTAGAACACCCTCCCTCGCCTCCCACCAAAGATCCATTATGTCCACCTGCAGTTCAGTTCCATTCCCATCCCAAACCTTAGACGACCACTACTCTGCTTTCTGTCTCTATAGATTTGCTTTTTTGTGGATATCTCATATAAATGGATTCATTCAATCTGTGACCTGATTTGATAGCAGTTTATGTCAGAATAATAGAAAGGGTGAGAGGTGGTCTGCTTTGGGACTGATTTTGATGATAGAGCTTGAAGGACATTCTATTGAACTGCATGTAGAATCAGAAGGAAATAAAGAATTAAACATAAAATGATTCTCAGACTTGTTTTTGATTGTGTGATTATGCATATGGTGATCCTATGATAATGATGAAAAATCCTCAAGGAAAATATTTCAGATTTTTACTAGATAATGAGAGTCAAGATACCAACCAAGTCGGCAGTTGGGTATAATAACTCCAGGAGGAGTCAGCAGAAGACAGATGGTTAGACAGTCATCATGGATGAGATCACCTAGAGAGTTCTAGGAGAGTAAGAGCAAAACAGGGAGAGAGGGAGAGAGGAAGAAGGCAGGAGCAAAACCTCTGAGCACTAACAGTCTGTTGTACCCAATTTGCAGGACTCAAAAATGTGGGCTCCTTTTACAAAAAAACTGCTGAGAACTTGAATTACTGGTTTCCAGTCCAGCATTTAAAAAGCTTAGAAGTCTTTACTCCATCATAATGACAAGTAAAAAACCCAAACAAACTAAAAAATCAAACTCTTCGAGGTCTATCATAGAAGTGAGATGCCAGGGCAAACTGCTGCCAGCAAAATTAGAGATACAGACAAGCAGATACAGAGAATCCCAGCTGTGGGAGCAGAAACCTGCCCAGGAACCAGTACTGGGCCTGGAAAAACCTAAACTGGAATTGACAAATTGCTGGAGTCTCGGTGTAGACAAGTCAGAGAGAGAAAAACCCCAGAGGGACCCAATTTTACCTCTAGGAGATGTACCAGGCCTCGCAATGAATATTGTAGAAAAATCCCCTCAGGCTTCTGGCAAGGAGAGGGGAAAATGAGTCATTTTGAAATACACCAAATCTTGCTGTCCTTCTTAGTAAAACTTGCTTTAAGGAGAAACTTTTACTGGAGCCTAACATACTTGGGAGAAGGGAAATATCCAACTCCAGCCCTCTCTAGCCAGTGAACTCCAGTGAACCTCAGCCATTCTGTCCCACCCTTAGGGGGCAAAAAACTGAGAAGCTAAGTTCACAATTCAGGTACATCCTCACCAAAAGACTGATACCTAATCATAGGATTATGGAACACATCCCTGTTCCCCCACACTTTACCACATTACTTAATGCTGACATATAGCAGTTTCTTTTTCTCAGTAGATCATGTATGCCTCTCAACAAAAATGACAAGGCATACTAAGAGGAAAAACCCAGAGTCTGAAGAAAATGGCAAGATATGGCAAGAAATTGGGAATTATCAGATAAGAAATTCTCTTAAAACTATGATTAACATGCTAGGACTTTAATGGAAGACACATGGAAAATGTAAACAGAAAGATGGACATTCTGAGAATGAATAAAAAAGAAATGATAGAGATCAGAACCAGTGTAATAAAAATGAAGAATATCTTTGATGGACACGTTAGGAGACTGGGTATGGCTGAGTTTGAGGATATGACAATAGAAACTTCAAAAACTGAAAAGAGAAGAATATTAAAAAAAAAGAATATCCAAGAATTGTGGGACAATTACACAAAGCATAACATGCGTAAATAAGAATACCAAAAGAAAGGGAAAAGAACACGAGCAATAATCGAAGCAATAATGTCAAATTAATGTCAGACACCAAAACAAAGGAAGTTGGAAGAACACCAAGAAGATTAAATATAAAAAGAGCTACATTTAAGCAAATCATATGTAAATTTCAGAAAAAAATCAAAGAAAAAATCTTGAACAAAGTTGGGGTGGTACTTAAAGAGCAGCAACGAAGAGAATTATATATGATTTTCCTAGAAACCACACAAGCAAGAAGAAAATAGGGTGTTATATTAAAAGCATTGTGAGAAAAAACAAAAAACAGCACTGGAACTTGAAAGCAACCAAGATACCCTTCGGTAAGTGAATGGATGAATAAACTTTGGTACATCCAGGCAATGGAGGATTATTCACTGATAAAATAAATGAGCTATCAAGCCATGGAAAGACATGGAGGAAATGCAATGCATAGTACCAAGTAAAAGAAGCTAATCTGAGAAGGCTACATACTGTATAAGTCCAATCATACGATATTCTGGCGAAGCAAAACTATGGAGACAATGAAAAGATCAGTGATTGCCAGGGATTGGAGGGAGGGAGGGATGGATAGGCAGAGAGCAAAGAAAATTTTTAGGGCCATGAAACTATCTTGTATAATAATAAAATGGTGTGTATATGTCATACAATTTGTCAAAATCTATCAAATATACAAAAGCAAGAGCAAACTCTTACATAAACTATGGACTTTGAAAGATAATGATGTACCAGTGTAGGTGAGTCAGTTGTCGTAGTTTTATCTTCTACTGGGGGTTATTGATAGTGGAGGAAGCAGTGTGTGGGAGGGGATGGGGTCTTTGGGAAATCTCTGTACATCCACCTAATTTTGCTGTGAACCAAAAGCTTCTATAAAAAACGATGTTTCTTAATTTAAAAAGTTACTAATAACTTTAGGATGACAACATTGAGAATATAGTCAATCCTGGGGCTCTTTTAAGTAGGATACTCTGTGCAGCTACACACATTTTGCACACCCATGAAGCCAGTCTCATGGAGAAAGGACAAGAGAAATCAAAGGAGATTGTCTTATAGAAGCTTAAATAAAGATGTCATAGACTTTATATGTCCCCCTCAAATTCAGATGTTGAGGCTCTAACCCCCAAATGTGACTGTATTTAGAGATAGGACCTTTTGGGAGAGTTAAGGTTAAGTGACATAATAATCGTTGGGCTCAAATTTGGTTTGGTTAGTATCCTTATAAGAAAAGGAAGAGACGTGGGGTGCCTGGGTGGCTCAGTCATTAAGCATCTGCCTTCGGCTCAGGGCGTGATCCTGGTGTTCTGGGACCGAGCCCCACATCAGGCTCCTCCACTGGAAGCCTGCTTCTTCCTCTCCCACTCCCCCTGTTTGTGTTCTCTCTCTCACTGGCCGTCTCTATCTCTGTCAAATGAATAAATAAAAGCTTAAAAAAAAAAAAAAAGAAAAGGAAGAGATGAGATCTCTCTTTTTTCCCATGCTTGCAGAGAAGAAAGGACATGTGAGCATGCAATGAGAAGGCAGCCATCTATAAGTCAGGAAAAGTCTCACCAGAAACTTCTAACCTCCAAAACTGTGATTAAAAACATTTCTGTTTTTACTACCTAGTCAATGATATTTTGTGATGGAGCCCTAGAAGATTAAGACAAAGTGTTTCAAAAAGGAAGCAGTCACTATGTCCAGTGCTTTCAAGTTCATGCCCTACGTGCACTATACTTATAACTACAGAACGGTGGAAGAGATAGCATTCTCTGATAATAAATTTTCCATACTTAATTGCTCTTAAAATTTAAGTCTTTGCAATATATGTGAAGGATCCATGTCAACATGACTGGATCACAGGGTGCTAAGATACTTGGCTAAACATTATCTTTGGGTGTCTCTAGTCGGGTGTTCCTGGATGAGATTAACTTTGAATTGGTATACTGAGTAAAGCAGATTGCTCTCTCCAGTGTGAGTGCACCGCATCCAAACAGCTGAATGCCTGATAGAACCAAAAATTGGAATAAGGTAGAATTTCTCTTTCAGTCAGACTATGGATCCAGATCAGCATTCTTATTCTGCCCTGGGGTGATTGATATCTTTAGCTCCCCTGGTTTTCAAGACTTTGGACATTTGACTGAATTATACCACTGGTTTTGCTGAATCTTCAGCTTGCAGATGGAAGATCATGAGACTTTTCATCCTCTATAATTGTGTGAGGCACTTCCTCATAATTAAACTCTCTCCCTCTCTCCTCTCCTTCTTCCCCCACCCAGTTCTGTTTTGCTGGAGAACACTAACAAATGCAAAATATCTCATTCATTATTCAATTTCTTGATTAAAAAGTAATCTATGACTATTATAAAAAACTATTCTGAAAATATGGAAGAGTATGAAGACAAAATAAAACATAAATATCATTTATCATTTCAACCACTCTGAAAAATGATGACTAATTATTATGCCACTCCATATAGCATCATGCCATACACGTTTGTAGGCTTCCCTCTTAACATCCATATCACTGCATCTCTATTATGGTTAGATACTATGTAGCTATTACCATGTCAATTGACGCAAACTGCCATATTTTCACTCCTTACCACTTTTTAAAATATTTACAATATGCCAAGTATTTTATAAACTCTTTTACATTCATATATCATTTTATCCCTGAAGTAGCCCACTGATGTGTTTACATTCCCATTGTACAGTTGAGGCTCTAAGGATTAAAGAACTCAAACGATGTGCCCAAGTTAAAGATTTAGAAGCTGGGGTTCTAGTTTTATACCCAAGCCACTCCAATTCCAAAGTTCTAAATTGTCTTAGTCTTAATTATTTCAGGTGTGTATCTCATTGTATTTTTAAAAAGCTGTTGTATATATCTGGAGAACATGTTCTGTGCCCTGTGTTTCTTTTGTATGTCCTTCAATATTTAATAGACTGCTAGGCACATGTTTGTTTCTAATTAAATTCTTAATTAATTGAATTGAATTTACCGTATGGTCTTTGCTACTTCATCATTAATTTATTTCTGTTATTGATTTGGACTCAGTAAAAATATACATGATCTCCATTGATAAAAACATTAAGAGTTATGATTTATGTGGCTTAATCAAGATATTGTTTTACTAAAACACTTCTGGTTAATAAAATCAAGAGACAGTTCTATAATTAGGTTTTTTTTTCCCAAATGATATGTGTCTAAAATGTAAAGAAAGGTAAAATCACTGATTAATGTCTTCATTGTACTATTTATCAAATGATGACAAAGATTTAAAGTACGGATCAAATAATATATAGGAACAAAGTCCATATTTTCTTCCCAGAGAACTTAGTGTTAATAAATTGAAGAAAATAATACAGAATAATTGCCGTGTCCACACTCCCCTCTCAGTTCTTCGTCTCTGTGAGCTTCCAGGCCACAGACTCTTTTCATACATGTCTTGCAATGACACTTAAAATAATCTTTTGCTGTAATATTGTCACCAGCTATACCCCAAGACCTGACCTTTACTCACCTGCTTGTATCCACCAACCTTTGTCCCATATTTTTCCTTAAGCTCTTCTTTCCAGTTTATCTCTTAATTCTGGCAAAAGAATTACAGGCATAGCATCCCCTGTGGAAACTAGAACTACCCCCGAAGCAATAACAAGTGCCTGGACGAGGAGCTCCAGCGGCCCAGACCACCCAGGCCAGTTAGAACTTGACCCCAAATCACACCTATGCAGATGGACCATGGAGTGACCCATGGAGCGACCGACAGTTACCTTCACCTCATGGCAATACTAAAATCTCTGCCCAAGGAAAAGCACAAGCCTCATTTACATAACATACAATATATATATAACATGTTTCCTTAAGACATATGGACAGCCTTGTACCTGCCTCAGTATACAATGAACAAGACTTCCCTTTCTAAGTATTCATCCCTAACTAACCCTAAATAAAAGGAAGGACTCATTCATCCTCTCTTGGAGAGTCACAGCTTTGGAGGTTATTCCCTATGATGTCCTTATTTGCCGCAGATAAAATTTCCTTTGTGCGACAACTCTACCTGGTGTGGTTTCTATGTGACTCACCAAGGACCGAACGCATGTTAGTTCAATTACAATATTTCTTCACTCTACACTTATTTCTGACACTTTTTTTTTTTGATGTGGCACAAACTGTTCAATGTGCCAGTGGGTATCAAGACAAAACGATTAACCAGGGGAAATGATTTAAATGCAAAATGATCATTGGAGGACAAGAAAATGATGCATTTTTGAAAACAGGGAGTGTAAAATTTGTTCATATATATATATATATATGAACATGAATTTTTGATGGTTGGTATAAGTATTGGCTGAAGAAATCTCGAACCAAACGTGTAATAATCAAATATTTTTATATGAAATATGTATTAATTTGAAATGTTTATTTATATTGAAAGATTTGCATAAGGGTATTTAATTAAAAGATTTCAAGCACCATGACCAAGTGGTATGCAAGTAGAATAATTCTAACCTGAGTGGAAGTGAGCATTGTTAGTTCTGTGTGTTCACGATTATTCACTACTCATTTAAGTGTGATATCTATAGATACTAATGTCCTTGAAAGCAATGAGACTAAATTATTCTACAAACTCTGTGATTCAGTGTTTAGTTATGTAAATTATCCTTCCCTCTCTCTCTCTCTCTCTAGCAGTTGTTGTATATTCAGCTGGTAGGTTTTGGGTTCAGCAACATGCAACTGTAAAGATGATCTTAAATCTAGAACAGCAGAGTAAAACTCAAAGAAAATAATTGTAGAGCAAAGAAGGGAAATAAAATTTAGAGGGCAAAGATAGCTTTAGAAATATCAGATGGGACAAATGAAATCTATGCAATGTTATTTCTGTTAATATAATGCAGATAGGGAAGCTGAAGACATTCTATAAATGTTGTAATGGTTTCTTGCTCCCTTTCCTGCTTCTATTCTTGCTAGGACCTGCACCCCCACCTTACACGTGCCTCATACCCTGTGTCCTCTTTGTAAGGGAGTTGATCATTTCTTTAAAGTCTTCCGGCACAATAGATAACATCTAAGGAAGGATCAGGCAAGAATGACCTGATGAAACCATCATGTGCGTATTCCAGACTACCAGCGCTAGATATCTCAACACCAAGATCCCCTTGTTCTAAGGAATAAATGATTTATGGAGGACACCTGGACCCTTTTCCTTATTCCAGCCAGTTCCTGGACTCCTGCGAGGACATACACCAGAACACAATCCTCAAAACCTCAGACACAAAGCAGGGATTCTTTCTCCTTTACTTTCTGAATCTCCCAGAGACCCTCCCTATATCTACACACTCTCTACATATCTTCAGTAAATTCTGCTTTCCCTTCCTGCTGTCTCACATTTGATTTCTATCCTGGGCACAGCCAAGGACCCTCTCAGCTGGTCCCGCGGGTCCTTGGACCCAGGGTCCTTGGGTCCTTGGACCTGGCCTGCCTACATTATAATAATGCTTAAAATTTATTTATAAAACAGCATATTATAAACATACTGATATGATTCCAAACTGAGACATAATTCTTTGACAAATTTTGAACAAAGGTAAGTAAAGTAGTCTGAAAGACTTACATGGAAATTTTTAAAATTATGAAACAATTTAGAAATAAAATAAAAATTACCATTGTGCATTTATTATGTTATTGTGTTAATAACCAAATATTGCTTAATTTGAAATGTTTACAGATTATCATATTCCCTCATTCAGGTTTCCTTATAAACATAGGACAGTTATCTAGAACTATGCCTTCTTGTTCAGATGCACAAATATATTCTGTAGAATTCTAAAAATTCCAAGTTGACCTTATTCTTGCTGGCATACAGAAAAGCAATGATCAGTATTTTAAGATAGTACGGTATGTTAAAGTTCAATATGAGAACGAAGGGGACGGTGATAATGTTGGTAACTGGGATCAATATAAAATCAACTAATATAGCATGGTCTACCATTGCATATATATTAGTTGGAACTCCATGTTTTAGAGTGAAATAGAAACAATGCAATTAACAGAGGTAACAGACATGTGATATTTACAAGGAAAATTATATAGAACCCTGAAGAATATTGGTTTGAAAGGCCACATTAGGTCTAAGCAGTTATAAACTAACATAATTTTCTCTCTGTTAGTATCCAGCATGCATTTTTCCCTCATTCTAATTTTTCTTCAGTAGTATAGCACTGACATTATGATACAGGCCTTGTGCTTTTTGTTTTTGCTTTTTCATTTATTTTATCATTTTCCCATTTTCCTATTGAGTATCTGACATTTTTATTGTCTATGGGGGAGGAATAGATTTTTAGATGTAAATACAAGAATACATACATATATGAATAGATATTTTGATGTGAATATAAGAATATAGGCATATATGACCAATTGATCGTCATTCACAGATTCTATATTTGTAAATTTGCCTACTCATTAAAGTCTATTTGTAACCGCCAGAATCAATACTTGCAGCTCATTCATGGTCATTCACGGATATATGCAGAGTGGCTAAAAATCTGAGTCATTCCATGTGTATGTTACCAGGGAAGGTCAACCGGTATGATACTCTGCCTCCTTGTTTCAGCTCTCATACTACAAACATATCTTTTTCAGTCTATTTAGTGTGACATATTTCACATTTTTGAGCTGTTAGTTATTCTGCTATTTAAAATGACCTCCAGATGTAGGGCTGAAGTGCTTTCTAGTGTTCGTAAGAGCAAGAAGGCTGTGATGTGCCTCACGGAGAAAGTACATGAGTACCTGTGTTAGATAAGTTCCCTTCAGATGTGAGTTACAGTGCAACTGTCCATGGGTTCAATGTTAATGAGTCAATGATATATATTAAGTAAGGTTCTGTTGAACCAAAACTTATATATAAGACAATGTTATGTATTCATCAGCTGACAAAATGTTGTGACCAGAGTCTGCAGGAACCAACTGTGTATTTTCCCTAGGAACATTTGTTCAGTATTACCTAATCTAGTCTTTGCAGAGACAATACAGACTACAAATACCATGAATATTAACAATTGACTGTACTATCAATTTCTTCTATGGAGATAATATGGACATACAATACTATGTTATTAAGGAAAAGTATAAACACTTTGCAGTATAAGTCTGTCAAAAGCTAGGTTTTAGGGGCGCCTGGGTGGCACAGCGGTTGAGCGTCTGCCTTCGGCTCAGGGCGCTATCCCGGCATTGTGGGATCGAGCCCCACATCAGGCTCCTCTGCTATGAGCCTGCTTCTTCCTCTCCCACTCCCCCTGCTTGTGTTCCCTCTCTCGCTGGCTGTCTCTCTCTGTCGAATAAATAAATAAAATCTTAAAAAAATAAAATTAAAAAAAGCTAGGTTTTAATTATTTTAGATAGAAGACGTTCATTTCTCACACAACCTTAAGGTGCTATGGAAATCAAAAATAGGATTAACAGATTTCCAAACTTGGTAGTTTTTCATAGCCTATTCAAAAGAGGACGTAATCTCAGCGACATCACATATTTTTAAGGACTTGTTAACTTTTTGAAAGATGTATAAACCATGGGAATATTCAGCCCATACTGATTGTAAATCTCATTTCATTCCTTCTGAATATGCATATATTTAGCTTTGATGTCAGAAACCAAAATGCTAAGTACAATTTTCAAAAAATTATCCTTTCAACCTAACATTCAGTAACAAAGTATAATGTTTAATATGTCTTTGGGAAATTTTACCCTTTGGGATTTTTATAGCCTCCTTGTACTCTGGATTCTTTAATCAAATTTCCTGACCACATGGCTCTTTGGATGTTCTATAGGCAACTAATGGGCATCTCAAAGTTAATATGTTTTCCCCCAAAACTGTTTCTTTTGTCTTTTCCTTAAGAGTTAAGAACAGTTTCATTTTTGCAATGTTCATGTCAACCACCTTCGACATCCTTAACTATTTTCCCCACTTTATATGTCTAAGCCATTAGGAAATCCTGTTGGAGAAATTAAATCCTTCAAATATATGCCAAGAACCCAGCCACCTTTACTATCTCTACCTTGATCATTTCTTGTTGTTTTTCCATCTCCTCTCTTGGACTCTTCAGTCCATTATGAAATGAGCAGCTAAAATGAAAGTTTTTAAGCGGAATCTTATCATTTTTTTCCATCAGTGAAAATTATCTAATGGCTTCTTAGCTTGCTCAGAACCAAAATCAGTGTCTTTCTGTGATCCACAAGACCCTTCATTACTTGACTCCATCAACCATCACCCATTGTGGCTATATTAAATCAAGTTCCCATTTTTGAATTAAAAAACAAGAGAAGAAGATAAACTGTCAAGGGCTCCTGGGCAGCTCAGTCGGTTAAGCATCTGCCTTTGGCTCAGGTCATGATCTCAGGGTCCTGGGATTGAGTTCTGCTTCAGGCTCCCTGTTCAGTGGGGAACCTGCTTCTCCCTCTCCCGTTCCTGCTCCCCCTGCTTGTGCTCTCCCTCTCTGTCAAATAAATAAATAAAATCTTAAAAAAAAAAAAGAAGAAGATAAACTGTCAAGAAGATAATCCAGTTATCAATGTGATGAAAAATACAGTTACTGTTTGATATGGATATAAGAAAATACAACTTTGCACAATATTGATTTTTTATATATTGAAGGAAATTATTTTTGTAAATTTTTGGTGAATATTATTATAGAGATTTATACCAGCAAACTTAATTAAGCATATAACTTAGAGGTTTTTTTTTTTTTAAATTTTGAACAGCACTTATTTTTCTCAAGAAGTAAATAGATTCATAAATTCTGTTTCTGCTCACCTACCTAAATTATTCCTTAACTTTAGTGAACAGAAGTAAAATATTGTAAAGACTGCCTTTTAAAAAACTTGATTTGCAGTGATTCCAGATAATATATTTTGTATTTGCTCATTTCATTTTCTAACACTCTATTAATAATATATTTAATGCTGAGGTACTATTTATATCAATGTGAAACCATCTCAGTATAGTCCTATTCAGGAAAATAAAATCCTGAAGACACTGAACAAAAGAGTATATGTATATGGTATAGACATATTATCTAGATTTATTGTACTTATTTATGTAAACTGACTACTGACAAATTAGTATGGAGAGAGTATAATATCTCATAAGATTATTAGGAAGGGTAAAATATTAATCTTAGCATATTTGATTATTCGAGTTGATTGTCTTCCTGGTCTTGAAAGGTGTCTACCATTCAACATATATTTTCTATAAATTATAGTGGAGTATAAAATTAATCCTACCTGCTACCATTTTATTTTAGGATGGATCACTTAAGAAAAGACAGGGCAGAAACATTAATGATTATTTACAAAGAATATAATAGAGCAAAATAGTGAAGCACTCTTTCATAGAGAATGATTTTTAGAGCAAAAAAAGAAAGAGAAAAAAAGTGAGAGAGAAAAAGATGGCTCAAAGAAAGAAAGAAGAGAGCTATCTAAGCCCCCGGGATTTCTCTTGGGAAAGGCTATTATTTGTATTGATTTTAGTTTGCAAGTTTCTTCTTCAATTTCTCTGCTGGCCCACCATGTAATCCATAAATAATAAATAGATGAACAGTGAGTCATTCTTTTGATTGCAAGCATAGCAACCATCACAACGCATTAATCTGCCAACTGAGCACCACATCATGCCCATCATAAAATGCACTTCATTGTGGAATCAAGACCCTAGAACTTTAACTTACTATTGGCCCCAAGATTCTAACAGATGGGGTAACACAAAATGAAAGGATTCTTAAAGACCAAATATGTCAGCTCTTATTGTTATTTGAGCTTTAATTCATATGCTTACTCTTTGCCCTTAAACCCTGACTTGTGTATTGAATGTCTAAGGCAAGAACGGTTGTTGTTACATTTAACAAAGTGTTATATATGAGTTTCTGGGTGTTTTTGGTGGGACTCATACAATTTTCTCTAAGTACTACAACTTTGTTATTTGTCACATTAATCTGTGAGAAATGGGAAGCTTCAGACTGTGAGCATGTAACTGAATGGCTAATTTATAGGCCCAATGAAGAGAGGAATAGAAGTGACTAATGTCAATGAAAGGACCCTTTAGAAAGTAACATCAATAAAGATAATTAGGAATTAATAATAATTCAGTGAGTCATATGACCCCAGGGACTTTCAGTGCTTTAGAGAACTGAATGGGCATATGTATGTTACATGTTTGAAGACCTTTCTTATTCTATTGAAGAACCATCTTATTTTTATGATTTTTTAAATTCTTTCTGATAATATAACAAACATTCAGAAAATAGTACAAATCTTCAGTGTGTACCGTAACGAATTTTAAAATGTCAGCACACTTGTCATTCCAGCACTAAGAAGAAGAGCCAGAAGATTAACAGGCATTGCCAAATCCACCCCCTCTCCATCCAGATACTTTCTTCTACAAAGTTGACTTTTGTCCATTGAGGCTGATTTCTAAGTATTTGCTTTTGTCTGCTTTCTTATGTGTGGAATAGTTTGGCATTTCTCATTTTCGTACAGTATTCAATTCCTTAAATATACTACAGTTCATGTTTCCAATTCATTGTTGACAGCAGTTATTTCAAATCTTGGGCTATTATATATAGTGCTGTTATGAACATTTTTGTACATATTTTTGGTAAACATGTTGGAGACAGCATTGTGTATATTTTTTCTTAATTTTTTTTTCATCTTGGCTTTTTGGTAGTTGTAGTGTTAGCACATACTACATTTTGGACTTAATTGGTTCCTAATGACTAATAAAGTTGAACACATTTTCATATAATTTTTGGCCATTTGGATATCTATCTTGTTTTATGAAATATCAAGTCTTTTGCTTATTTTTCTGTTGTGTTGTCAGCCTTTTTTAATAATTTGTAGGAGCTATTTTTATATAGTAAATGAAAGTCACCTTGTATTTTTGATTATTTAATGGTGCCTCTTGATAAATATAAATTTGCATTTGAACTTAGTACAATTTTTCATTTTTTAAAAATTTTCTGATGGGTTTTATAATGGTTCTGTGTAAGAGATTTTTGTCTTTTCTAAATCAATAAATATGTTCCCTGATATTTTCTTCTAAAAACTATGTAACCTTAATTTTTATATTTAGATCTACAATCCATGAGGGATATAGATTTGGAGAGGTGGTGCTATTTAATTATGATAACTAGCACAAAAATATCCATTTTCTATTCAGTTGCATGAAGTTTCATAAATTTGATTGTAGGATGTCATTTGGTCAATGTATCAGTATGGGTCCAATCGGGAGAGGGAAAACATGCAGTAATTTGAACAGAGACTATCAATATAAAGAGTTATGAAGTATAACAACAGATTAAAATAATGAGAGATGGGCTAATAAGTAAAGAGAACTCTAAAGAGTATAGAAATGCCAGATATAAGGGGTAGTCACTTAGTATTGATATGAATACTCAAGGAAAAGCTCCATATATATCCCCATTCTTCTGAGGTTCAGACCTTGTTGGAGAGTATACCACTATGACTCATATCTTGGCAGAAAGTTGCCTGTGGTGGATGCTGTGGAACATGCTGGAAATCTACCCTCTAGGGCCTGGGAAAGCTGGAGGTCCTCTGATACAAAACTGTCTAGGGAAGGGTGGGGAGAGCTGTTGGTATATAGGTGATGCTGACCATCATCCACTGCAGGCACCTGATATAGGAGTTGCCACCCATGCTGCAAGAGCCTAATGCTGGACACGTTTCTCACATTACAGGAGCTATGAACTGGGGAAGCCATATGCAATGCAGGAGCCTATCAAGCAAGCACACCGCAACCAGGAAGCAAAACCCTTTCTTCCCACAGTGTTTCTCTAGCATTCTCTATGGAGGAAACTTCAGCACTGCCTGAAAAAACAACCATATTTTAACGACCCACATCCATTCTCACAGAGCAGAAAAATCACGTTATTTTAGAGTGGAGGGATAATGAATTAATAATGGCAAGGTCAAATTCAAGTTTAAAAAAATAAAGACTAGGCAGTTAGATACCCAGGATGTCTTAATCTAACTCTAATATTAATGAAATGGGGCCTTTTCTGTGACTCCATTTGGAAGGTAGATAGATTCCCACCACCAGTGTGCCGTTGACAGATGAAGACCACATTGTACTAATCTGAGAATGAACTGGCTCAGCATGTCCTGAACATGAGGTCCTTGGAATCAGCCTCTGCTAGAAAGTCAGGCACTGTGGACCATGTGGACTCTTTACAAACCAGGAGCTGGGCACAAGTTGTTAAAATGTATCATGACTTAATATGATGTTTGCAAGGTATCTCTCATAAAACGAACCCAGTTTAATGAATTCACTCACTGATGGTAGTAATATCACTTTTTTCACAAAAAATACTATTTAAAGAAAATAGACTGATTGGCAAGTATCACTCCCTGAAATATCTTTAATTCCACTTACATATAGGCATCTTGACTATATTGAGTGTGTACTTCTGATTAAAGACTTTGCTTTTAAAATATTGCATTCTTCTACTTTTCTTTCTGTCTGTGACAATTTCCTTTCTAATTCTTTTCCAAATGTCATCATTTCTCAATAACTTACCTGTGGTTCACTCACTTCTTATTCTTTTTCTTTAAAATTTCATCTATTTCTATGATGCAACTCTTATTTTTTTGTGAAATACATAGGCATCTCCAATCCTTAAGTCATTCTCAAGATTCTAGAGTCATAAATTTCTAAATACTTGTAAGACCATTTTGTCTTATTGCATCTCCAGCAACTCAGATTCAACATAACCATAATTTTTCCCACTAAATGTGTTTGCATCCAGAATTCAAAATCCGCATTAATGGTACATTCAATCATCTAATCATCAATGTTCAATATTTTATCTCCACTCTCTATACTTCCTAATCCATCATATTCATTATACTTTTAAGTTTTTTAGATTCTCTGTATTCTCTTTTTTATCCTATATTCCCATCCCTAGTATATATGCACTAAAATTTCAAAGGTATAAAGAAAAGCAACATGGTATCGAGAATCAATGATTTGTCTTTTGAGGGTATAGGCTAAAGTAGGTGAAGAGTCTATAGTCTATTATTAATAAATCCAAGATCAGTAATAAGATGGCATAGTTCTTTGAGTACATTAACAGGCCATGAGGTCTGCATTTAAGTTTTGATTGCAAAGGATATCATTCTAAGTGTTAGAAACAGAGGTTAAGCATTAAAAAAAAAATAGGAAAAGGACAGACTAAAGACCTCATTAAGAGTCTCACCTGAATGAAGCAAAGCAAATAGAGGACAGAGAAATTAAAGTTAGAAAACACTGGAAGAGTACCAAAGATCAAGAGAGACTTAATCTTGATGAAGAGCTTAACAGGGGAATTCTCATGATGGAGAGAAAGGTAGCTCCATAAGGGAGGGTAATAAAAAATTCCTGAGATGTTAAGGTCAAAAGTAAAGATTAAGTGTTGGATTATAGAACATAAGTATAAGTTCATGTACGTCTTAGATAAATATTGAAACTGAAATGGTGTTTAAAAATAGGATATGCAAATGGTTTAGCGTCCAGATTTTCCTTTTGTCTAATTCTTTATAGCAAATTCTTTTGTACTGTTGGAAGCTGCACAGAAAAACACTGAAAAAACATCTACCTACAAGAAACTTGATTCCCAGGAGGGTGAATGAGCTCCTGAGGTCAAGCATAACTCTAGAATTTTATGAATGTGTGGAATCTTTTATTTACTTCTCTGTGAATTGCCTCCTGAACTCATGTAAGAATTATTTATCTTTCTTTTTCAGAAGTGAGAACTGAAAGAAGGTTAAGTGACAGGACCAAAATATAAGAGCAGCTCACTAATAGAATTCTAAGAGGAGTTGTAGAATCCGTAGTAAATTGCTGAAGTTGTTTAAAATTACATGTGGTAATTTAGAAAATTCCAAGTGAGTGGTCCTATTCATCTACTCATACCTTATTAGATCAATATAATATTAAAATAAAATTATTTATTTTATTTTTATTTTCTAAGTAAACAAAATATCTAAGTCTAAAAATAGTACTTAATAGTATGCATTTTAATTATAACATTCAAAATATACTGTTTATTAATTAACAGCCTATTTGACCTCAGAAATTATTATTCAACACATATTTTCTGAGTTCATATTATTTTTACGATACTGTGTGTGACCCTGTGAGGCTATAAAAAGACATTATAGTGTAGTGTGTAAAAGCATGGATTTGAGTCTAATTGCCTGGGTTGTAATTTTTGCCTTACCACTTACTATCTGTAAAAACTTGGGGACATTATTTAACTTCTTTCTTCATCTATAAAAAGTGGATGATAGCACTTACTTCACTAGGTTATGAGTATTACCTGACTTAGAACAGTACTTCATACATAGTTATTTCTCAGTAGTTATTAGTTCCTATGAATAAGATATATTGTAACAAATAACATGATACAAGGGATTCAAGCTACTGTGCCATGATCTTGAACTATCATGCTATATTAAGAGAATTATTGGTGGTGTAGGGGAGGCAAAAAAAAAAAAAATTCCCTCTACCTTCTGGAGTTCTTAGCTGAGACCCCTGTCGTTAAAGGCAGATTAATAAGAGTAAAAGAAACAGACATTTGATGAACATGTATACCTCATGTATACATGGAAGATGCCCATGGAGAAAATGAGTAACTCCCTGAGGTGGCTTAAAATGCAGGCTTACATACCATTCTAAAAGAGAAAGGAGAAGGGATGTGGACCTCTTAGGGGAGAGGAAATGATTTTTCAGAAAGATGATGGGCACTTGGAGAAGAAATGGGAAGTGTGATATAGTTTGTGACAAAGTTTTTCTGGATTTGGTGTTGACTTCTAGGCTCCTCTACTGTTGACAAGAGTCAGTACTCCCTGGTTGATGACACTTCTGGGAGGGGACTTATGACAAGGAGTTCCATTTGGAGGATCTGCCTTTAAGCAGATAAGGGGAGTTCAGAGAAATCTCCCTGCCTTTGCTGTTTTCTCCCAAAATAATCAATATGGCAAAGTGGCAGATTTTGGAGTGCCATATTATACTACCCTTCCATGGTTTTGGATTTTGGGCAAAATTGCCCTGCAAACATGCTTTGAGAATCCCTCTGTGCTGTTGAATCAGAGGAAATGGAAAGTGATTCTGGGAGAAAACATGATCAGAAATCAGGTGGTAGCTATATCAGCCAGTTTCAAAAATGGACTGAAGGACCCATATATACATATATCAACCAACTGGGACTACTTGGCTTTCTTCATGTGTTTTCCTTTTACTTCTCCTGCCAAAGATGTTCAGGGTTCTTTTGTGTTACAAGAAATCTCTGGGTACAATGTTATTATATATAAAGAGACCACTGACTAAACAGAGAGTTCTTAGAAGGAGAACGTGGTTGGCAGATCAATTAACAATGAGTTACAACTATTTAAATACAAGGGTTCCTTATAACCTTATAAAAGAGCATTTGTAATTTCAAACTACTAAGAAGGAAGATGAATCAAACAACTCACCTTCCAGCTAATAGTGTTTTTCTATAATCAGATTTCAGTAAATGACAGTCTTAAGCTGAAATGTGGGTCTGTGGTCCTTACTGCTACAACATTCTGGTATTGTCTTGGTACTGCATTATGAGTCCCAGCATCACACAGTTGTCTTACTTTAAATGTCTCCTTTTCCATCCTTTCTGTTGCTGGAGACTGCGGTGTCTGACTCAGTCCCTGAAAAGCAATCAGATTGAAATGCAGTGTTACATCAGGTCGGAAACATAAAATGGGCTTGGCTGCTTGTCAATCTGTCAAGTGCCTCTGTCACCATCTCTCCTTCTCTTTCTTATTTGAAGAATTAGTGTTAATGGGGACATCCACCCAACTCATTTTATGATGGACAACCAAGGCTCATAGTCTATAACATCATACTTAGAATAGCAGAAATGACCTCAAATTGTAGTTTTCTCTTCATGGATTCTGAATATTTTTTTCCTGAGATTTTTAATGGAAAATTAAAATTAAACTTTCATTCTGGCTACATGAAGGTATGGTATATATAGAAAAATGAGTCTTGCCACAAATTAACTACTATACATTGGGATCTTGAACCAAGAAACTCAAGTCAAAAGTGGAGAAGGTTTCAAAGGGGTGAAGGGCCCTTAAAATTATTCATTCCATATTACCTCATTTAAGTCTTGGCGCCTGAGATTCCCTCCTGGTTTCACTACCTTTACTCTTCTTCTCTACTCCTGGGGTCAAATAAACCTACCCTTAAAATTATTTTACAAAGCAGTTGGTTCTCCACCTCTGAAGATAACAGAAAACTCTCAATCAGATCACCTCAATAAAAGATTTAGCCCTCTTGTCACTGTCATTGATGTTCCTGATCCTTAGATGAACCCACATTAGAAATAACTAGAGACATCTAGACAACTTGCCAAAAGAAATATGGCACTCTGGTACAGACTGTTAAATCAATATTAACTGAACTAACACTTGTGCCCAACAGAAACCTGTTTCAGTAAAAACAATCACTTAGCTTTTTATACTTTAAAGTTTGTCAAAAGGTAGAAGTGAAATAATAGTTTTCTTAAGCCTAAACTTACAAAAAGTCAGAGCATAGAAGAATTATTTGCATATAAAATAAAGAATCTTAGGTTAGCAACACATGTTGAATAGATAAAAAATTTTTACTACAAATAAATAAGAAAGTTGTCTTTAGTATGTTATATGGCTTCGTTTATACTTAAGATTATATCTTCCTACAAAAAGACTCTGGAATTCTATAATCCACTCAAGTATTATTGAATTAAAATGATGTTTTGGATTTTTGCCCTTCAGTCCATGAAGGAGTAACTTCTATGAGATTTACCCTCACACAAATAGCTAGAAATCTGGACAATATATAGGAAACAGTACTTTCCAGTCATTGGGCCATAGGAGTGCGTGCTGTAATCACTGAAAGAATGGAAACAAGAGATGAGTCCTATGAAGTGCCTTTCTTTCTGCCTGGGGACAATTTGCAGATGGCAGCGTGGTGAGAGGAAATCCAAACAGGGTTCAGCACTTTCCCCGAGTTGAAGAAACTAAAATTAGTCTTCAAGAAAGTGAAGGCACCTAGATTTGTGGGTCAGACTACCTGACAGGCAGGAACTGTACAGAAAAATAAATTCCAGAAATTAAAGGTCTCTGAGTCTTTGGGTAAATACCAGTCCAAACATACTTAGGATTAAACTCCATAAGGCCAAATGAGAAAAACTGTAGTAGGAAGAACAACTTCCAGGCTTTCCTGGAACTTTTAGAGTCTTGAACAGCCAGAATGGAGAGAACCTGCTTAATACAAGAGGCACAGAGTAAAGCTTTATCTTAGCAATAGGTTTAAATAAAACAGGCCTACTCCTAGAATAATGACATTCTCCTGTCTCCCACACAAAAAAAGAAGTGAATAAATAAGTTAATGTGAACTATACCAGGAGAAAAATCTGGCAATAAAAATAACTTGCAAGAGGTAAGAATGATGGAATTATCAAAGATTCTAAAAGATGTAAAATACAATTTATGTATGAAATTTTCCTAAATGAGATTAATAGAATAGACCCTAAAGATGAAATAACTGGAAAACTTGAAAACAGAGTAATAGAAAATATTCAAAATATAGCACAGAAATAAAAGAGAGTGAAAAAAGGAAAGTAAAAGAGTCTGAGCGACTTGTAGGACAATAACATACATGTAATCAAAGTCTTAAAAAAGGGCAAGGGACAGAAAATATATTTGAAGAAATTGTATCTGAAAATATTTCACATTTGATGAAAACCATAAACCGAGGAATTCAAGAAGCAGTAAAAACTGCAAGTAATACAAGACCAAACATACCATGTCACATCATAATCATCTTGTTGAACACAGTAATAAAGCAGTCAAGAAAACACAAATGCGCACACAATCATACCATACTAAGAAACAAAGATGAAAACTGCCATAACTTTTTCATCAAAACTTATGCAAGTTTTGAAGTGTTGAAAGAAAAAAAGCTGTCAACTTACAATTATAAAACCAGCAAATAAAAATAAAAGTAAAGTCAAAATAAAGAGTAAGTTGAACAATCTGAGTGATGTAGTTGCCAGCAGATTTCAGGTGAAATTTGAAAGACATTTTAAAGGAACTTCTTCAGGCTGAAGGGAAATTATAGCAGATGGAAACAATAAGAGAAGACTAGTGAAAGGGGTAAATAAACAAATAATCATATTTTTTTTCTCCTATTTTGTTTGAACGGTCCTGGGGCATTTAATTTTGGATTTATAATGTATAGAAGTAAAATATATTTCAACAACAGAATAAATAAGAGGGGAATGTACCTAAATTGTTGAAGCTTTTTTTATGTGGACTGCCATTATATTTTATGAAAGTAGATTATAACACTATACATATACATATTATAAATCCTGGAAAAAAACACTACAAAATAAAAAATAAATGTTACAGTGATACTGCCAAGAGTAGAGGAAAAAAAATACCATCCTAAAAAATAAATTTTAGGAAGATAAAGGAACAAAAAACTATGGAATTTTAGAAAGTGCTAGAGTTAAACTCAAACGTGAAACATTACCTCAAATATAAATGACCTAAACAATGAAAAATTAGAAAATGTATAAAAACATGAATTCCGACTATGTGCTGTCTAACATAAACCCATTTTCAATATATCAAAACAGAGTAGTTAAGAGAGAAAGAATGAAAGAAAGAAAAAACAGATTTAAGGAAATTTACAAGCATGCATACAATTTTCCATGTTTAAAAAGTAAAATCAGTAAAAACAACAACAAAAAGATATGCTATGTAACTTTAGTCGTAAGAAAGCTGGCATGGCTAAATTAATATCAAACTAGACTTCAGAACAAGAACTGTTAGAAGAGCTAAGAGGGGGGCGGGGCGCCTGGGTGGCACAGCGGTTAAGCGTCTGCCTTTGGCTCAGGGCGTGATCCCGGCGTTACGGGATCGGGCCCCACATCAGGCTCCTACGCTGGGAGCCTGCTTCTTCCTCTCCTACTCCCCCTGCTTGTGGTCCCTCTCTCTCTGGATCTCTCTGTCAAATAAATAAATAAAATCTTAAAAAAAAAAATGAAGAAGAGCTAAGGGGAATATTTCATATTATAACGGGTCAATTTATCATTAAGACATATCAATCCTTAATGTGTACCTACTCAAAAAAGAGATTAAAAGAAGCAAAATCTGGCAATCTAAAAGGAAAACAGACAAATACACATACTGTAAGATTTCAACACTCCTTTCTCATTAAGTAAGGAGCATTCAACAAAATAGACCATAAAACTCAAAAAATTTCAAAGATTTGATTTGATGAAAAGAATATTCTCTGACTTTAGTGAAAGTAATGATTTGGAAATCAAACAGCATGCTCCAGTAAACTGTATGTTAAATAAAATTAGAAAATATTTCTAATTTACTGAAATTAAAATTCTAATATATTAAGATTTGTTGTACAAGGATAAAATCGTGCTTATAATGAAATTTATAGTTTTGAGAGGCATATTAGAAAAGGATAAAAGTTTAAAATCAATGATTAAGCTTCAATTTTACTAAGCTAAACTATAGAACAAATTAAAGTCAAATTAACATAAGTAATAATAAAGAGCACAAAATTAATGACTAAAAAATGGACAAACAATAGAGCAAATAATAAATCCAAAAGCCAAGTGCTTGAAAATAATTGACACTCCTACTTAGATAATAATTAAAAAAAATTAATGACAGAATTACCAGTAACAAAACTGAAGAGAGGGCATCACTACAAATGCTACAGAAATTAAAAGAAAATATAATGAATATTTTTAATTACTTTTTTCAATAAATTTAAGTGACAAAATTCCCTAAAAGTCACAAAATATCAAAACATTCAAGCAAAATACAACTTCTGAATTTTTCTTTATAACTAAACAAATTAAATGTAAAACCTTCTCAGAGAAGGTCTTAAGAAATGTTCCCTAGAAGCAAACAGTAAGTTCTATAGCTAAGTTTCAAGCTGTCTGACCAGTCTGTGCTTTTCAACATTGGGCTATGCCACTATGAATTGTCTAAAGAAAAAAGCAAGAGTTAGAATGAAATAAAAAAGCAATAGGCCAAGAAATAGATAAGAAGCTTAATTACTCTAAGCAAAGTTCTCTGGAAAGAGAAAGAAAGAGAGTGAGAGAGAAAGAGAGAAAGAAAGAGAGAAGGAAGGAAGGAAGGAAGGAAGGAAGGAAGGAAGGAAGGAAGACGGAGCAAGGAAAGAAGAGGGAAGAAGGAAAAGGAAAAGAAAGGGAGGGAGGGAAGAAAGAAAGAAGGAAAGAGAGAGAGAAAGCAAGCAAGTAAGCAGAGAAATCTAATATTGCTTTGTAATAAAAGCCATCAAAATAGAGACAAACCACCTCTGACTTGTTTATAAAAAAAATAATTGTTGGGGTGCCTGGCTGGCTCAGTCAGTATAGCATGTGATTTTTGATTTTGGGGTTGTGAGTTTGAGCGTCACATTGGGTGGGGAGATTACTTAAAATCTAAAAAAAAAAAAAAAAAAAAAAAAATTGTCATTTGTCATTTTTCTGAGCCCTTTTTCTAATGTTGGGAATATTTTAATATTTAAGAAGGTGATTAAAAACATTTCATAATGAAAATTAAAATCTTAACATTTTCTCTTAATTTTAAAATGCTTTACATTGTGGGGTTTTTTTAATGGAGATGAATTTAGTTCATTTGTAGAACTAAAAATTTGTTCTAAAAATGTAGAAAGAAAAAATTTAATATTTATTATAGAATATTTTATTTCCATCCAAGAATATGAATGTAGGTACTAAAAACATAATTAAAACTACTATAAACATACAGTTTTTAAGGAAACATTGGAATTGAATTTTGCTGTACTTATAAAAACTGGTGCCATTTCTGGATGGATTTTTTATAAAAGGCATATAATCTTATTATCTTAATCTGTTAATCTATCATAAAAATTCTAAGTGAAATCTAAACAGTATTTGCAACAGTTTTCTAACATTTATTAAATGCACCATATTTGTATACATATATTTGTTATTTTTCTAACATTTATAAATTACTTTGGAGACTGATTTTAATTTATATAGTTCTACATGATATTTGGCTGTAATTTAAAAATAAGAACTCTAAGTGTCCAAATATACAAGGTAACCAATGAATTTTAGCCTATGAGTATAAAGAGTATCTGTGCCATAGATATAGTTTTATATCATATCTGTTAGGATAGGCCAGTTTATGCTGCAGTTAACAACCAATTCCAAAATCCTGGGGGCCTAAATAAAGATTGATTGGTTGCATTTGCGTTTATGTCCATCACTAATGGTAGTAACTCAAAGATCCAGGCTGCTCACAACTCAGGGATTCAAGCTGGCAGAGAAGCAACTACTTGAAGGATGTCAATCACCTTGCCAAAAGTTAAAAAAAGCTCTGAAGGTGGGTCTTGCATCAGCAATTAAGTGCTCTATTTTGCAAGTGATAAACATCATTTCTGTTTACCATTTATAGGCCAGACCCAGACATTTGGCCCCCACAACTACCAGGAGACCAGAAGGCAAGTGACAGAAACATTTGACAAACAGTAACCAATGACTACACAGAAAGTACTCTTCTTTAAAATAATAGAAATCCAAGAGAATAAATCTGTAAATTATGAAAAATTACAAATTTTAAAAATCAGATTGATCTGTATCAATATTATTAGGCACAAATATTACCTTATTTGGGGGTAAGATGAAAATAATTGAATTAGGCAAGAACATTTTTACCTTATGTTGCTACTAGGTTATAGGGAAAAGAGGTTTCACAGCAAATTTTTCTGTACACATGAATATTTATAATCAAGCAAACAAACGTACAAACAAAAAAAAAGTATATTAAATTTTAAATACAGTAATACTATACTAAATTTTAGATCTGCCACTGAAAATGAGATGAAGTTACTTCATGGAAAAATGTGTAAGAAAGGCTTGAGGCTGCTGAGTTAGGTTACGTAAGATCAGAGAAAATGAACGCAACGAGAATCTCTAGCAACCGTCGTGTGACCCAATAGAGCAAAGAGGAAGAAGTTAGGGTAACCAGGCATCATGTTCAATACCGCATTTCTCTACAGTTTATTGCATTTCACGGTCTCAGTGCACTTTAAGCCCAGCCACTGTGATTTGGTGTTGCAAAAAGAACAAGCTGGGAAATTTTACATCTAAATCAACACAATTTCTACATTAAGATGACGTCATTCCCTACTTGAGAATGCTATAAACTAATTTGTATTACACAAACATGTGTATCACACAAAACACGGTACAGCAAAACAAACAGTTCCAATTTAAGACAAACCATCTGGTGTAATCAGAGGCAAAGAGAAATGACACGCTAGTGGTAGTCACTTTAGAGCATGGCCCTCCCCTAGGGGCTAATTCCTTCTATTTGAATTCTCAATTAAATCATCTAATTGCACCTATGGCTTAAGTTAAATTAACCAATGTAATTCTAATACAACATTTCCTATGCTTAAATATTTTAAAATAAATTGCAGACAAAATTAAAACACTAGTTTCATGTTATAACCCCAAATGATACTGGGTATCATTTACATAGAATTAATATGGGAGCATGCAAGTTTTGGTAAACATCTAAAAATATGTAAAATTTGTTGAAAGATGTATTTCTGTTCTTTAATATCCCATCAAGTCAAAAAATATTTGGAGTTAGAATTTTAAAAAGATAATTATATATATTCACAATGGAAATGAAAATTCTATTAATAAAATAAAAATTCTATTCTATTAATAAAATTCTATTAATTCCATTCAGTCTGGATGGAAATAACAAATGTTTATATTTGAATCCACAATTATGGGTTTGTTAACAGTGTAGCCATAGTTCTGTGACTACAATTTAAAATACAGAATTCAGTAATTTATTTGATGAATGATTTTAAATAAAGCCTAAGTTGTTGCTCATTATTAGAGTTAAAATATCTTCAGATACACTATCTTTATGAATGAGATTTATCAAACTTATAAAAATTGTTAAGCAACTGACTTTCCCAGATTGCTGGTTCCCTCATTACTAAATTAAATACATATTTGACAGATGCTTAGTTTGCATTTATAAGAGAATCATGTTACTAACTTTTTGAAAGTCACCTTTGACAGTTGATGGAGGTCCCACTAAGGTACCCAAAATGATTCAGCTGCCAAAGCCATCTAAAATGTGTTGGGTAAGGGGCACCTGGGTGGTTCAGTCAGCTAAGCCTCTGCCTTTGGCTCAGGTCATGATCCCAGGGTCCTGGGATTGAGCCCTGCATCAGGCTCCCTGCTCAGTAGGGGAGTCTGCTTCTCCCTCTCCCTCTGTTGCTCCCCCTGCTTGTGCTCTCTCTCTCTCTATCAAATAAACAAATGAATAAAAATCTTAAAAAAGCAAAAATAAAATAATAAATGAATGAATGAATGAATAAAATGTGTCACATAAGATATGGAATTCTTGGACTCTAGTGAATTTTTTGTCCCTGGAGTGAATCCCAAGTACAATAAACTTTACCTTCACTGATCTTTTGTCATTTCTTTTTTCTCTGTTGTCTGTGCTTTTGCTTCTGATATTGACAAAGTTTGGATGGTCTGGCTTCCTTATGGCCAATATATCATTTTTCTTTGGTGATTACTAATGATTGAAAAACTGTTTTATTAACTAGCCAGTTGTTGATCTCAGTCATGATGATCTGAGTCATGATCTCAGTCTCCTCTCAGTCAGAGATGGGGATCTATTCTCTGTCAAACAAGAGATGATGAAGGACCTGGTTTTCAGCCATTTTTGTTTGTCTATACAATATTATGTCTCATTAAAAAGAAGACAGCCCTTTGAGATCTAGACTGGTACGATTTTAGTGTTTGTGTTCATTTAAACGATGGCCAAAGTTGTAAAAGTGAATGTAAAGCTCTCTACGCACTATGTGCCTATAATCGACAAGAAGCTTTTATCTCTCATATACATATTGGAAATATTTCCTATATTGGAATGTTTTAATAAATTAAACTATAAATTCTCCTTAAAAAGTACTGTTTTTATTGTTTTACCAAAGCTAATAGCTTATATATATAAAATATAGACAATGCAATATTCCTAGGAAAAAAATATTAAAAAATAAAATGTTTACTGATTACAATGTTCTACATATTGAAGGGGAAAAAATATTGTCACAAAACTGTCAGCTCAAAAGTAGTTTTATGTAATAATCTGTTTCTATGAACAGGTATGAATCTCTGGGGAAGTTCTATTTTTTTTTTCCATGATGTGCAATGGAGGAATATATTTTGTAGTTTTCATTTTTTTTAAAGATTTTATTTATTTATTTGACAGAGATAGAGACAGCCAGCAAAAGAGGGAACACAAGCAGGAGGAGTGGGAGAGGAAGAAGCAGGCTCATAGCGGAGGAGCCTGATGTGGGGCTCGATCCCATAACGCCGGGATCACGCCCTGAGCCAAAGGCAGGCGCTTAACAGCTGTGCCACCCAGGCGCCCCTATTTTGTAGTTTTTAAGATGAAAGTTGCTTTTATTTTCTTATGTAAGACTAAATAATCTGATTCTTGAACTCCTTATTCTTATTTACTGACCGATAAAGCTAATATTATGTTCGTATAATATTTACAAGGAAGAAAAATATAAATGTGTTTTCAATAAAAATTGAATTATGATTCTGAAAATATTTTTCACTAGCAAGGGCAATTAATTATGTAATAAGTCAACTGAAATTTAATTTCTAAGATCCTTAGATAAATATGCAAATTTGCATATTAATAGAATTAAATGATGAATAAATTTTAGATGTCTATATAATTTTTAAGAGAGAACACTAAAACGTTGGTTACTAGGCATTACACACACAAGAGCCCACCTACCCATTCTCTTTCAACACACATACACAAACATACCCACATATGCTATATTTACATATGTAATTTTATATCTATTTTTTCTCATATGTATTATATTATGGAATAGCTTTATTTCTGCCCTACTCTATTGTTTTCTTTTTGCCTCTAAAATTGTGTCACCAGAAAGTTTGTGGCTACCGGCTGTTGCCTATGTGCTTCTGATCTTGGCTGATCTCTGAAATCCCTGCATAGTAGAGATAGTTCTCAATTATCAAACTCCTAGTAAAACAAGAGGTAGTTACTTTGATCAAAAGTTAAACTAATGAGTGATTTAGACTATATTAGGAGCTGTATGAATGCAAAAAATGTTTTCCACAGAAAAAGAGTAGTTTTCTTTAGAGAGAAATGTCTTTTTACATATGTGAAAGATGACGAAACTGATTTGAATGGGTATAAGAGGTCACAGGAAGCAGGCGGACAAAGTTTGTTTGTCTTGGTTTATAATAATGGCAAGTGACCAGTCTGAAAAATTTACTAGATTGGGCTGAAATTTCAGCAAATTGCTTGATTTAGTACTTTATTCACAAAATGCCTAATGTCACAAATCATAATACTGTAAGCTTAAAATTTCATTTTCTCCTTGTTAATATGATAAATTGGTCTTAGAATATCTAGTCTGCCCATAATAGTGAAAAGTGTTTCTTTCCCCTTTCTGTAATTTTTCCCGTTGACAGAGATTGTTTATCTCATCTGAGTAGTTTTCTAAGCTTTGTGCTGACTTTTTTTATATCCTTGATTATTTAAAATAAACAATCAAGTTTCTTACTTCTGAAAGAACTAAGATTCCTTATGACTGTGGTACTTTCTTATATTTATAATTTTAAATATATGCTGTCTCTCTGAATTATAGGAGGCAAGCTACAGCTTTTCATTGTTTCCAGGAACTTATTGTATTATTTTAATCACATTAACTACTATCCTCTGACAACTCTCATGATTTCGGCCTTCTGAAATTAATCTTTAAATTACAAAAGTCAAGATGTCTTTTACATTTAAATTACATTTAGGATTTCCAGGTGGACAGTCTTTTACATTATTAAAAAAAAGGCAGTGTGCTAGAAATAATTGTTTTTGGTATGCTCCATATTTCTTTCTTTCTTTTTTTTTTTTCCCATATTTCTTTCTTAACCAATGCATTTGCTTCCTGAAAAAAAGCAATCCTATTAAAAGAGAAACTCAATTTTCCTAAGGTTAACTATACTCAGGTAAATTATTATTAATATAAGTTGTTACAGAGGCTGTGTATTTTAGAGGAAACTCCTGAATATTTAGGAATACCCTCACTGCTTATAAAATGTCTCTCACATACTCTCAGGAGAAACACTAATGGAGTCTCCTTGAACCATTTATTGCACCTATGATAGAGTATATTTATTCCCTTCCGTTCTTGAAATTTTTGGTTAGTGTAGTGAATTACTCACAGGTATCTAGTCTTGTCATCCATTGGTGATTTCTGCCCTTCTTTCATGCTTCCTGAAACCTTCGCTAAAAGCTGGAGATTAGAAATATGTTCTCCCACAAAGGGTTCGCAGCTTCATGGATAGGACTACAGGTGCTAGTCTAAACTATTGTTACTTCAGGAAAAGACCAATAGTACAGGCTTTTGAGCTGAAACCACACAGACAGATGTCAGAATCTGAGTCCAAAATTTCAGGACAAATTTACGCAGATGCGGAGGATTTCATGAAAGCTGACTAGACACCCAGTATCTATGAGAAAAATAAAAGCAGTTAAAGTAGGAATGAATAAACGGATGAAGAACGGTTCACTATAGTTACTTGTTTAGAATATTGTTGATGATATCTTGAAAGTTCTCCCCCTACCTACCTTGTTAGATATTTAAAGAATCCTTTCCCCCCTTCTTTATTCATATGTCATCTTTAATTTAGTCACTCAGGTTCAGGAACAAACGTTTTTACTGATTTTCCTTTCACTTTTAATGGCACCGTAGTGATTTAAATAGGACCACCAAAATTTGTCCTCCTTTAAAAAAAATACAATACAATTTGATGAATCAGTTGTTGAAATGATGTTTCAATTTTCTGGCACGTCATATTTGAAAATAAATTTTACTGGGGTGCGTGGGTGGCTCAGTCAATTATGTGTCTGCCTTTGGCTCAGGTCATGATTCCTGGGATAGAGCCCCACATTGGGCTTCCTGCTCAGCAGACAGCCTACTTCTCCCTCTGCCTCTGCCGCTCTGTCAAATAAACAAATAAAAAATCTTTAAAAGAAATACAATCCTAGTCCCCTTTCAAAATCTTTAAATGGAAATTACCTTTATGGTCTCATTAATCAATCAACACTGTATGACTTTTGATTTGCTGACCATACCACAAGGTGTGGTATCCAGCACCTTCTGCTGACAGCAGGTATTTTTGTTTAAAGAAAAAAATCTTTAGGGATTTTTTTTTTTTTTAAATCATGGGGGGTGGTTCACTATGAGAGAAAAAATAAGTATCTGAAATTGGAAATAAAAGAAGGATGACTATCTCATTTCATGTCCTTGCTTAACAAGCCAGTCCAAATATTATCTCATTTTTAATGGTATGTATTTTTTAAAAAATAATTTATGTACTTATTTGAGAGAGAGAGCGCACAAGCAGGGGAGAGGGGAAGAGGGAGAGAGAGAGAAGCTGACTCCCCGCTCTGGGGGGAGCCTGATGCAGGACTAGATCCCAGGACCCTGGGATCATGACCTGAGCTGAAGGCAGATGATCAACCAACTGAACCACCCAGGCGTCCCTTTATATTATTTATTATTTACTCTTGATTACTGCACTTTACAGCTCTGGAAGGATAGAGGTTAATTTGTTGAAAATAGGTGACAGTCTAACAGATTTTCATCTGAGAGCCATATAAATGAATTTTGTTCTGCAATCATGCAAATGGTTTCAGTGCAAGAAAAAAAGAACACAGTTCTAATTGTACTGCTCTAGAGTACATCGTTCAGTTTTGTATGTAGTTTCATAGTCTTATTCCAATTTTATTCTTTTTAGTAATTATATATATATCTGTTTCTCCTATACTTCTTTTAAAAAAGACTATATACTTTTTAAAACAGTTTAGGTTCATAACAAAATTAGGAGGAAGGTACAGATATTCCCCAATATCCCCACCCCCACATATATGTAGCCTTTGCCATTATCAGCATCCCCCATCAGTCTTCCATGTTTTATAACTGATAAACTTTGACACACCTTTTTCATTCAAAGTCCATAGTTTACATTAGGGTTCATTCATGGTTTTGTACATTCTATGGGTTTGAACAAACTAATATTGACACATGTCCAGCATTATAGTATCAAATCGTTCACTGCTCTAAAAAATTGCTCCGTGCTCTATTCATCCGTAATCACTTATCATTTTACTGCCTCCATATTTTACCTTTTCCAGAATGTCATATGGTTGGAATCATATAGTATGAAGCTTTTACAGATTGCTTTATTTTACTTAGTGATATGCATTTAAGTTTCTTCCATATCTTTTCATGGCCTGATAGCTCATTTCTTTTTAATGCTAAATAATGTTCCATTGTCTGAATATACCCCAGTTTACTTATCATTTTATCTACTGGAGGACATCTTGGTTATTTCCCAGTTTTGGCAATTACAAATAGAGCTTCTATAAATATCTAAAGCTTCCATAAATATTCATGTACAGGCTTTTGTGTGGATGTAGGTTTTCAATTCATTTGGGTAAATACCAAGGAGTACAATTGCTGGATTATATGGTAAAAGTAGGTTTCGTTTTTAAGAAATCTCCAAACTGCCTTCCGAAGTGGCTGTGCCATTTTATAATTCCTGTCGAGACTTCCTTTTGCTCTGCATCTTTGTCGGTGTTCTGGATTTTGGCCATTCTAATAGGTGCACAGTGGTGGTGTCTCATTGCTTTGATTGGCAATTCCCTGATGGCATATAATGTGGAATAACTTTTCATATGCTTATTTGCCAACTGTTTATCTTGTTTGGTGAGTTGTTTAAGGTCTTTGACCCATTTTGTAACTGGGTTGTGTGTTTTCTTACTGTTGAGCTTTAAGAGTTCTTTGTATATTTTATAGTCCTTTATAACATGTCTTTTATAAATATTTTCTCCTAGTATATGCTGTCTTTTCATTCTCTTGATAGCATCGTTCATGGAGCAGTAGTTTTTATTTTAATTTTATTGCAATCTAGCTGTTGAATTCTTTCTTTCATGAATTGTGCCTTTGGGGTTGCATGAAAAAAGTCATTACAAAACCCAAGATTGTCTAAATTTTCTATTATGTTCTCTTACAGGAGTTTTTCTAGTTTTGCATTATACATATAGGTCTATGATATATCTTGAGTTCATCTTTTTGAAGGGTGTAAGGTCTGTGTCTAGATTTACTATTTTTGCAGGTAGAGTTGTTCCAGTATGATTTGTTGAAGACACAGTCTTTGCTCCATTGTATTCCCTTTGCTCCTTTGTCAAAAATCGGTTGATGTATTTATGTATGGGGGTCTACTTCTGGGCTATTTTACTTCATTGATCTTTTGTCTAATCTTTCACAGAAATATACTGTCTTCATTACTGTAGCTTCATAACAAATTGATACCAGGTAGAATTGGTCTTCCAACTTTGTTCTGCTCTTTCAATATTGTGTTGGCTGTTCTGGGTCTTTTCACTCTCCATATAAACTTCACAATCATTTTGTCAATATCTATAAATAACTTGCTGGGATTTTGATTGAGACTGCATCTGTCAACCAAGTTGGTAAGAACTGACATCTTGACAATATTCATTCTTCTTATCCATGAATATGAACTATCTCTCTATTTAATTCATTTTTATCAGTTTTTATATTTTTTTCTCAAAAACTTCATTATTTTGTTAGATTTATACCTAAGTTTTTCATTTTGGGGGATGCTAATTTAAATGGTATTGTGTTTTTAATTTCAAATTTGACTTGTTCATTGCTGGTATATAGGAAAGGTAGTGACTTTTGTATATTAACCTTTTATCCTACAACTTTACAATAATAACTAATAATTCCAGGAGGTTTATTTTTATTTTTATTGATTCTTTCAGATTTTCAGCACTGATAGTCATATCATCTGTGAACAAAGACAGTTTTATTTCTTCTTTCCTAATCTGTACACCTTCTTCCTTTCTTTGTTTTATTGCATTAGTTGGTGTTTCCAGTATGATGTTGAAGGGCAGTGATGACATTAGTAGGAAAGATTTGAGTTTGTTACCATTATATATAAGATTTAGCTTTATTGTACGTATTCTTTATCAACTTGAGGAAATTCTCCTCTATCCCTAGTTTGCTGAGAGTTTTTACCATGATTTGATGTTGGATTTTGTCAAATACTTCTCTGCATCCATTGATACAATCATGTGATTTTTCTTCTTTAGCCTTCTGATGTGATTAATTGACTTAATAATGTTGAACCAAGCTTGCATACTTATGATAAATCCCACTTGGTCATGGTGTATAGTTATTTTTATACATTATTGGATTTGATTTGCTCATATTTTGTTAAGTATTTTTGCACCTATGTCCATAAGACATATTGGTTTGTAGTTTTCCTGAAATGTCTTTCTTCAGTTTTGATATTAGGGCAATGCTGACCTAATGAAAAGAGTTAGGGAGTATTACCTATTTCTCTCTTCTGAAAGAGACTGTAGAGAAATGGTTTATTTTCCTCCTTGAGCATTTGGTAGAATTCACTAGTGAACCCACCTGGGCCTGGTGCTTTCTCTTTTGCAAGGTTATTAATTACTCATTCCACTTCTTTAATAGATATAGGTTTGTTTAGATTGTCTATTTCTTTATGTAGGAATGCTGTACTTTTTGAACCAACTTTATCATCCTACTGTTTCTCTATTTTTTAAAATTTTTTAAAGATTTTGTTTATTTACTTGAGAGAGAGAACAAGCAGAGGGGAGAGGCAGAGGAAGAGGGAGAGGCAGGCTCTCTGCTGAGTAGGGAGCCCAACTTAGGGCTGGATCCCATGACCCTGAGATCATGACCTGAGCCAAAAGCAGCCATTTAACCAACTGAGCCACCCAGGTGTCCCCATTTCTCTCTTTAATGAGTCAAACACACCTTTTACATATTATGACTTAAAAATAATTAGTGCCCTAGAAAGTTTTGTATGCTGGTTTACTGCAGTTCAATACCTCCTAAAAAATGCTAATTTGATAGTAGAGTTTAGAAATGTGTAAGGCATGGGGCACCTGGGTGGCTCAGGGGGTTGAGCATCTGCTTTCAGCTCAGGTTGTGATCTGGAGGCCCTGGGATCAAGCCCTGCATCAGGATCCCTGCTCAGTGGGGAGTCTGCCTCTCCCTCTCCTTCTGCCCCTCCCACTGCTCATGCTCTCTCTCTCTCAATAAAATCTTTAAAAAATTTAAATAAAAAATGTATAAGACATTTAATTAACTGAATATTTAAAATGAGAATTTTTTTTCAAATGTCTTTAAAGGAAGTATTAAAATTTGATGGATTTGTAAGTAAAAACCATTTTTTTTAATGAACTTAAGCTTAAACAAGAATTCTTACGTTTTTTTATTTCTTTGTCACTTTACCATCAAGGGGCATTATTATCAGATTGAAAGAGAACCCAAAGAAGTCCAAAGGACTTCATAGAATATAGGCCAAATAACCCTGGGGTTTGGTACACACTGAGAAATTGTGAGCTAATTTTGTAATGAAATTCTTAACCACCTTTACCTTCTTTAGTGTCTGTCTTCCACATTATCCTTTACCCTATGCTCTTCTCTCTCAAATGGCCAACCCTATCTTTGTGACAGTAATACATCTGCTCCAAACAGTTGTCAATCATCACACAACACCCTAAATGTAGTCAAACAACCTTTATCTTAAACTCACTGCCCTAGCTAATACAGCAATCATACCAAATATTACATATAAAACAATGAATAAAAGGAACAACTCAGGAGGAGTAGCAAAAGGGAAATGATAAAGCTCCCTCTAAACCTCCCCCCTAGAAGAATTGCCTTTTGCTTTCTCTGTCACATGATATATATATTTTTAAAGACTTATTTAAGAGAGAGAGAGAGAGAATACATATGTGCGAGGAGGGGAGGGGCAGAGAGAGAGAGAGAGAGAGATTGAATCTAGGCAGACTCCTTACTGAGCATGGAGCCCAACGTGGGACTCCATCTCACGACCCTGAGATCAGGACCTGAGTCAGAATCAAGAGTCAGACACTTAACTGACTGAGCCACCCAGCTGCCCCATCACATGATATTTCTATATAATGTTCTATATAATAGTTCAGCTGTTGACCTTTCACTTAAGATAAAACTTACCAAAAATTGACTCCCAGCACTTCCTCAAGATCTGAAGCTATGTGCATATAATTATTCCATATAAAAAATGTGTAAAAGAACACCTGTAACTTCAAAGGAAAAGGAAATAAAGAGGATTCTCCTGGGCACCAATCTTCCAAAGTTTTACCAATGTCTGGCATTGAGAATGCACACTTCAGTGGGTCAAACTTACCATATTCAGAAAGTCCAAACATGGATTTCTTTTTCGTTAATTCCGCTGATTTGTAACTGACGGTCTGACCAACTATTGTGGTCTCACACTGGTCTCCTTTCTGAGTTGTATATCTTTGCCTCCAGCTTTCCTTTCCCTTATTTCATTTTTCCCTTCTTCTACTTCCAGCATGTGATTACTCATTGTATTCCTTCTTCTATCCATCAGTAACCCTCAGAGGTGCTCACATCTGAGTTATGTATTTGTTTTTTCACTTCTTCCTGTATGATGATAACAGTAAAATAAAATTATAATCTAAAATTTGGATCTGGCGTGTTTTTCTTTTTCCTCTTATTACCACCAAATTTCTCATTGTTGTTTATTTTCAAATCTTTTTGTTTGTTTGTTTGTTTAAATCAGCTTTCCTCCCAAATGTTCTGGAGGTAGGTTGTAATGTGGCCGAGACTCACAGGGCTGAATGGAAGACCCCGAAGATAGACACTAATATAGTCATATATAACCACCCCAGACCACACATCCTGTTTAGTATTTGTTTCATTCTAATCGTAAGTCCTTTGAGATCAGAGACCATGTATTCCATTATTTTTATATCTCCCAGACTGCCTAAGTTAGAGATTGGCACACACTAGGCAAATACAAGGCATACAATCAATGAATAATTGATTGATTCTGATGCTCTAATACACATCCATATTTGCTTCCGGGAAGTAGTTTAGTTGTTCAAGGATCAAGTTCTAGAATGAATAATTAATCATTTATCAAATGCCTCCAAAAGGCAAGGTCAAATGTGATAGAAAGGATGAAAGCCATTAGGAGATTGTTGATATGCACATTAATCCATTTCAGAAGTGTCAGTTTGCATTTGTTGGTGCTTAGTCTGTGGAGCACTGCCGATTGTGGCTTTATTAGAAGATGCACTTTTCAACACCTCATTACTGGAGACTAGATAGGAATAAAGTCCCCAAACACTATACTATGTGAAGTCTTCCTTCTCTGACATTCCTGGAACATCTTTCTAGCTACTTACCTATTTAAGGTGATTGTATACTGCCCATCTGTAGTGCAGTTTGCTAGTTGGGTCCCAATATTTATTCTCCCTTTTTTTCCACAATAAGCTGTTTAAGCTGAGTACAGCGCTGGCCAGAAACTGCAACATTTTCCATCTGCCTTTGGAGTGAGGCATTTTCCTATGAATAAGTTATGCAAATGACAAATAATGCAGGTGAAATACATATCTTCTGAATTGTATTCTTAAACATAAGGGGTGCTCTTCTCTGTTCCCCTTTTCCTTTTTCTGCTGGTTATAATGCAGAATTGTTGGTTTTGCCATCTTGAACAAATGGCTTGGAACGAAACAACATAGGAATGATAGAGCACTGCAATGATTGGTCCTTAGACAAATTTTTCAAACAAAGCCATCATACCAGCCTACATCTACGATCTGTGGAGTGTTAGATTTTTTTTTTTAAAAGTATATATAGAAAAACTAAACAACAACAAATCTTATTTTGTTTAATCCACTATTGATACTAGTGTCCCATAATAAACACACTTATTATGTAACCAATTATTGGACAAATTGATTTTAAGACCACCAAGGATGGCTCTTGAATCCAATGATTACTTATAAGTGAGAGATGCTCTAATGATTGATCCAAGATGTAACCATATTCAAATTTCTGATAGTGGTTTATGGTAGAAAAATATATTTTGTATCTTATCAAAATTAGTCAAGGATCCTTCAATACAAAATATCTCTCAACTATTTGTAAACTGTCTTATGAACAATAGAAACTCATGGTTCTTTCCAGCATAACGAAATAGAAATGTGTTTGTTCATGTAACATCTTCTGCTGTCAATTTACATAAATTTCTTTTACGCATACCTGGTCAGCTCTCTTTTCATTTTGGTCAAACCTCTGATGATAGATGGTGCTCTGTGGTGGGCCTGATGTATGAGGGGCAGGGATATCAGAAGCAGAATCTGCATGGTTCTAGAAATTGCACAACCTAATTGGCTAAACTGCATTTACTACATGCATGTTACTTTAGGGATCCAATCTACCCTCTCCTGTGAGCTGCTTGGTGGAATTATCATTCAGGAGAACTGAATGCTATGAGAAGATAGTTCTACAATGGGGTCACCTGACTGAAAATGCATTCAGCTTATTTCTTCTTCTGTTCCAGTTGGTTGGTTTGCTCAGTTCACTGCTTTCTAAGTCTGCTTAGAGAAAGAAAGAAAAAAGCATTTTCTGAATGTAATTAAGGCCATATCTGATGGCTTTGAATATTAAAAAAATACCCATTTCAGATCATTTTAAACTTTTATTTTTAAATTATTAATTTAGCCACTCTGATTTAAAAACAACTCTGCAAGTCATTTCACTAACAGGCTGGATCGTAAATTTGTTTCTAATGTCTTTATGACCCCAGAAAGCAGAGATGAATTGAGCTGGCTTAATTGGCTGAAACACCGTTGAAATGTAATGTGGGTGATTTAATCAGCCTATGGCGCTAATGGAGTTAAGCACTTTGTCCACTAGGAAACTGTATGAACTTTCACTGAGTTTCCAAGTGCCTGCTTGTTGCTACATAGAAGGGGCTTTCTTTTGTAGTTTGCATGTGGCTTGTATGGTAGGCTAAAGGGCAGAAAAAAGTTTAGAGCATATATTTTAAAAATGGAACAGTGGCAGGTTTTTAATCAACACTGTAATTTGGGGGAAAGAATTGAATTGCATCTTACACACTGTTGTAGAATACTTTCTGAGCCAGCCTATTTCACCTGTCCCCAAGCCACCTGTTGGCATTAACCACATGGAGCCTACTTAGTACCAATTTTTGTAAATAATAATTCAGGCTATTCATCGACCAGTGTGAAAGGGGAAAAGGCCAACATTGTAAAAAGTAAAAAGAAGTATCATTAATTGCCTATCCTATCTAAATGTGGGGCATGGTGTTCTCACTCTCAGGGAGCGATACTGCATCTCTAAATCCAGCTTGCCTCTGGTCACACCCTGCAGATTCATGTCCCTTCTCTTAACACCTCCTCTCTGTGTCTTCTTGGGCAAATTATTTAACCTGGTAATATCACTGGATCGTTCCTGGGTTTCACAGCATCATCTAAACACCAAGGTGTGTATTGCAGCTGCTCTACTGAACTCTTACTACTTCCCAAACCATCACATCCTAGATCCCACTACTCCTGCCCCAGGCCATTCATCTCCTCCAAGGCTGGTACATTAAGAATAGTGACTTACCTTCTCGGAGGTTCTTTTCTTCCTAAAACCCATTTGGGGAAATTGATGCATAATCTCCTTTAGTAATTAGAGGTGTATAATAATAGAAACCACTATAATATAAACCAAAAAAATATATATATATGTATACATATATATATACACACACCAATATAATATAAACCAAATATATGTATATTATATATTATACATATGTATATGTACATATGTATATATATATACATATATAAACATATATACAATATATGTATATATATTATATATTATATATATATATAATATATTATATAAATATATATATTTATATATAATATAAACCAAAAATATAATTTTTTTTTCCTGGCCAGAACAGCAGACCAGTACAAATTTATCTCTGGTTTACTGTGTATGTTAAGCCAAATACTCACGAGTGGATCGCTCTTCCTTCATGATGGGAGACAATCATAACTACGTATCATAGAAAAGTTTCCACACAGACCATGCTTTACCTTTTTGTGTCCTCTAAATTTTGGTAACTATAAACATATTTTAAATAAATATCTTACATACCCATGATAAATTATTTTTACATTACAGCATGGATAAAATCTAGAAAATTATAATTGTCAAACAGAAAATAACTTAATTATCATTCTTTATAAATTATGGCTATTTTTGAGAACTACGAAAATATGACCTTCTTCAATAAAGAGAGCTGCCACATTCTGGCTGACATAGCAATAGCAAATTCTGCTCATTTCATCCTGCTGCCTGTGTCTGGGTGAAGATTCAGCAAACAAGTACTGTGCTGACTTGACACCTGCTCCAGGCACTGGACGGTGGTACATCTTACATCCTTAAACACAGATTTGCTGGAACTCCTAGTATGGTTCATGTGATGCATTTCACATCCCTGAACTCACTTTTTTTTTTTTTTTTTTTTGTGGAAATTACGGCACCTGTTCCAACCCAGAATCACAAACACATTCTCATTCCCAAAACGTGGGATAGGTAAGCTTTAAAAACTGAAAAAAAAAAAAAAAAAAAAAAAAGACACAATTTTAGATACTCAGACTTGAGTTAGTGAGTTTTAAAATGTCAGTTATATGCATTCTTTTCCTCTTCTTCTGTATGTAATTGCTATTGTTTGGGAACTTAGGTGTTAGCCTGGGATGGGAGAGATGATTAGACACAAATGCAGTTAAATTTGCTGGGGCAATATGATTGTGCCTGCAAACAGGGTAGGTGATCCAAGAGGCAAACTTACAGGACGACGGTTGAAAATTGCAGAAAAATTTATTTTAAATATAGGTAAATTTTAGATTACTGTATTTGTGGGAAGGCAGAGACTAAAGGAAATGGGAAGAAGCAGCTTAAGCCAAGTGAACTGTAACACCATGCCACTCATAAAGCCTGGAATTGGCTTTTTTCCTCCCATTGTTCTTTCCATCATATAGATGATTCGTCACTTTTTTTTTTCTTTTTAGCCAATAAGATTTTTAAACTGTTATCATTCTTCTGGTATATAAAGCAATTTTATGAATATCACTTTTGAAATATAACTGATAACATTTACTGAGAATCAATAATTTATTTTATGCCAGAAATGTTGCTAAGTATTTGAGTGTATTTGCTCACTGAATCTTTACAACAACTCCAGAACTTAACTACTATTATAATTCTCATTCTATAGATGAGGAAATGGGGACTTTAAGAAATTAATTGACTTGGAAACATCACAGAGTCAATAATAGCAAAACTAGGACTCAGATCCAATAATGTAGTTTTTTTTTAATGTTCATATGTTTAATAATCATGTAGACTGCCTATCTATCTATTTTCAGTGGAAGAGAGACTTGGTTTTGGTGTTTTCCAGATAGTAAGTATACAAATACTCAAGAGTAGAATATTTGTATGCTTCTGAAATATTTCATTTTCATTATTCACTTTAGTCAATATAGATGTAGATACAGCATGTGATTTTATGTATATTGGCTTCAGTTATTCATGGAAAGATGATAGTTTAATCCAATCAGCAAATATCATTTACAGTAGTGAATTAGATCCTGCTTTTCATTAACAAAATGAGTATCATTAACATCGATTTTAAAAGTTAATTTGGTATTTTTTCATGTTAAAATGATATTTTTAAATGATGAAATAGCTTGTAGAACATATACGTATTTGTGCCAATAAAATATTACAACGGAACAGGACACAGTTTCCCAAAAAGATTAATATGAGAAGCCAATTTTCTTTTTTTTCTTAAATATTGGCCAATCATTCTTTTCTAATAATTTGTACATATTTTTTTCAAATTAGTTGATATTTGATGTAATTTTGTTGATGCTACAGGCACTGAACACCTGTATTTCCATGCAGAAATGTAGATCTTATTCTTATCTACAGAATCAAGAACATTACCTTCATAATGATTCCAAGAGAAATTACTCTGAATACTGACAGAGATTTTAAAGCAGGTTCAGTTTAACTCACTTCAACAAACATTATTAAAGACCAACAAACATTATTAAAAACATTATTAATATTACAACGTTATAAATACTGCACAGCTCTGGAAAAATCCACGATTATTCATCAAACTGGGAAATCATACTGTTTTCTTCTTTAAAAAATATTGTTAGTGAATTTGTAGATTGAACAAACTACAGTGTGTCTGAATTCCACACCCAGCTTGGATTTTAATTTGCAATGTAGCTTTTGACAAATAATTTAGCTTCAGTTCCTTAGTCTCATCATGTGACCTCTAAGGTCATTTCTAATTAAAGAAAATAAAAATGTGGTAACATTGTAAAATAATTGGTGAGAAGATACTTCCCCAAAGATTTATTAATGTGATAGCTATTCAGTTATATTTAACGCAAATCTTAAAACCAGTACAGTAAGATTATATACCATATTTTGCAAAAGTGTCTAAAAACACTTGAAACTACAGAGGTAAATGCTAAGTTTGATTACTACATTTTTTTTCTGTAAATAAAATGCTTCTTTTTGTCAGCTCAGTTCATATTTAGTGAAATTAGATAATTATGATGCTCCTTTCAAATTAATCTTCATTGATTTTTATAGGAAAAAATTGACAAAAATAGTGATCTTGACACTAACTTGATTCCTTTCTTAATTAAGTTCATTTTTATACTGATGCAATGTCTATTTTAAATATAATCAACACAAGATACTAACTACCCTGTGTTCATTGGATTACATACTGATTTATTAAAATTGAGTGATACAAAATGAAGTTAATACTTTTTTAAAAAGCTTTTATCTTTCCTTCCCACTCCAAATTACATGTAAATTAAATGAGGAGTAGTGTTTAGAACATTTAAATTAGATTTACAGATACTTTGAAGGAAGTACATTTATTTTTCAGAAAGAACATTAAACTTCACTCAAGAAAATGACCTAGGCGGCAGAGTAACATTTCCCAATATATGTGATTCAGAAGTTTGCAGGAGAAGGATCCATCTCTCAATATAGCTGGTCTTCAGGATGTACTTTTTCCCATACTTCCGCTAGTGTTTTTTAGCACATGCATATTTTACTATTTCCTTATTGTCAGTGACTCATATTTAGAATTAAAAAGAGCCACATACTTTGATTTTCCATTAAACTAACAATATTCTTTTTTTTTCCCTTCCCTCCTTTTTTCAAAAGACTTAATAGGTTTTGCTTCTATTTTGTATTCTAAGAAACTAATTCAAGGTTAGGAGAAAATTTCAATAATACTAAGTGTAAAAATAAAATTCAAGTTATTTATAATCCTCATTCCAAGGATAAAATATACTTATTACTTTCATATTTTTGTGGTTAATTATCTATTCTGCTTGTATTAAAAGATTATATAAGAATTTTTATATTTTCTTGACATTCTTACAGACACAATTTAAGAACTGCATGAGTCCTTAAGAAGATACAAAATAAATTACTCAGGAATTCAATTCTTTTGGACTTTTACATTATTTTTAATTGTTTAAAACTGTCAATGTACAAATGACGAACATCTTTTTGCGCAAATGTGGGGTTTTTTAATGCTTACGGTTATTCTTTAAGGATACATTTCTAGAAATAAAATTACAAGGTCATAAATATGATTTTTAAAAATAAATCATATATAACTGTCAAATTTGCTGTTAAAAAGAGCCCTCACTAGCCTGTGAGGATGCTTCTCTATCAATACCTTTATCATTTTAAAGATATTGCCTATTTTCATTCATAAACTATGGAATTTCATTGTTTTCATTGGATTTCTATGATTACTTGTTAACTCAACCTCCAGTATTCACATTTCACCTTTTTGTCTTTTCTGAATTGTTATTTAAGTTTTGCTCTTAGTGTTTGTCTTCTTGTTTGCACTAATAAGGTATTAACCCTTCATTGTATATGATACAAATACTGGCTTGTCATATTTTTCTTGTCATTTACATATAGAGTAAAACATTTTTAATGCTTATATAGTAAAGTAAATCGGTCTTGTTTGTTCAGTCATTGAGTACATGCTTAGTAAGTTATTACCAATCTGGTAGTCAAATACTTCCCAAATTTCCTTTAGTTTCAATATTCTATCACTCACCCTCAATTATCTAAATGGCTGTTAATGTTAAAGTTATTCCAAATAAATGAGGATATTCTAAAGACCACAACAGCATAGAACAGTCCCCTGAAAGCTGTGACCACCAAGACAGCATGATACTGGCACAAAAACAGACACATAGACCAATGGAACAAAATAGAGAACCCAGAAATGGACCCTCAGCTCTTTGGGCAACTAATCTTTGACAAAGCAGGAAAAAACATCCAGTGGAAAAAAGACAGTCTCTTCAGTAAATGGTGCTGGGAAAATTGGACAGCTATATACAGAAGAATGAAACTTGACCACTCTCTCACACCATACACAAAGATAAACTCAAATGGATGAAAGACCTTGAGGTGAGACAGAAATCCATCAAAATCATAGAGGAGAACATAGGCTGTAACCTCTTCAACATTGGTCACAGCAACTTCTTTCATGGCACATCTCCAAAGGCAAGGGAAACAAAAGCAAAAATGAACTTTTGGGACTTCATCAAAATAAAAAGCTTCTGCACAGCAAAGGAAATGGTCAAAAAACGAAGAGGCAACCCATGGAATGGGAGAAGATATTTGCAAATGACGCTACAGATAAAAGGCTGGTATCCAAGATCTATAAAGAACTTCTCAAGCTCAATACCCAAGAAACAAATAATCAAATCAAAAAATGGGCAGAAGATATGAACAGACACTTTTCCAATGAAGACATACAATTGGCTAACAGACACACAAAAAAGTGTTCAACATCATTAGCCGTCAGGGAAATTCAAATCAAAACCACATTGAGATACCACCTTACACCAGTTAGAATGGCAAAAATTGACAAGGCAAGAAACAAAAAATGTTGGAGAGGATTTGGAGAAAGGGGAACCCTCTTACACTATTGATGGGAATGCAAGTTGGTACAGCCAATTTGGAAAACAGTGTGGAGGTCCCTCAAAAAGTTAAAAATAGAGCTACTGTATGACCCAGCAATTGCACTACTGGGTATTTACCCCAAAGATACAGACGTAGTGAAGAGAAGGGCCATATGCACCCCAGTGTTCATAGCAGCATTGTCCACAATAGCCAAACTGTGGAAGGAGCCGAGATGCCCTTCAACAGATGACTGGATAAAGAAGATGTGGTCCATATATACAATGGAATATTACTCAGCCATCAGAAAGAATGATCACCCAACATTTGCATCAACATGGATGGGACTGGAGGAAATTATGCTAAGTGAAATAAGTCAAGCAGAGAAAGACAATTATCATAGGGTTTCACTCATTTGTGGAACATAAGGAATAGCAGGGAGATCGGCAGGAGAAGGAAGGGAAAAATGAAAGGGGGGAGTAAACAGAGGGGGAAATGAACCAGGAGAGACTATGGATCCGGGAAACAATCTGAGGCTTTTAGAACAGAGGGGATGGGGGGATGGGCTAACCTGGTGATGGGCATTAAGGAGGGCACGTATTGCATGGAGCACTGGGTGATATATGCAATCAGTGAATCATGGAACACTACCTCAAAAATTAATGATGTACTATATGGTCACTAACATATCATTAAAAAAAAAACAGTCCCCTGATATAAAACTTAAGAGCACTTTACAGTTGTTTCATATCAAATCAACCGTGTAAAATGTGTCAAGCAGGATAATCTAGATCATGCTCTAGTAACAAAGACCCACCAAATTTTAATGATTTAAAACAACATGGGCTCACTTCTCATTCATGCTCCATGTGCCTCTCAGATTTCTGGAAGCATATTTTTCCATAATGTCTTCATTCATGAACTTCAGCTGAAGAGCAACCATCACTGGGACAGCTGCAGAAGGAAAAAGGAAGCACAGTGGAGGGAAAGAAAATATAAGGAATGCACAAAGGTTATTAAAGCTTGCATTTGAAATAGGCATATGCCAATTCTTTTCATTTTAATATACAACTTAAGTGGCCTCATTCAACTTTAAAGTGGTAGGGAAGATCATCTGTGGCTGGAGGGGAACTGGGACATCAGTGGAACACTAATGATGACTGCAGTCTGACTTTCTTGTCACTAAATATTCAGCATATTCTCTTCCCTGTATGCCACATCTGCTCACCCGGTGACAGATGATACTCAAAGTCCATTAGTCACCGGGTCCACCTACAAGTTCAAGAGCTTGAGTAATGACTAATATTTTCATCATCTACTCATCATGTGTCTAGCTTCCATCTGAAAATCTATGAGCTGAAAAAGAAAAATCAGATGCCATATACACCCAGTATAAAATGGCGGAACTGGGGCAGGTGCAGCCACGATAAACACTCACACTAAAGAAGATACGGCATAAGAGATCATAATGGTTCTGGATCCCACTGGGCATCATCAAGGTCAGAGACCATGCGAACAGTCTGTAATTACAGTCTCTGTTCCCTGACTCTCTCTGTACCAGAAGATGCTTCATTTTTCATTATTCTCCTTGTCTGTATGTTATGCACATTAGGCTGTATTTTTTTCCTTGAAGTAATCAGTTTTCTCAGACTACTTCATTATCATTGAAAGTTGGAAGTTCAAAATCTTAGACATTCTTAGTTATGGCTTGTAGGTTATGTATTTAATTTCTTTGGGCAAATCAATTAAAATTTACTTGGCTTCTGATCTATTTTATTTCTGTTGACCTCCATGAGCTAACAGCTACATCTACAGCTATTTCTAGACAGCTCTTAGATTTGTTACATACATTGCTTTCTTCTTCCTATGTCTTTTATCACAAATTAATTGTAGATACCTTGACTTTAAAAGACTTAGATTTAAGAGTCCCATATTGAGCCTTTCTCTGAGCCACTCTTTAAATTCAAAGGATTTACTGGGTGCCATAAGCATAAATGTTTCTGCCTTGAGGCATCTTAATTTATTTAGATATTTTAACAATGGTTCAGATGACTATTGCATTGATTTACTATTTACCACAAGGTTGAGTTGTAATTGGCCTTAACTCTCAAGTACCTTTTCAGTTTTATCATTTATCGTTTGGGTGATTGAGGAACATTTGCCACTTCTAATCCTACAAGTCCCTACATTTCTGCACTTTATTCTCTTTCTTCCTGCTGTTAAGCTCTACTCTCCTTGCTTAGATTGCTTCTTTTTATACTGCATTTTCCAAATGCAAGCCTACCAATGAACACACAAAATTAACACCCTACTTTGCAATCGCTTTCCCTAGAGCTATGGATTCTTTAGACATGTGGTTACCTTCCCAAGTTAAGGGAGGCAACGGTTGTCCAAATCCTCGGCTACTCTACATGATGGATCACCAGCATTCCTTCTGCAACTGTTCCCTTCCTTGTTTTCCAATCGACCACTAAGACAATGCCATGTTTGTCATGTTTTGTTATGGCGGCACCCAAAAGTGGTAGCGGTCAAGATAGTCTAGGTTATGCTGTAGCAGCAAACAACTCCCCAATAAAGGCTTATTTCTTGCTTGTGCTTTATGGACATCTTGGATAGGCTAGGGTCTCCATTAAACTCCATGCCTCCCTTCAGGGCCCAGAATGAAAGAGGAATCACATCCGGAGCATTGCAAGGCACTGTGGCAGTAGGAAGGAGACTTCAGAAAACCTCTTCTTGGATCTTCACACCTTTGTTTGGAGATGGTGCACATCTCTTCTCATCATGGTTCATTGACCAAATCAAGTCATGTAGTCACATTCACCTTCAAAGTGGTAGAAAAGGAACCCAAATGATTACCAAAGTAACCATTTCAATAATTAATGGCTTTAAATTATTTTTACAATTTTCTATTGTCTGTATTTACCAACATCCATTAAGGCTAAGAAATGATCTAATATTTATGAAGAATTACAACACAATTGTGGGTGATATTAAGCAATGTTATTCCTCAAATTAAGATCAAACATTTAGAGTGCATTTGAAAGAGCCTTTCTGACCATGGGGGCTGATAAATATTGCACTGTAGGTAGCCTCTGTTAATTTAGACATATTTTTTCATTGTAAAAATTTTCACCAGTTTTGCAATATTGACTCTTATTTTTCTTTTGCAATACTCTTATTAAAGCAATGTTACATAAGAATTAGAAAACAATACTTTAACTATTGTTTTGCTCTCAAATTTTATGGATTGCATATTCACCAGCTCTTTGTTGATTTTAGTGGTGCAATGCTCTTCACTAATCTGTAATGGTAGACTACTGGAGAGTTCTTATGCTATAAACCAAATAATTATGCTCTCACGGTTTATAATAGTCATCCTGTATTTGCAGTTATGTCCTGCATCCAGCTGTGTCATTCCTTGAGAAAGATAGAAGGACACAATTAGGGTCTTGGCAAATTCTTAAACTCAAGTGATTCTCTTTAGTTGACGCATTAGTAAGAGAAAGGATAGTTTAGGTACATCTCTCATTTTTGTTAGTTTACATGGGAATAATATCCAATGAAATCATTTGACATACTCTCTTAAAGAAGGCACTGGGGACTTTTTGTAACCCTGTCTTGAAGTACCACATCTTTAGTCAGTAAAACATTTTATTACTTATACTGATGCATGGGTGCACTGAGCCTCTGTGCCTAGCATTATTTAGTATTATTTCCATACGTTCATAGGCACATAGTGTAATGGGCATTATGATATACGGTTAAGTAGCATAGGTGACATCTGATAGTAATCTTTGAGTCAATAAAGGGAACAGTGTTTTAAGAAAAGAATGATCAAACCCTAGCTATAGGAGCAAGAAAGAGAACATTATAAAAGATTTAAAAGCAAGGTACACATTTTCTGGTCCAGAAGCCATTCACTGCAGCAATAAAATCTGTTCTCAACCATATTGTAAAGATTTGTCTGTGGACTGTACCACAGAGGTTTGTTCAGGTAGACGACACAACATTACCATTTAGGAATGATTTTCCAAGGTTATGTTTCTTGAATTTAAAAAAAAAATTGAAAAAATGAATATTAGTAATATAGAATAAATATATCTCTGGAATACTGTTGTTTTTCACAGAACTTTGTCCTGATCAGTCAAAAGATTGAGAGGGTAATAAACTTCATTACATCATGCCTACTTATATTGTCTTTTATTGTGAATGGCACTTTTTCCAACTTTTAATTTCTTAGCTTGCCAGAATTGTTCCAAATTAAGCAGTCCCTTAAAAAATAGCAGAAGAAAACTCTGAAAAACAATTTTTTAATCTGTCTTGATTGTTAAAGTTTCTTTTTAATAATTCTATTCACAAAATACTTTTTCTGTTGTATTGTTTATATTCTTTATTTTTTAAGGGTTTGGCTTTACTTTTTCTCCTGAAATATAACATTAATATGTTGCTTACAAAACTCATATGCATTTGTTTTGAAATAAATCTAATGGATATCAATATTTTACAGTAAGTCAACTTATGGGAAGTTTGTCAATTAAGAGCTAGAATATGAAGAAGACTTGGTATTTACCAAAGAAATAGGATTTTAAAGGAATAATAAAAATAATAAAAACATAAAAAATAATAACAAAAAATTCTGCACAATAATCACCAGAATGACTTAAATGGAAAAAGATTATTGAGACCAAATATTATTGAGGATGCTGAACAACCAGAATGTTCAGACATTTGTGGCGGGAATATAAAGTCACTTGAGAAAAATTTCTGGAAGTTTCCTATGAAACTAAAGATATGCCTATAACACAGACATTCCTATCTTCAGTGATAATCAAACAAAAATTACTTATATATATATATATATGGTTATATGTATATATAATACATATTATAGATCTGTATTAGATAGGTCTACCCATGCACTATAAAAAAGCACTGTATAAAAACATTGAGAACAACTTTATAATAACTAAAAATAAAACTGTCTAAATCTAGGCAGTTCATAAAAAGGTGAAAGTATAAACAAATTGCATGTATTCATAAGAGAATGCTACTCAGCGATACTGCTGATACATGCATCCATATGACAAATTTCAGCACTCTGCTGAGTGAAAAATGCCTCACACATAGAAGTACATATTGTAAGATTCCATTTGTATGACTAGAGCAGGTAAATCTATGTTGTGGTGGGAAATATCAGAACACTGGTTTTCCTCTGGGGGTTATAAGAAGAGCAGGGATCTTCAAGGATAAAACAATACAAAACTTTCTTAGGTTATCATGATGCTTTATATCTTGGTAAGAAAGATCGATGTGTTTGTCAAAACTTAGTAAATGTGCACTTAAGATTTGTGCCTTTCACTGCGTAAAAGTTTTCATCAAAAGAAAAAAATCTGAACAATGCTGAATTCCAGGTAATGTCATAAATACTGCAGTTTTTGGTGGAAGTATATAGAGCTCTGCACTGTGCTTTTATTGCATCAAAACCAGTGTGGATATGTGTTAGGTCATGTAGTGTATGTCATATACATCATTGGTAGAATCTAAGAATCTATTATATAGGTTTTCACTGTGAAATCCTTTCAATAGTCCTGTATGATTAAAATTTTCCACTCTATTGAAAAATTAAAAATTGGCATGGAAGAGAAGAGTTTATCATAAACTCTACTATCAATCTAGTAAAGTTTTAAGGAAATTAATACAAATTATTTACTGATAAGAAAATAAGTGGAATAGAGTGAATTAGTCTGAATAAAGTGATTTGCCAAGCAATATAGTGGCTTGGGCACACTTTTCCCAAAAAGAAGGAAATAAAGGTTTGGATTTTCTTCCCCCATAGAATGAAAAACTGACTCAGGAAAATGGCTTCAACATAGTTTCTTCATTGGGAGCTGTCAGTGGAAAGGCCAGTTAAAAACTGCTAGTTTTCCGAGAAGTCCATTCCTTAATCTCAGATGAAATTAACAAGGTATTGCTGACTGACAGCTACTAACATGAAGATACACTGCCATCAAGCGTGTTTTGTTGTAACTCGCCTGCACCACCATTCAAGAGACTTGATCCAGCCAGCAGCAGTTTGCCTAGGACTGGCTTTACAAAGTGAAAAAGTAATTTTGAACTCCATGCCTTTCCAGTTACTTAGCTTATCCAGTCTCATGCATGCTTGAATCAATGAGAAATTATTCATTCAATTGAATTTGCTTATATGGAAAGGTATTACTATTATAATATAGCGCTATGTGCCAGTATTTAGTTAAAAATGTTTTTATTATTCAACTACCAAACACATATTTTTTTTAAAGATTTTATTTATTTATGTGACAGAGAGAAAGCCAGCGAGAGAGGGAACACAGCAGGGGAGTGGGAGAGGAAGAAGCAGGCTCCCAGCGGAGGAGCCCCATTGGGGGCTCAATCCCGGAACGCCGGGATCACGCCCTGAGCCGAAGGCAGAGGCCCAACGACTGCGCTACCCAGGCGCCCCACCAAACACATTTTTAATAGTTTACCTAATTGCAAAATTATGTTAAGCGTCTGCCTTCAGCTCAGGTCATGGTCTCAGGGTTTTGGGATTGAGCCTCACTCCGGGCTCCCTGCTGAGCAGGGAGCCTGCTTCTCCCTCTCCCTCTGCTGCTCCCTCTGTACTCTCTTTCTCTCTCAAATGAATAGATAAAATCTTGAAAAAAATAGTTTGCATAATTGTTTGACTATAGCTGCTTAATATTTGAGTGTCAATCATGTACTAACAAAATATATTTAGGATTTATGCGTACATAAGCTACCACAGACTTCAACTCTTACACTATTAATCATAAATATATCACTTGCTACAAACTTTCAGTGTTTGCTTTGGCTACTTGGTTTTAAAAGTTATTGAAAAGTCTTACTGACTATAAGTAAGTCAATAAACAAAGAAAATTGTTAGAGAAAAAAAAAAACTTGAAAGCAATTTGAGTACTTTGTTGGGAAAGGATGGTAAGAACTAGCTATGAAAAGGATAAAAAGGATAAAATCTAATGAAGGTACCCAGGGTAGTTTGGGAGCTATTATTAGGATACTAAAAAACTCTAATTCTGTGTTTAAATCCAATAAAGTTTGTATCACACCATGAAAAATATTCCTTCAAATGTTAGGTATTTTTCACCCTAAGTAATAAATAAGAATAAACAAATCACTTTTTTTTTATTTATTAAGGAATGAAATAAACATTTTGACCATATTTTATCTTTAATTCTTTAATGATTTAAGCTGAATCTCCTAGAAAATTTATAAAAAATAATTTAAAGTAAACCAACTATTGAGCTATCTTACTTTGTTTTATTTAAAAAAAGGACTGGGGGTGCCTGGGTGGCACAGCGGTTAAGCGCCTGCCTTCGGCTCAGGGCGTGATCCTGGCGTTATGGGATCGAGACCCACATCAGGCTCTTCCGCTATGAGCCTGCTTCTTCCTCTCCCACTTCCCACTGCTTGTGTTCCCTCTCTTGCTGGCTGTCTCTATCTCTGTCAAATAAATAAAATCTTTAAAAAAAAAATAAAAATAAAAAAAGGACTGAAACTCTACTTATAAAAATATAAAGCAAAGGAGACAAGTCTTGATTACCTGATTAGCTAATTTATCACATTCCTGTCTCAGTATCTTTAACGTGCAGGTAAGGATGCATAAAGGAGCCTCCAACTGTCAGCCAAAGACATGTTTTTCCTTTACCATAGATTATCTAGAATTCAGTATAGACAATGACCGTGAGCAAACAAAAAGATTATTGGGTTTCATCATTAGCATAAGGTTCAGGTGAAAGTCTCAGAAAACAACTGCAGCTGAGGTCCATTTAATATTTCCAAATTAGTGTATCACATTTCAATACTGAATAGCATTGCTTAAGACAGCAGCATCCACAAAGTTCGAATTAAAAAAAAAAAGTATTTTGAAATGGTTACATAATAATGTTACCAAATTTTAGAGGATATGAATGAACACTTTTATTGTGAATTCAGCAGAATAACAATATTTTGGGTATTAATGTTATTTTATTGCAACAAAAATTACTATCGTTAAATGCTATCTGCTAACAACTGGGAAGGTGTTTTGCTATTCAAGTCAAGTTACAGTTGCCTGACACACAATAGGTAGGATAATTTTTTTCAAATAATAATACTTTTGTATCTCAGAACTCTGATTAGACATGGTCTCAAGTGCTGAGCAATCCTTAGAAATAGTTCAATCATATTCGGTATTTTGGTCTCATAAGACAACATATCATCTCTTTCAATATTAACTATGTATGAGTCTGGCAAAAATATGGGTTTAGTGTTCTATTCTGTTATTGGCTAACTAACATTTCTAATCAGCAGAGATTTCCCTTATGGCAAATAAAATGTCAGAATGACACATTTTAAAATATTTTACATATAGATGCTAACAATGTGTATTTTAAGCATTTATAATTTCATGTATAGCACACACTATTGGCATTATCAATGCATTTTCTCTTTCTTACCAAAGAGAAGGTGTTCAGGTATATGAAATGGTGAATACTCCATCTTTTTTCTGGGCATTAATCCAATGAGCAGATGCTGGGCAAAGTCCACACAGATTTGTGACTGCTAGTACAAACAATTCCTAATTAAGATTCTTTAATTGGGGCACTGACAAAAAAAAATGTATGCCTCCAATAGGATATAATAAAAAGTATACTGTATTTCTAGTTACTGGAATTCTCATTAATTTAATAAATATTCCTCAAGCTAATAGGGGTGAGTGGTATTTATTACCATGTTCAGTCTTTAATAAGCTATAGAGGCAGACTTCCTGTTTACATTTGGGAAAATTGAGTCTCACCTAGGTGACTAATAAAACGTTAAAGAGTCCATATGTAATAATACTGAAGTTATTCTTAATTCTGATGTCAAATTTTAAACTCATGTTATTCTGCCTCACTTCCACCCAATTATTCTTCGAGGAGGTAAAAGAAGGTTTCATTTACTCATTAAGTCATCTTCTGCTTCTCCTAATGTTACATGTCTTTTCTCAGCATAAATATTTCTCTTTCCTTTGCTGTTCCGGGTGCTCACGTTTCTCTTTTTCTCTTTCCATCTGCCCACTCTTAATTTTGCACTCCTAGTATCTTGTAAAGCACTCGCCACCACAACTATCTGCTTGATTAAACTACTTGATGTATTTTGAAAGCCTATGTATTTCTTCACCTGCTTTTATCAAGATATCTAAAATTTTGTTATAATTTAAGTGGTTGCACATGATGAAATTTTTGGCCAACTGCAAATATTTGCATTTTACAATGAATTGCACATAAATATATCTAATAGAATAAAAATATATTAGGTTTTGATACTATTATTTTATATATATATGTATATATATACATATATATATGAGTTTCTTTAAAAGCCAGAAATTTTGTATAATTCTCTCTCCATATATCCATTCTATTTTCTCCACAGAATTTTGTCTTCATGAAATATAATTTCATGCTCAAAACTATTTTATTGATTACACTATCATACTTTATCAAAAACATATACATAAATTAAATGCATTTTAAAAAATGCTTTATAATAATAAGGTTTAGATATCTCTTCTGGATTGATTTATCATTACAATTTTATTAGTATCAGCAAAATATTAATCTATTACTAACTTTAATAATTTTTTAAAAGAAAATTTTATTTGAAATATATCTGTTAAACAGATGGAAAGGCCTATTTTACTTTTTTCAAATTAATTATTTTATCTACTAATGAATAGAACTTATTGCTTGAAGGAAATGTTATTGAGCATGAATTTTCTCTTTTCCTTTTTAAAATAAGTACAAAACATAAATATAAATGTAAAAAAGGTTTGAAGCATTTTTCACTTAAATTGATGAAAATGGAAGGGTTTTTTTGTAGCCATCGTGAAATTCTTTGAATTTCTCCAAAATTTTATACAAAAAAAATCACACAGTAATTTGTAATCAAAATTATTTTTAATGATCTACTAGATAAAACTGAAATCTTCCTTCAGATTTTTTAGATTAAAGATATGGAAAACAATTGACTTCATCATAGTTGTTAAAGTCATTCACTTTTTCACCCCCAAAGGAAATATTTCGAAGTGTCTATTACATACAAGGGAGTTTTATACACCACAGGGCAATGCACCTTGTGTCAAGGCAGGCTAAAGGTCAGTGCTTCTCTTCTAAAGTGTGATAAGGCAGTTTTGAAAGGGCAGCGATAAAAGAGCAGGGGGGATCTAAACAGATTAATTAAAGAAAATTGTGCAATGAAAGTTGAGGAATTCCCTAAAAGTTTTCATTCCTGAAAGTCTGGCTCCCTCCAAAGTTAGGTAAACTCCAGTTTGAAGAGACTATTCTAAATAACCAGTTCCAGTTAACTGCAAATTCCTTGTAACTAATAATGCAGAGGTCATTTACCTTCTTAAAACCTTTTATTTTTGTGGAAAGCCAACATCTCCCTTTTCCATTTCCTAAGCAAAACAAACCTTATTTTTTTCTCTCAAACTTAGTTTTTAACCTTGTTCTCATTCATTCATTTGTATATTAACAATAATACATTTCTTTGTTTCATGCTTTTGATACATGCATAGTTCTTTTTGTTGATTATGAGATTTCTGTGATCTAGATTATGGTGACCAGAAGTTAGTGAGACTAGATTCATTATTCTCGAACTTCCCCCTGGAATTCAAGCAATCAAAGTAACAAACTGACATACATTGTGATGGTCAAACCCTAAATGATGGTTGTGAAATTAGAAACCTTTATGAACCAATGGACTCAAAAAGGAATGGACCAGTCACAGAAAAACAGATCACGATGTGTCTTCTTACTGCAAACCCAAATCCAACTAGAAAGACAGAAATTAAGGAAAAGACTTTCTAAGTAACTCGAAGATATTTCAATTGTTTCCCTGTCCCCATTATTTCCATTTTTGGAAAAACCTATATCTACTCTAACAGTACAACTCCCAAGAAGACAACACATTTATGGCTTAAAGTAGCAGATGCATCCATGTATGAATGTTGATTTAAAATCAACAAATGCCTGTTACGGATATGTGGCTTTTCATTCAATGCAATTTCTTGCTCAGTGGGTCCAGTCTGCATAATGACATCAATGCAATGGAGCAGTATGATATCTTATGGAAGCAAAGGTAGTCAAGATCTCTGTAAACTAAATTATTTTTTAAGATTTATTTATTTATTTGGGGGGGAGAGAGAGAGAGAGAAAGAGAGAGAGAGGGAGGAAGCACCAGCAGAGGGAAGGGGCAGAGGGAGAGGGATGGGGAAAGAATCTCAAGCAGATTCCTCACTGAATGTGGAGCCAGATATGGGGCTTGATCTCATGACCCTGAGATCATGACCTAAACTGAAATCGAGAGTTGGATGCTTAACCCACTGAACCACCCAGGCACCCCTATAAATTAAATTATGAAACAGAGACTAGATATACCCCTGAGGTAAAATAGTGAAGGTATATAACTGGTCATGCCTGAGGAAAGAAAACTGCTTCTGGAGGTCTTTACTAAGAGACCTCAATAAAAAAGCATTTTCCAGGTCATATCAGATAACAGGGGATTTGTGATTTCCTCAAGCAATGAAGCCACATCTGGTGCAGCAGCTGCAAGTGGAGTCACACCTGGTTATGTTTATGATAATCCACTGCCATTCTCCAAGTTCCATCTGTCTTCTGCACAGTCCAGGTACACAAACTGAATGGGGATGTGATGGGAATCACCACCCCTGCATCTTTCAAGTCCTGGATGATGGCACCAATCTCTACAGTGCTTCCAGCAATGCAGTATTATTTCAGGTTTACTATTTTCCTAGGAAGAGGCAATTGTAGTTGTTTCCACTGGGCCTTTCCCATCATAATAGCTCTCAACCCACAGGTCAAGAAACCACTGTGGGATTCTGTCAGCTACTGAGTATATCTATTCCATTTATGCATTCCACAACTGGAGACATAACCACAGAATGGGTTCAGGGACCCAGCTGGTCCAATGCCAGATGGCTCTAAGCCCAAACTGCATTGATCACCAACCTTCATAGTTTCCTACTCTGACTGGTAGATCACAGTGATGTGTTGGGTCCCCTGGAGTTGGCATTAATTTAGAGCCAGAGTACAGTAGACCCTTTTCCCCAGGGTACAGTAACCTTGGGAAAAGGCTGTAGGACCTTTTGGGGAAGCCTAGGAAACAAAAACAAAACAGATAACAGATTCTTATAGCATGGTTCTTCCTCAAGGGGACCTGGTCTGCCCTTCATTTAAGATGTCCTATGTCTATCAACTGGCTGAAGGCTGGGAATTGATTTAGGGGCTATGACTCACTGTTTTATAAGTTGGGTTAGACTTCTGTTCACTGGACCTAGAAATTTTCTGCTTATACGGATCAAGTAAGACTTCAGTAGGCTTCCTATATATTTTACTTCTAGGAGCATCATGACCAATTAGCCAATGCCATTTGTGAGTGAGTCAGACTATTGTGATTGCTGCCTTGACTCTGCCCTTCTTTACGGTAGCCATGCCCACCTTGCCTTCCGTGGTTGAGTAATGTTATATGGCTCTTGTCACCCTGGGATCCAATTACTTCCACCTTATGTAGGTTTCCCAATTCAGTGATTGCAGTTACCCCTGGAAGGCCTGACCTACAGAGAAGAGTGACTGCAGAGCTTGTCAAGGACTCTGAGACTCTCCTCACAAATGTATTTCTCACAGTACTGGTGACAGGTATGTCTTCTGGACACTCCCAGGGTGGGTGAGTAAGTCTTAAAAGACAAATCCACCCTTACATTCAATCTTTCTAAGCACCTGAGTCTGTTCCTCTATATCAAACCAAGGCAAGGCACTCATTGTGGGCCAGCATTTTTTTTTCTAAGTTTTTATTTTAATCACCTGGTGCTCATCTGAGCAAGTGCACTCCTTGATCCCCATCACCTATTTCACCCATCCCCACATTCTCTACCCCGTTGGTAACCATCAGTTTGTTCTCCATAGTTAAGAACCTGTTTCTTGGTTTCTCTCCCTCTCTGTTTTCCCCTTTGCTCACTTGTTTTGTTTCTTAAATTCCACAAATGAAATCTTATGGTATTTGTCTTTTTCAGACTGACTTACTTTGCTACACATTACACTGTCTAGCTCCATCCATATTGTTGCAAATGGAAAGTTTTTGTTCTTTTTTATGGCTGAGTAATGTTCCATTATATATAATACCACATCTTCTCTATACATTCATAAATTGATAGAGACGCTTGGGCTGCTTCTATATCTTGGCTTTTGTAAATAATGTTGCTATAAACATCAGGTGCCTATGCCACTTTAATCTGCGTTTTTGTATCCTTTGGATAAATACCTAATAGTGTAATTGCTAGACCATAGGGTAGTTCTATTCTTAACTTTCTGAGGAACCTCCATACTGTTTTCCAGGGTGGCTTCACCAGTTTGCATTCCCACCATCAGTGCAAGAGGGTTCCTCTTTCTCCACATCCACACCAGCACCTTTTGTTTCTTGTGTTATTGATTTTAGTTATTCTGACATGTGTAAGGTCATAGCTCATTGTAGTTTTGATTAGCATTCCTCTGGTAAGTGATGATGAGCATCTTTTCATGTGTCTGTTGGCCACTTTGGGCCAGCTTTTGATCCAAGTTTCATCCAGCCAACTACACAAGCTGTTATCTTTCATCCTAACTCCCTGAGCTGCCACATTAAGTGCAGAATTTCTGTCTAGTGAGCTCATATCAATAAGCCAGGCCTAATCCAACTGTATGTTCCTTCTACCATTATTGCACACCCTCAACATACATTCTTACATATGTTTCCTGGGTTTCTGTCTGAATAAATTAGAAACTCAAGTAGTTCCTTTGGTGTAGAACACTCTGCATGGGTCACATGTTGTACCTCACTTTGAGGGGCCTATGGGCTTTGAGTATAGTTACAGGTCTAGGAGAACAGAGGTGTGGGGATGTCCTAAGGAGAATCAGCAGTGTCTTGTATGGCAGTTACTTCAGGGGAGGCCATTACAGTTTCCACAGGCAATGAGGGTGGAGAGGCACCAACTGCTGGGCATAGGGAGGCCACTTTCCCTGGCAATGAAGACTCATCAGAATTTAGTTTCTTCCCACAGCTTCTTCTGTGGTTCTTCCCACACATCCTCAATCCAATGCACTACATCCCATTTTTTCCCCATTTTTTGCCCTCCCTTTAACAGTAGACACCCTGTGAGCTTAATAGTTCAAGTTGCTTTGCAATTCAGCCAGTCAACCCCAATTCAGGATGGGGTTCTGAGTGATGTGCAGCAATCTCAGCCTTGAGGCTCAGGAGAGAAGCATGTCTTTCAGGCCAACTTTGCATCACTTGAGCTTGGAATCTGAGTCCCTGGGCTCATCCTTCTCTTTTATCACTTTTTGCAGTGACTTGAGGAGCTCAGCCAATTTTATGTTAGTTTTCCAAAAACACTCCAACAGAACAAATGCAGTCACCCAGCTCCTTGCTTTTTATAAGTGGTTGATTAGGAGGATCCAACAGAGATATTTTGCATGTTTCTACTGCAAGCCATGCCATGGGTTATCAGTGATCTCTTCATAATTGGAAACAGAGTTACCATTTTAATCTAATCATTTTAGAGAGCCAATTCCAAAAACCCCAGAACCAATTTTGAAAACTCATCCTTAACATTCTTTTGCTCTAGAACTGCTCTTGGGTCAAAACCCCTATTGATCTGGTTTCTCCAGAGAAACAAACAGTAGGAGATGTATGCATATGTGTATGTATGTATGTGTACACACACACACACACACACACACACACACACACACACACCCATCACCATCTCTCCTAGAAAAAGACAGAAATATAAAGACTTTACTATTAGGAATTGGCTCACTCAATTACGGAGGCTGAGAAGGCTCCTGTCTACAGCTTAGACTTGGGCTGACACTCAGCCTTAAGCTCTTCTGGGTCTCCAGCTGGGCAAGTGCAGATCTCGGAACTGCTGCCTCTCATCACTTGGTGAGAAAGTGTGTAAGCAGGAATGAGATTCATAGCTCAGTAACAATTAAGTGAATTAAACATAGTATTCAAAATAGCACTACATACTTTTCAAGGATATATACAAATCTAATGCTTTATATTACACACATTAGAATAGAAGCTTTCAGGTGGAGTGAGATGAAGATGAACGGAAAATGATTAAATAATATAAGAAATGAGCCTTTTCCCAAGGGGGTTGGATGCTGTGGCCTGAGGAGATGATGAACTAACCTCGAACACCCAAGAACAGATAAAGAAATACACAGTGAGTGCATCAAAGAAAACAAACAACAACAACAACAACAACAGAAAACAAAGAGCAGTGATTTAGGACATGTTCTCTCTGACAGTAACATTTAATAAAATTGAAATAATTAAATCTTTCCCATGCTGTCAAAGAACAGACGGCAGGATAGAGGAAACAGCCCAGATATGAACTACTATGTATAACTATGACACATTGTATCTAAAAAGTAACTAGTCTGCCCACATACAAGCACACACTTCATTCTTTCTCTTGAGAGAGAACAAAGTGATTCAGACTTGGAAGTCTAGTCATTCTTCTTCCCTGGCTCACATCAATAGGAACAATAATTTGAAAAACTTTTGGACCAGTGTTAAATCAAGATTTTTAACTGCTCACTTGTCCAGTCACATTTTTCTCTGGACCTGCTGAACTGGAATTTGACACGTGGGGGACAGAACAGTTGGATGGACTGACTGAAAGAAAGAGGAGGGTTTTAACATAGGAAAGGGGGAAAATATTTTATGTCTTGAACAGGCAGTGAAGTAGAATGCATTGTAAGAATAAGCTGACTTCTAGTGTGTAATTAATGCTGCCTGCTATAACAGTGTCTGTGAACTCAGGTGCCACAATTCAATGTCTTCCAGGTGCTCTTAAAGACTTCACTGTACAAGATGGCAGCCACTACTCACATGTTCCTCCCAACATTTGAAGTGTGGCCAGTCCAAATTTGATTCTGAAGACTCAGTATGAGAAACTGACTGTAAAATATCTTAATATTTTTATATAAAAAAATTTTAAAGTGATAATATTTGGCATACATTGGGTTAAATATATTTTTTAAGTTAATTTTGCCTGTCTCCTTTGACTTTTTCTAACATCTCTACTAAATGTATAAAATTACATTTGTGGTTGTTGTTTGCATTGTATTTCTATTTGGCTATAATGCTCTAGGGTCTTTTTTTCTAAGTAGTGACTCTAGGATTTTGGACTTCTTTAATCCCTGATTGAAGCTGTTGCCTGAGCAATTTCTTAAAACTTGGCACAACAAGAGTATTTGTAGGGTGGATTATCATCTATATTTTGCTCACCTGAGACAGAATAAAGTACAAGGGAAATATGGGGAAGTATAAATGGAAGGCCAGTAAGTGACTTAGTTCTCTCCACCGATGATCTCAGTGTAAAACAAATCAAACATTAAATGCCCACAAAAATAAACAAAAAACAAGATGGCAACCAAAATAGACATTGCTTCACAATCCTTTCTGATTTGAAGCCCGTTCTTATAAATTTGCCAGGTCCCAAAAGGTTGGAAGTGGGGGGGAATACTTATTTTTAATGTGAAAAGACTCAACTAGAGAGCACAAGAGTGTCTGAGGCCTCATCCTTGGCTTAAACGCTCACTAGAGCTGTATTGCGTTTTTATCCAAATGTTTAGAATTCAATTATTAGCAAAGAGGTTCAAAGGATGTCACAACTAGTATGTGCCCACAGGTATTTATCTTAAAAGATGTAATGGGAGGAACTAGACATTTTAAAATGGATATTATACTTAATAGCCTCGGTAACATTCTATGTATGTGCTAGACACTGTAATGAATAAAACAGCAGAAGCAACACCAGACCTTTGACATTTGCTTGGGAATCTCATTTAACTCTATTTTTATGGGCACTAATATTAATATTTGTATTTTATGACCAGTAGTTAGGGTTAGGATCCAATTTTCAAAAGCTCTTTAAATGAATACATATTCATTTATATTTATGTATAAAATTATATTTACATGTGATTATATGTATGTAAATATATATGTATCTCAACATTGAATTACAGGACTGTTAAAACCTAATTAAAAATATCAGTACATGTAATCAAATAATATAAGGAACCATGAGAGACTTCCAAACTTGATTGCATTCTTAAGTGGAGTGATTTTGGTACGTCCATAATTGTGCCACAGTGTCTAAGTTCTATAAGAATCAATTTATAAAATAAGCTACTATGTTCTGATTAACACATTTTAGTTGCAAACTTATTGTTACATTGCCCTTAAAGTGTTCCAGATGCATTTATAAACATTTTTCATTTTTGTTGGCTGGTTTTCAGAGGTTTTTAGTTTCATATAAAACTCAGAGTTCAGTTAAGTTACTGATACAACCTACTGGATTAAATACCCAAATTTTTACATGTATTAAAATAAATATTCACCTCACATCCTACATTTCCCTACTGCCAATTTTTCATACTATGTTGAATGTCAGATCACTGAAGAAAAGAAAACCAAGGTCACCTATTTGAGTTACCTCTGGGTGGGATCTAATGAGCTTCCCAAAATTAGGTTATAGTTTTACAAAGTTCTGAACAGACTGATCAGGCACTTAATTTCCTACTTAGATCTGGTTGGGTGCCTAATTTATTTTTAATTGGCGGGGTGGTTTCTGTTCCTAAGATCCCTATAAACTGAACTACTCTTAGCTCTTTATTTTGAGTTGATGATACTTGAGTTTATAATTTTACATGCCCAACTGATCATTGCATTCAGGTAGGGAAGCTACTAATAGCTGAATGCTGCTAATTATCCTGATTCCTGGACTTTCTATCATCTCAGAAAGAGCCACTTTTGTCTCTCAGATGAGGAAGCAAAGACATCTTATCTCTCCTGGTGTGAACATTAGCCATTCTTTATAAGATGCTCCACTTTATTTTAAAAAGAGTTTCATTGAGCTATAATCCATGTGTCATATGGTTTTTCCATTTAAAGCATACAATTCAATGTTTTGTTTTTAGTATATTCAGACTTGTATAGTAATGATACACGTAACTACAACATGGATGAACCATAAACACATTATGGTAAGTAAAAGAAGCCAGTCACAAAATCCTACAATTTCATTTATGTGACGTGTACAGCATAGGCAAATTTATATGGACAAAAAGTAGATTATAAGTTGCCTGAAGCTGGAGGATGGGGTGCGGGGTGCCAATGGGTATGGGCTTCCTTTTGAGGGTGATAAAATTGCTCTAAAATTAGGTCACGTTGCTAGAGGTGCTTTATTTTGAGCAATTTCTATCTGCCTCTGTATTCTCCCTTTTTCACTTGCGTTTTATTTTCTTCTGAAGGAGAGGTGAGCTTCTGTTTCCCCAGACCTGATAAGACTTTCCTCTACTTCGTAACAGAAAAATTGGCTTGGCTATATCTGAGCTGTGCACATGCAGACAGAAGGACACTTCGAGTTGGCGGGGACACCAACACTGGCTGGTTTTTATCACAACTGCTCTCAGCAAGAGTTCACTTTTGTCCTCTGTTACCCCCCAGTAGCCAGAACTCCCAATACTTTGATAAATAACTTTGATACCTTTTTTCACTGATTAATACTGTTCATTTAATAGCTTCTCACATTTAAAGCAGATGAGGAAGGGTCTAGAGTTGCCCCCACCCCCTACACACACAAACACATTCAATTTGTCCTTTTCTTTCATATTTCAAAGACGATGGGAGCCAAGAATATGCTAATGTCATAATTTCATGTACCCACACAACTTTTTCTTCCTTTAAAATTTGAAATCTTAGCAAGACTGAGTATGAACCTATATTCTCTCTCCCAATTTAATAAGCTCAAGTTTATTTAAATTAAACTATGTTGAAAGTAGAAATGTCAGTTATTTATTACTTTAGCTGTATTCTCTCAATACATTTTATTTAGTATTCTTAGAAAATACAGATAACCCTAAAACAATTAAATGTATAGCAATATAGCAATATATATTCTAAATGATTTATTTTAAATCTTGTCCAGATAACTCATAAATGGAAGTTTTATAAAGAGGTTACCTCTTGGATATTTTACTAGAAGATGCTTCATGACAAATTACGTATTTTGACATTCTACTTGGAAGGCCTATGATCTAAGTTGTGAATCCCTCTTTCTAAGCTCCATTTTGCCCTTAGAGCCATCTAATTATTTTATAAAAGCCATAGAATCTCAAGGCCAAGGTTCTTGTAAAGAGATATATCTAATTTCCACAATGAAAAACAACACATTCCGTTAAACTGACGTTAAACCAAAAAAAAGGACATGCACCAAACTTGTTTTTTTTGGTCTCCTATGATTAGCCTCCTTTTATCATTCATATGATCTACAAAAACTTATATATAATATGAATTATGTAATATTTAGCCTTATAAAACCCTTTCTATTTTATATTTTAATATAAGTACTTTTTTTCAATACTACTGCTTAATAGGGGATCTTTTATTACTACTTTTATTAATATTGTAAGGACGGCATGTGTAGAATCTGTAAAGCTATCAGATACAGACTATCAGCCTGACCATTATGTAATTTGGTTCAATAAGTAAGGAACTTACCTGCCACGCAGTCAAGAAAAACCACTTCACTCCTTTGGGTCTTAGTTTCTCCATCTAAGAATAGAGGCAATATTGTTACACCTCAGGGGGCTCTAGTGAAGACCAAAGGAGCCACACTGCACCTGTCAAGCATCTAAACCATACCTGGCCTACAGCAAGTGAAGGATTCATCAAATAATGCCATTATCAGCACCACTATATTGACTTATGTATAGGATTCTGCCATCCCGTCAACTGTTCTGGTTGAGGATTTAAAGTCTCTGAAAAAAAAAAATTAAAGTTATTTAGAAAAATGACCACTAGTCATGTATTCCTCATTTAATACCAGTAGGCAAGACAGTCACTGTTTCAAGTTATTAGCATTCTGTGAAGTCAACTCTTAAGGTGAGGAAGCTGGCACCCTAGGACTGGCAGCTCCCATTTCACTAGCAATTGGTTTCATAATGAAATTCAGGAGAAAATGAGGGGTGATAACTTTCATGAAGCAGAGTGTATAGGGAACAAATCAGAAAATATAACGCAAAAGACAGAAAACAAATTAATATGAAGCAGGCTTGCTGAGAAGTCTACCATCTTGGAAATCCATGCTCCCTTTAATTTGGGCCTTTGCTAGTTAGCTGATGATTGTGGCTCTGCATGAATGTGAATCCTTGGGTATTAATATTGTTTATTTTTTTACCCTTCTCAAAAAAAAAAAAAACCATAAACCAAAATGTCCATCAAACAGAAACCTACTGTGAATACCTCCCATATTAAGAAATATAACTATATATATACACAATATTGTAAGCTCCCCAGACGGACCAATAAGTACCTTTCCTATGACTATCTGACGTCTTGCTGACTATCTTGTACTTGTTCCATGGGGCCTTTGTTTCTATATGCTTCTTTCTATCTTGTCTATTAATTGTGTCTTTTGTTATTACTTGGTTTAATTGCCTCTGTTATATTTTGGCTATAGCTTTTGATATTGCTCTATAGGTAGTTTTCAACAGAAATTACAAAATACATATTGAATTTATTGTAGTCTCTATGAAAGCAACGCTTTTCCATATATCAAACAATTAACTGCACTTAGCCTCCTCCTGCCTTTTTTTTGGTCCTAGCTACATTTTTTACTTCTTTGTAAATCAAAACATGTACAAGACTGTATACACACACACACACACACACACACACACACATATGTATATGTTTATATGTACTCATATATTTATATGAACTGGTATATATGTACTCATATATTTATAAATTCTAATGATATTCATTCCTTCCTGTACTTCTGTGCTTCCAAAAGAAGTATTTAGTAATTTGTTATGTTTTGGGACTGTTGGTGATGAGGTCTGTGTTTTTGTTTCTGATAACATCTTCATTTTACTTCAATTTTCAAAGACGTGTTCATGAGATATAGAATTCTATATTGACAGTTTTTCTTTCCTTTTATCACTTTAAAGTTTCTATTTCGTTATCTTTTGGTCTCCCTAATATTTTGTTATTAGCAATTTTCTACAATATATCTGGGTGAGGTTTTACTTATATATATTCTGTTTGGAGTTTGATGAGTTTCTTCAATCAGTGGCAAATATCTTTCACCTGAATTGTTTTCCAGCATTATTTTTGTCTTATTATTACTCTTTTTTTAAAAAAAACTTTTTTAAAGTAAGCTCTAGGCCCAACATGGGGCTCGAACTCACAACCCCAAGATCGAGAGTCACTTGCTCTACCAACTGAGTCCACCAGGCACCTCTCCCCTTTTTTCCTAAGACTTAACTTACATTATATTAGAAAATGTTTTTCTTTTACGTGTATATATTCTGGTGTTTGTTTTTTTTTTTATTATTACTTGCATGTTTTCCTTCTGTGCTTTAGTTCAATATTTTTCTCCTTAATTTAACTGCTTCAGGTTTTTGAATCTTATCTTTAGTTCGGTGCATTTGCTGTTAAACCCACCCAATGTGTTCCTCATTTCAGGCAGGATTTTGCACTTCTAGAAGGTTTGCTGGATTGGTGCATGTCGATTCTAATATGTTTTTAATACTTCCTTTCAACCATATTGTATATCTTTCCTTCTAGTTGACTTATTATAGTTGTTTGAAAATCTTTGCTCACTTTAATATTTGGATTATCTCTTAAATCTGCTGTTATTTGCTGTCTTATCTTCAGATTGCTTATCAATTTTTCCTATTGCTTTGCTTGCCTAGCAATTTTTTTTAAAGATTTATTCATTTATTTATTTGACAGGGAGAGACAGCCAGCGAGAGAGGGAACACATGCAGGGGGAGTGGGAGAGGAAGAAGCAGGCTCATAGCGGAGGAGACTGATGTGGGGCTCGATCCCAGAACACCAGGATCATGCCCTGAGCCGAAGGCAGACACTTAACGACTGAGCCACCCAGGCGCCCCATTGCCTAGCTATTTTTATTTAGACTTTATATTATGGGTGACACTCAGTAGATTCTTTAAAGTTTAACTTATTCTAAATAATGTCATGTTCTGTTTTGGCAGGAAATCAAATTACCAGTGGATACTAGTCAAAATACTAGTGGCTTTCCTTGATACTTTTAAGCTTTGGATACTGGTTTTGTTAGGGTGTGTCTATACCCAATTTTGATCTTACTTCTAGAGGAGAGAACTTATTCTTAAGAATGGTCTTGACTCCTATGACATAGCCTTTCAAATGAATACCTGAGATATTCTCAAAGGTCTTTTCACTCTGGTTGGGTCAGAATCTTGTTATATCTCCAACAATGAAAATTTTGAAATATCTGTTCAAATTTCAGTTTCCCAGGAGTTATTCTCTGATAGATTGCCTGGAATCTCATCCAGCATATACTACAGTTTATGAATCAGCCAAAGACTGAGGAGGAATCGTAAGGCAGATATTTGGAGATTGTAATGAAAATCTGGGGACAAGAAGGTCCAATGGGGTTGGACTGAATGTGAAGACTTTTGTATAATGTATTAACATCTTCTAGAATTGCCCGCCACAGAAGCAGCATTAAATAAGGAAATGTTATACTGAGGATGTTTGAGATTTAAGAAGTTTTATTGATCAACTATAAAACTGGATAGGAACCAGATTATGATGGACCTTGTAGGCTATGTTGAAAAATTTTAATGTTATCTTCTAGAGAAAAGGGGCTACTTTTCTCCTGTAAAGAGCAGAGAAGTAAGGCTTAATGTTTTAGAAAGCAATTCAAAGCTGGTGTTAGGAGGACTGAGGAACACCCAGGAAGAGGGAAATCTTTTGAGGAGGGTGGTACAATAATCCAGGAAAGGAACTATTAGCATTCAGCAAGTGATGACAAAGCAGGGAGATTTGAGTGATGTTTGTGAAGCAGACGATACTTGATAAAAAATTAGATGTGAATGGGGAGACAAAGGAGGCACTTAAAATGACTTCTTCATTTCCAATTTGGATATAGATTCTATACCAGTTAAGACTGGAAATATACTAGGATGGGCTAGCTATAGTGAGAAAGGCTTTTCCTTTAGTTTTGACATTTTGACATGAATTATTTGATTTAATTTGAGGTATAATGTGTTTTACTACATATTCCAATATGTGGACTGTAGGTTAAGGAAACAAGAAGAAAACATAGTCTTGAGAACCATACTAGAAATTATGGTTTTGGGCACTTCATAATAATAGGAATGAATACATGAAAATAGTAGGTACACCATTATATATAAGCTATGATTACAACCATCTGAAATCTTATGTACAACCACATGTACAAAATTTTATGTGATTATACAAAGTCCAGTAAAAATTTATTTATAGGTTAACAAGACCCCAGAACTATGTGAAAGGCTAGAATTAGAGAGATCACTAAAATCCCTCCTTGCTAAAAATATGGAAAAAAATTAATCATCTACTAGGATGAACTTACTAACATTTTATTCCATGAGCTATCAATTTCATATATAGGATATTAGAGAAACACAGGCAGGTTTTCCTTTCTTTTTAGTAAAGATGATGTACATTCTCCTATAAAGCCATGAAACGCTTTTAGATATTCACACTCAATATAGCTTATGCAGTAAAAATTAATCTCACATGTAACTTTGCAGTTCCATTTTTGCTGATGCTCAAAAGCATTTGGAGTAGCCATTAGTAAAATACAGAGAAATCTATATGCCGGCTAAGACTCCTTTCTTAGGCTTCAGGGTATACAAAGTTCAATCAGCAATGACTGTCAGATTAGATTTGGATAACATTTAGTGTGTATGATCACTGGTATTTCCTTTATCCTTCTGCAATGAGGATTAATTGGGTTCATGACCTCAACAGAGGAAAAATGCCGATAGTTGTTGCCCAATGGACATTTAAGTTCCAGACGTTATCTTCTTGTGGCAATAGTGCTGTTCTATACATATTAAAAGGAACCTAATAAACTGAAGAATGGACTAAAATGTATAATTTAAACACTGAAGTATGCTTTTAAATTGGTTAGTTGTTTTGGAAACTGGCGCTTTTGTTTGGTAATGGTGGCAATACGTTGAAGCATATACAAAGTGAAATGCAAATTTCACTTGCATTAGATTTGTGAAACTAAAGTAATTATCAATCTCCCAAATTGAGATTTTCTTTTCTTTTCCTCTTTTAATTCTTTAATTTGACTCATTATAGAGGCAACGATCATAGGCTTATTTGTGAAATGAGGAAAAAAAATTTTAGAACTTATATAACTGTGTCAAGAGAATCTGAGTTGCCTGTCTTCATGAAAAATAATAGGCTGTAAAAATTACAAAGATGTTAAGAAAAGAAGAAAGTGCAAAAAATGATGGCAGTAAGCGACATAATTCACACAGCAGAGAAAAGCTTCAAGTTGCCATAAATTCCTTCACAAAAGGAAAAGAGAAAATAAGATGGATAAAAGCCATTCAAGACAGGATGGACAGAACAAAGAGCTGTAGGTAAGCTGTAGCTTAAATAACGACAAAAACCAATTAAATATTTTCTCCATCTGAACTTCTGTATCACAAAACAAAGGAAAGAGACTGTGGTTGACATTTTCTGAAAATGGCTTCTCTTCAAAACCTCCATCATGACCAGCCTTCTAATTAACTTAGATGTTAAAACCAATGATTCCCTCTAATTTTAGGGTTTTTTTTTTTTTTAAATGGAATGCGTATCCTGTCCTGAGAGTGCTTTTATATTACACTTTGTTGTAAGTTGGAAGGGGAGAGCATAAACATGGATTCCTGCAGAGATGAAGTGTACACCAGAAGCTTAGACCCAGAGAAATGATCTTGGAAAGATGTGATAAATTTAGTATTATAAAAATCTCCACTTGAGAGTGACAGGAAATTGAAACAAAGTGTAAAGAAAAAGTGCAGTCTTTAAAGGCCCATTTATAAATGTCACAGTATCAAGGAAACCTATTTCTAAAGACAGAATTTCAATTCATTTTGGTGTTAGGTGTCAGTGACAAGAGACACAGGTCAATCTTTAGTCAATGACAAAAGGCAAACGGATGGCAAATATTTATAAATATACTAAACTACTCATGGAAGGGCATATAAACACCAAGTACTTTTTAACTCAACCCTGAATGGCATAATTGCTTATTACTCATCCTGACCTCAAAAAGAAATTCATCTTGAATATCAGCAGCTGAACATACATGGTTTCCTTTCCCCAGGAACAGTGGTTGGAGGCCCTTTTCCCAGCACATAGCAAGAACTGCATTGGGGGAAGTAAAACAAGGGTGATTTATTTATTTATTTTGGTGATATAGTTGTCCTTTCAAAGAGTAAAAACCTTCACCCTAGATTAAAGATATTCTAAAGGATATTCTTATCTAATATATACCTGAGTATTTTAAATGGCATCCTTAGTTTCAGGGAATAATAATTCTATGTTACAACATTTCAAGGTAACTTTAATGTCTAATTCTCACAGAAGTCAAAGAAAAATATTTTCCTTTGATCATTTTTTTCTTTTGACAATAACGTATTTTCAAAGAAAAACAAGGATATGATGAAACAAGATAAAATTTATCAGAAGTTCACCATCCAGAGACAATCCTAGTTAACATTTTGGTGGAAATTCTGTTCATTATTCATACTTAACAGATACAATTATTAACCTATTTTAACGAAAGAATCATGCTATACATACTTTCTGGTAGTCTGCATTTCTTTTTAGACTACTATATAATAACAGATTTTTGTTTCAAAGTGCTCTGCTTAATATAATTGTCAACTATGTCATAGATGTAGACTGGATATTTAGTCATTCAGAAAAAGGTTCATTTTTTCATGGCTAATATTTTTGCTACTGAATGCCTACACGTATGTATTACTAATATTATGTATTACTAATATTAATCCAAACACTGTTATCTTATTTTTTTATGAAGATAATTCTCTAGTTGCAAGTAAAATTTTTAAAAAAATGATAATCAAAACACTGTACCACGTTTTGTAACAACCAAAGCATATATTTTTATGAGCTCATAATAATTATTTTATCATCATGAATAAAAAAAAAGTGGAAGGATCTAAGGAGCAAAAAAAAAAAAAACAAAAAACAAAAAACAAACAAACAAAAAAAAAACCCAAAAACCAAAGAAAAAAACAAAACCAAACCAAAACCAAAAACCCACCAGGGATATTACTTAAACTTTACTCAAAGAATAACATTTCTTTGGATATGGAATTTTGTTCTTTACATGTAGAATATCCTATAGTTCTATTCCCAGTGAGCTCTACCTATATTCAATAGTGGAAAAAGTAAAGGCAGATTTTCTACAAATGAAAAATAAAGAGCATCTAAATTAGGCAAGCAATCTAGTTAAGGAAATCAAGTTAAAAATAAGTATAAAAATGGTTCATCTCTCTTCAGCACATAATGTGTGTGCATGTGTGTGAATGTGTGTATGTATATATATATATACATACACACATGCATATATATGTTTAAAGATAAAATGTATGCCTACAAATTTATGGAACATGAAATATGATGCAAAGGGTAAAAAACATCAGGAACTTTGTGATAAAGAAAAGGTCTATTCTACTATACATCATAATGCATGCGATGTCTTTCATGTATTAAATTCCCAAAAACTCTTATTGCTCTACCCACATATTGCTCAACTAACATGAAGCTATCTTAACTAAAATTCAATAAACCTTTAAGGGACAAAAACTGATCAGAGTACTCTCATCTTCTAGAGGGGGCATGTGGAATCAAGTTTGTGCTGATTCACCTGAGAGGGCACAGTAAGAAGAAATGCCTGGTTTTACCAGGTTTATTTGTCGCTTCATGATTTGCTGGCTAAGGAAGAGAAACTTGATGGAAAGAAACTGATATTAGCATTGGCATTACAGCTTGATGGTGAATCGCACATTCTTAATTGACTGCTTTTAGTTGAGTCAGTGAATAAATACTCAAAGCTACCTATTTCTCCTTGTGGACAACTTTTTGATCAGTGAGATTGCTAAGCATTAGATGAGATTATCAGTGGAGTTTGAAAGATGCAGCAATCAAAAGTATGTTCCTGTTACATAACTGTATGAGGAAATAATGGACTTTAACTCTCAGTTTTATACTAAGCCCCAGAGTGTCATATTGTGGTAGGAGCCTGGAGAATGTGTTTCAGCTAGTTTGAAAAAGGATGATTATTATCCAAAGATGCAAAATAAAAGGAGACCTCTTTTTTAATATAGTGCCACGTAGAAACAAAAATAATGCTGAGATGCTAAGTTTTTTAAATGTACAATCAACAAATTCCATAAAGGAAAAAAGGTAACTATTTCATTACTATAACTATTCCATAACTATATAGTTATATAACTATTCCATAACTATTTCATGGAATATGCATTTTTCAGCAGAGGGTTTTCCAGAAAATATAGGAAATATAGAATTTAGTGTGATTCCTTTTGCTTCACTATAGAAGCGAAGACCACTATAGCTGTTGCTTCATGCATATGAAATGGTTTGGAAATTTCAAGGCAGCACTGAATATGGCTTGCATCGTTTCATTTAAAATGCAAGGTCTGTTTGTCCTTGTTGACAAGAATTAGCAATTAAAGTCAATTAAGAAGAAATAGAATTTAAAAATTGATTCAGCTCTATGTGCATGATGAGTTAACTTTCTCAAGACAAGTCTAGGTTTTAATATTTTTATTCCCCTAAAGTCATAAGCATCCTTATTGTTTTTCTCATTTATAAAGGGAAATGACAGAATCTATGGTCCCCTATCCCTGGCCTTCATTATTAATTTAATGAGCTAGGCTCCAAACTGATCAATTTTTTGTCCTTATCCAAGCATTTGGACCAAGTAAACCACAAGGATCACAACTCTTGAGTGCTCTCCCTGCAGCATCTCTCTCGCTGTCAACACAAACTTTGTAAGTCAACCATATTTGTTAAGCCCCACCATGTGCAAAACACTCCGTTATATATTATGATGAGATGCAGGGGAAATAGAAAATGCAGCTCTTATACTTTCAGGGACTTATAATCCATGTTTATGCAAAATTTCCCTCACAATGCCATTGATAAGACTGCATTCTGCATGTTTGGTTTTCCTTTTTTTGATTCAAAGTGCTGCATGCAACTGTTTAAAATTAAATGATACAGAAAAATTTAGACTGAATCAACTTACCCCCTTCTTTCTACTGAGTAATCTTCAGAGAAAATCATTTTCAATTATTTATATTTTTTATTCTTCCAATGTTTAACTCTTTATCCAAATATTATGGTCACAGTGCTGTTTTGATTTACCAACTACAGACTTTATCTGTTATAAGCAGCAACGAAATATTTGGATTTAAAAAAAAAAATCTTCAACTTTCACTTCTCTCTCCTTTTATTATTTAGCCATTTTTATTGTCAATCTAACTTTTTCTAATCATTACCTTTGCAGTTTTAAATAAAATACTTATTATCGTCTTCATGTGCTTGGGCTGCCATAACAAAATACTTAAGGCTGGGGAGCTTAAACAATAGAAATTTATTTCTTACATTTCTGGAGGCTGATAAGTTCAAGATTAAGGTGTGACCAATTCAGTTTCTGCTTAGAGCCCTCTTCCTGGCTTGCAGACAGGAGTCCTTTTCAGTGTGTCCTCACCTGGTGGAGAGAGAGACAGAGGGAGAGAGAGCTTGCGAGAGCAAGAGTGTGAGCAAGACAGCGAGTGTGTAAATCAGCTCCCTGCTGTCTCTATTATAAGACACTAACTCCATTTTGAGAATCTCACCCTTATTCCCTCATCCAGCGATAATTACATTCTAAAGGCCCCATCTCCAAATACCATACCCCTTGGGGGTTTGGGCTTCAAAATATAAATTTGGGGGTATACAAACATTAAGAAACACAAAGCCCTATAACATAACATTTCTATTTCTTATTTTTTTGAACTCCTCACTGTGTGAGAAGAGGATATCATGTCTCTCTCCCCTTAAACCTACTTCAACCACCTTCCAGATCTTGTCATCTAATTTTTAGAACTGTAATTTTTATCTTGTCAAGATTCAAAGCTTTCTACTCTATGCAGCCCAAATTAGAATACCCAAGACCTGAAAACAGTGCAATGACACAGTTTAATGTTACCAAAAAAATAGAGCAAATTATTACTTACTGCGGAATCTTCCCCCACCCCCAAGCAGTATCACAAGATGTGTGTCCTAACTTGATGGAGACTGTGGTCACAGTGACAGGGCTTCTGTTCTTGTTGCCAGGGCTAATGCCCTCTTATTTCTTGTAAGACCCCTAGTGACAATATGCCACATTTCCATTTGCTTTCTTTTCCTATTCTGGATCATGACTTCACTGGACAGTTTTTGTTTTTATCTTTGTTATGCTTTGAAATCACTAAGATTTTTCAGGCTTTTTCTCACCCCATCTTTTATTTATTTATTTTTATTTTTTTAAGACTTTATTTGAAAGAGAGAGACAGTGAGAGAGACAGAGAGAACACAAGCAGGGGAAAGGGCAAAGAGAGATGGAGGAGCAGACTCCCCACTGAGCAGGGAGCCCCACAGGGGACTTGATCCCAGGACCCTGAGATCCCGACCTGAGCTGAAGGCAGACGCTTAACCAAATGAGACACCCAGGCACCCCTGCTTACCCCATCTTTCAAATGAACACCCTAAATACTAGTTTGGCTCTCATTCTGAAGTTTCTCTCTCGTATCATTGCTTGGCCAGTTCTAATGTTTATTGCAAAGAATGTCTCCCGTGTTTTGATACCACTTTTATTTTGCTTAAGCAGTTTCTCAAAAACTTTTTTTTTTCACAAAGTGAATATGGGATGTACATCTTCATGTATACTTAATTACCATAAATTTCTAGGCTTTTCTAGTGTGCCAAGAGTTGCTATGCTGTCATCTAGCTTCCACTGGATGTGACGGTTATCTATTTACATTTTAGTGGCATGTTTCTTTTAAGGTTCATAACTTTTTACTGCCTGAAAAACTTTTTTTTTTTCTATTTTTGGTGTTCAAAAAATATTACAAAAATATGGCTAGGTATGATTCATTCATCCTGCTCATCGTTCACTAGACCCTTCTTTACTTCCTATTTATCTACTGATACAAAAGAGAGACTGTATAACACATGTGGATACAAGACTTTTATGATTGTTTGCAGAAGAAATACCCATGAAAACAGTTCCAAGCAGAGGAAAGAATATAAAAATACCATGGAAGTACCTACCCTCATCCCACAGAAGGTTTTACTGTCTTGAACTTTGTGTCATGTTTGTGCTTTGCTCTAAAGTTTTTTACTCATGATAAACAGTAGATGCAACTGTTTTAAAAAATGATATAAATAAAATCATACTTTTTTTTTCTGTGACTATACCTTTTTATACTCATTTTTCTCCCAGATAAATCCATTTTAAGTCATGTAACTATAGTGTCCTCACTTCCACTGTGATATATTATTCCATTTTGTGAATATACTACAATTTCATTATTTTACTGTCAATGGACATTTGAATCATGTCCAATATTTTACTTTAGAAGTGATCCTGCTTACATAATCTCATGCAAAGGGGATGCATTTTCCCCATATGTACAAGACTTTGTATGCTACATATGATTTCTATTTTTTACGTAATGGTAGAGTTCACGTGTTTGAAACAGTATAAACTGCCCCAGAATTCTATGAATTTTCATAGTCTCTGACTTCTTAATTCCTGTCAGTATGGAAAGTACGAAAAAGTAGGTGTTGTGGCTTTCATCTGTAGTCCCCTGATTACTCAAATCTATGTTCATTCTCTAAACATGGTCTCTTCTGCGTAAAATGCTCATGAATGGCTTTTTTCAGCACTCTCTCTCTGTCTCATCAGCCTTTCTTGCTTTCTCACATCGTGGTTCATGACAAATCATCAATGCATTTCATATTTCTGGACTTAATTCTCTTAAATTGCTATGAATATATTCTTTTAAATTGTGAAGACACTTTGAGTCTTTTCATTTTGGTTGTATCATTTGATGAACAAAGTATGTTCATTATATTAATACTTACCAAAAATTGCTTTATGAAATGTCTTGTTTAAGAAATCCTTCTCCAGGTGTCTGGGTGGGCTCAAATCCTAATCCCAGGGTCCTGGGATTGAGCCCTGTGTCTGGCTCCCTGCTCAGCAGGGAGTCCACTTCTCCCTCTGCACCTCCCCCCAGTTTGTGCATGAGATCTCTCTCTCTAAAATAAATAGAATCTTTAAAAAATTAAAAAAAAAATCTCTCTCTAACCTTCTCAGTCATAAAAGCATTCTCTTATGTCTTCTAAATTTAAAATAGTTTATTTCTTATAAAATATTCTATTTCCTCTGGAATTGATTTTACAATATAATGTTAAGTAAGGATCCAATTTCATTTTCCCTTACATAGATCACCAATTTACTAGCAACATTTATTTGTTGGATCCTTGTTTTCTAACTTTTTATCTGTCACACCAAATCTGGCATCATATACTGTTTCAATATTTATGTGAATCTGCTTTTTGACACTCAGTTCCGTTATTGATCAGTTAGCTCTATGCCAATACTCCATTTCCACATTTATGTATGGAGACACAATCCCCCATAGGTCTCTCATGATCTTATGTCTCTAATCCTTCTTTATCAGAACCATATCTCATGGTTGCGTTTATAACCAACATCCTTGAGAGATGAGGTGATGTGTGCCCTTGACTTGGTTCTACAGATGAGCAAGACCCCACACTGGAACCACTCCTTGGGCACTGCACGTATGAACACCATCTGCCAACTCTGTGTCCTGGCTGTTGGAAGCCCCAACCCCCTTCTCCATCACAGTCACATTCCCAGTAGATGGCCTAGGAAGATTCCTCTGCCATGGCCTGTGATCAAGTATCAGAGTGAGGACTCCAACAAAGTGACCCACATTGCTGGGGGCTGGGGAGCTGGGTGTCCTCCCTGGTTTCTCTTTTCCCACTTGAGGGCCTGAGGCTCAGGGGAGACCTCTCAGCATGATACTGTGCTGGCCTGGGAGATGGGCAATATGGTCAACATGGAGCTGTTCTCTTACCTTCTATTGTTGTCTTGGTTTCTGTGGTGCAGAGGGTGCTTCTGCCATAGTCCAGTGTTGTGGGATTCTCTCAGTGGTTCCTTTTTCTTGGACAGTTGTTAGTTGTTCTTGTGAGGAGGAGTCAGGAACAACTTGTCTCCATCTTGGTGGCATCACAACCAATTATGTTGATTACTTCAGAAGATCAATTTTGGTCTATGGCAATTTACTGTTTTGTTTTTATTTATATATATATATATATATATATGTATATATATATATGTATTATTACTCTTTTCTAGGCATTTTTGTCTTAAATGTGGCAACTCCAGTTTTTTAGACCTACGTTCTAGCCTAATATTACAGTTATAAATTTGTCAGCACTAAGCTGTATCCATCTATCCTAGATCACCTTCATCTAGAATCATTTTTCATCAGCCTAAAGAACTTCCTTTAGCATTTCTTGTACTGTAGATCTGCTGACAGTGAATTCTGTCAGTTATTATTTATAATTTTTATAGTCTACAAATGTCTTTATTCTACCATATTCTTTACAGCTATTCTTACTGGAGATATCACCCTTGGTTCAACAGTTTTGGTTGTTTGTTTTTCTTTCCCTTTTTTTTTTTAAGATTTTATTTTACTTATTTGAGAGAGAAAGCGAGAGTGAGAACATGAGCAGGTGGCGGTGGGGGGCAGAGGGAGAAGCAGACTCCCTGCTGAGCAGGGAGCCCAAGGACTGGCTCCATCCCAGGACCCTGAGATCTTGACCTGAGTTGAAGGCAGACCCTTACCCCACTGAGCCACCCAAGCACCCCTGTTTTTGTTTTTCTTGCAATTTAAAGATGTTATTACATCTCCATAATGTTATCTCCACATCATCTAATGACCTGCCTATGGATTTTTGAACGGATGTTAGCCTTAAAGTATCAGTATCATGCGTCTTTCAATGCTTTGAAAATTTCATCTTTGGTTTTTAGTTGCTTGATTATGCTTTTCCTAGGCATGGGGTCCTTTTTTTTTTTTTTTTCATTCTGTCAGGTATTTTCTGACATTCTTGAATCTGTCAATTTATGTTTCTCATCAGATTTTTTAATTTTCTGCCATTATTTCTATAAACACTATTTTTCTGCTACATTATCTTTCTTTCCTCTGTTTATAGGACTTCAATTACACATATTTTAGACTGACATCACCCACAGTACCTTAGTTTCTGTTCACTTCATAAAAATTGTTTTCTTTGTATTATTCTCTATTTAGAAATGCCATTCTCTGCTTCTGCGGTTACACGGTGTTCTCCTTTTGCATCTGTCACTGTGTTTCTCCTCCTTCTTACACAGACATATTGGTCTAGGGTCTACTCTGATACAGAATAATCTTGTTTTAAATTGATTACATCAGCAAAAACCCTATTTTCAAATAAGGTCAAATTCATAGGTACTTAAGGTTAGCACATCAACATGTCTTTTTTGAGAACATAATCCAATCCACATACATGGTATTCTGTGAGGAAACAGAAAAAATAACCAATATTAAGTACAAGATCTTTGAAGTTGTCCCACATGAGGATTCACTAGAGATAGACTTTAATAATCAGCTCTTATTGTTAATATTAGCAATTATAATTATACTAATGAATATTAACAATAAAGTGCCTATAATAAAATCAAACTAGAAGGTCCATAAGATATATTTAAGCAAAATTAAATATTAAGTAAAATGTATTAACAATTGTTAGACTAGACTGACAATTTAAATATATCTTTGGATGGACTGTAATGCAAATCTGTAAGAGAAATATTAAGGTTGCTTACTGAATGCCTTGATATCTTGCAAAACAAAGAATATTTCAAGTGCAGCGATATAAATTTTTAAAAATTTTAGAAACAAAAACAAGCAGTTACCAAAAATTATTTTAAAAAAGAATTTAAATATTTCAATACATACAACAAAATTGACAAGTAAAGCACTACTACAGTAAATATGTTGTAAATAGATATGAATATTTTCCAAGATGATTATAATTCTTCGAAATACTTATTATACATTCAAATAATAAGGAATACTCTAAACTATTAGAGAAGACAGCTTTACTTTTGCAGCTCATAATTGAACCCTATGGTTCTCATATGTAATAAAATTTTTTTCACCTGAAGCAATATATTATCTTTGAAGAACAAAATTCTGATTGCATTGTTTTTATTTTTCATCCATACTTCTGAAATGCATACAATGTTTAAAAATTTTCAACAGGTACTATACATATTGTATTGTAAAATACATGTTAAATGCTCAGAAAAAAACACTCCTAATTTGTCATTCTGAAGCTAGAGTATTAATTTGAAGGCAGGTTGGCTTTTTTATTAGTGTAATTCTTTTTCTTATGTTTAAATATCACTTATTTGAAAGCATTGTTTTAGATATGCTTAATAATATGCTTGGATATACATACGTCTAATCTAAGTAATGGTGTGAAATAGGCTATTCTTGTAACTGAATAAGTCCATATAAATGTTCCATGGTTTATTCAGCCATATTCCCTTAGTGTTGAATGAGGCATTACAGTCTCTTACATTATTTCAGAGGCTTAGAGAATTTACACAATACCGAAATCTTACTCCTTTAAGCAAAAATTACATATTATGAAGCAAACATTAAGTAACATTTCCATGGATTCAGGTATCCCATCAATAAATGATTTTGGAAGAAAGATTCAAGAAGAGAAAAATCTATCCTTTTATACTAAAGCTTTCTATTTTATGTAATCTAGGATACATGCAAATGTAAATGTATTTAACTCTGTTTTGAACTATTCCTAATAAAATGACTTTCCAATGGCAGTAAGCAACATCCACATTTTAAATTTATATTTAAAATATAATATTTCAAGTTTTATGATTCAGAATAACTTAAAAATTGATGCAATACAATTAAAAGATGTTTTCGCAAAGGTCAATAACTATTCAAAGTAATTCTCCGTCATTTCAAAATACAGAATTATAAACAAATAGGGATTTTCCATAGCTGTGAGTTAGATGTTAGTGCTGGAAATATGTTTGCCAAATATTCTTAATTATGTCCTTTACTTCATATGTTAAAATTTTGTCATAGTCATCAAATCTTATATTTATAATAAAAAAATTTTAATATCATTTTTTTGGATAAAACTATTCAATGCATAGTTCTTTATAGGTAAAAATGAAAATGATGTATTCTTATTTTTCCAAGCTTTACTGAAATATCATTGATACATACCATTGTGTAAGTTTAAGGTATTCAACATGATGGTTTCATACATGTATATATTGAAAATGAGTACCACAATAAGGTTAGTTAATATATCCATTAACCCACATAATTAAAATTTATGTGTGTGTGGTGAGAATCTATTTTCTTAGCCACTTTCAATCATATAATACAGTATTATTAACTATAATCACAACACTGAATATTAGATTCCAATATTCATTTTATAACAGGAAGTTTGCACCCTTTGACCAATACCACCCACCAACCCCTGGAAACCACTATTCTACACTGTTTCTATGAGTTTGACTTTTTTTTTTTTTTTAGATTCCACATATAAATGAGATCATATTGTATTTGTTTTTCCCTGCCTGATTTATTTCACACCTTAATTCCCTTAGAAGCCGCTCATTCCACAGATTGTCTCTCTTCACTCTATTGATTCTCTCTTTTGCTGTGAAGGTTTTTAGTTTGATGTAGTCCACTTGCTTATTTTTACTTTTTTTTGCTTTGTGTGCTTTTGGTGTCATACCCAAAAAATCATTGCCAATGCCAGTATCAAGGAGATTTTTCCTATGTTTTCTTTTGGGAGGTTTATTATTGCAAGTCTTAAATTTAAGTCTTTAATCCATTTCAAGTTAATTTACTTGAGTGGTGTTAAGAGGGATTCAATTTCATTCTTTTGCATGTGAATATCCAGTTTTCCCAAAACATTTATTGAAAAAAACTGTATTTTCTTAAGTGATTTTGGCTCCCCTGTAAGATATTAGTTGACCCTATATGAGGGCATTTATTTCTGGACTCTTCTATCCTGTGCATTTGAGAGAGTAAACATCTCTTCTAGTCTTTACAGATTGATTTCAGCAGGTAATGACCTTCTCCTGTCTGTTCCCTGGGTGAATGGAATTAAGCTGGATCAGAAACTGTGATGAGGCTGTAGGTGGGTCTGTAGTGGGGTCTGCAGTTGGTGGGTGTGTTACAAAGGACTCGGGCAGGCATGGATCCTATCTAGTCACTGGATAGATGGGACTGCCCCCATTACCTTGTTCAGTAGGGTGGCACTGAGGTTTTCAGGGTCCTCAGAAATTGGGCCTATTACCAGATGTGAAGAGAGTGTGACTCTTGCCAGGTCCATGGCCTAGTCACTTGATGGGCAATAATGGCCCTGGACCACAGCTGAGAAGGATTGGAACCAAGTCCTAGGGCTGTTTCAGGTTCCACGGTCAAGTGTGAGGTCTATAGATTTGACTCTCGAGGCACAGAGAGGTGTGTTTCCTTCCAGGTCCATGGGAGAGCTGGATTGCTCTCTAACCATGACATGGAGGGGCTGGTGGCAAGTATAGGGCCCTTTCGGTATCTCCATGAGGGCAAAATATTTCCAAATGGGTCCTGGGGCTGACAGGTCTGCTGGGGGAGTGCATCTATGATAGAGTTGGAGCTGAGTGTAGCACTCTTCAGGATCTCTAGGGCTGCAGCTGGAAGTATCCATTGCTGGGACCCTAGACCCTTAGGACTGCTGGCAGACTATGGCTATGAAGAAGCTGGAGCTACATAGAGGGACTTTTCAAAATCTCCAGGGATGTAGATAGGAGCTTCTCTTGCCTGGTTCCTATGCCAACAGGCCAGCCAGGGCACTCTGGCTGGGAAGGGGTGATACCTAGTATAGGGACCCTTCAGGATCTCCAAGGGCACAGATGGGAATGTCTCCTGCAGGGTTCCTGTGCCACCAAGATTGTGGACTATGGCTGGAACAGCCTCAAGCACAGTTATAGGGTCCTTTCAGAATTTAAAGTATGATCAAGTTGGGGGTCTTACCTCCAGGAGCTTCCAGACCATGGCCAAGAAGAGTTAGAGCTAGTTTTGGGGGACATTTCAGAGTCCACAGCCAGTACCAAGTTGTGTAGGTAGGAATGACTTCTCCCTGATCCCTTGGTGACAGACCCAAATCCAAGTGGAGTTGTCAGGAAGAACAGAGCTATTTCTTTTCTGTAGCTGGACCAGTCCATGAGTCAGCTCTCTGGTTTCAAGCTGTCTGCTCATATTGACTCTCCTTGGTCTTGGACTACACCCCCATTTCATATTCTTCTATCTGGTCCCAAAGCTTCCATGAAAGCACATTTGTCTACAGATGGATGCCAAATTATTATTGTTAAGGGGAAGATACATACTAGGTATATCTTATTTGCCCATTTTGATGATGCCTGTCCCTCTCTTCTCAAAAAAAAAAATTTTTTTTCTTAATGGATCACTCAGTTCAATATGTTAAGCTGTTTGAACTGTTCTCATATCAAACAAATAATTTGCCTATGGAACATGTAACTATAGTATAAAAAGCATCTGGGTTATAGAAATTATGTTAGTATAAACAGTTGGCTTATATACAAGTAGTTTAATTTTTAAGACAATGTACTTCATGGATTAGGGTTTATATTTCATATTTTAACCCTATTTTATGATTTTAAAATCTAGTGCTAATGATAAAAAAGTCTGACAATATAACAACAGAATTATTACGATTCATTGTAGTATAGATGGCTTTAATAATGCATATAAAATTATTAGGGACTTCCAGGGAAGATGGTAGAATAGGAGGCTTCTAAGCTTATCTTGTCCCATGCATACAACTAGATGAACACCCACATCAGTGTAAATAACACAGAAAATGACCCCAAAAGTGGCAGAACAGAACCTCCACAACTAAACATAGAAAAGAGGCCACACTGAAGAGGGTGGGAGGTTGTAGATGCTGTTAAGAGCCAAATGAACCCTTGAGACTGTCCATGGGAGGAAGGGGTATAGTGGGCATGGAGAGAGGATGAGACATCCTTATCAGGCACCCCAGCCATGGGGTAACCACATAGTGAAGACAAATCAGTATAACATGTGGCTTTGGAAACCAGAGAGGCCTAAAAATCAGTGGAGGTTAACACCTACAACTTTAAAAATCAGGAGGCACGGCTCTGGGAGAGCCTAGAGGACAGAGTCCCCAGAATGCCCGCTCTTAAAAAGACAGAACAACAAACAGCTGTGCTGAGATATAGCATAGACACCATGGTTTGAAAAGTGCCTAGGCTATATGGGAAGGAGACTTATTTACTAATTTCAAAGCATGTACTGGCAGGGATCATTGGGAGACTTCAAGAAAAAATGAGCTGGAAGGTGCCATTTCCCCCTCCTACCCCTCAGCCTAGATATAGGGCATCTGTGGGAATCAGCATAGCTCCAACACTTTCTATCTAGTTTGCTAACAGTGTGCCCAGTTCCTGGGCACTTCAGCTGATCTGCCACCTCCAACCTTGTGGCTTAGGCAGGAGTTTTCCCAGGTGGGTACAGGTCCCCTCCCAGCAGACCAGTGCTGACCTTGTTGGCACCACCTGCCCTGCCCCTGCATTGTCCTGTGGAATCCCCCTGCCCCCACCCCAGCAAATTCCCTTGAGCAGAGCCCATCCAAAGCCATGCTATAGGCCAGACAGTGTGCAAGCAGCCCTGACAGGGACCAGTACCACTCCAAAATAACTCCTGCCCCAGGGAGAGGGGAAGATAACCATATATACCAGCTCAACTGTAGGCCTAGCAGTGTGCCGCTGGCAGACACTGGTTCTGACTTCAGACCCAACCTACCAACAAAAGCTTCTCAGGGGACAAGAGAGGGAGTACAATGCAGTTCCCTGCTACTGCATTTCTGGCAAACACGTGGTCTGACTGAAGTCAAACCTAAGGTAGTCCCAGACTGGTCCACTAACAACAGAGGGCTGAAAATTTGCCTACAACAGACAAAGGGAGCCATTGCAGACCACTGAACTAAAGGCAAAAGCAACTCCGCCACAACCATAGCATGCACACAACATACACAGGAAACACCCCTGAAGTGCCAGGTCCTGGTGAACAGGTTACATTGCACTACAGGACACTACTGGACCTCTTGTTTAAAAGGTCACTACTTTTAAGAGCAGGAGACATAGCTGACTTTCTTAACACACAGAAACAGACACAGAAAGTTAGACAAAATGAGGAGACAGAGGAATATGCCCCAAAAGAACAAAAACAGGACAAAATCACAGGAACAGAGCTATACAAAATGGAGTTAAGTAATATTCCTGATAGAGAACCTGACATAATGGTCAGAGATACTCACTAGACTTGAGAAAAGAGTAGAAGACCTCGGTGAGACCCTCAACAAAGAGACAGCATACATAAAGAAAAAATCAGAGAAGAACTCAATAAGTAGAAGTAAAGTATACTAGATGGAATAAATAGTACACTAGAAGAAGTAGAAGAACAGATAAGTGAAATGGAGGACAGGCTAAGGGAAAACAATCAACCTGAGTGGGAGAGAGAGAGAAAAAATAATAATAAATGAAAATGGACAAAAGAAATTCAGCAACACCATCAAGCATAGTAACATTTTCATTGTAGGGATCCCAGAAGGAGAAGAGAGAGAAAAGGTGGCAGAAAATTTATTTGAAGAAATAACAGCTGAAAACTGCCCAAATCTGGGGGAGGAAATGGCAATCTAGATTGAGGAGGTTCAGAGAGCCCCACAAAAAATCAACCAAAAGAGGTCCACGCCAAGACACATAGCAATTCAAATGACAAAAGGTAGTGAATAAAGAGAATTTTAAAAGCAGTAAGAGAAAAGAAAACAGTCACATAAAAGGGAAACCTCATAAGGCTATCAGCTGATTTTTTTTTTTAAGCAGGAATTTTGTAGGCCAGAAGGGAGCGACATAATATATTCAAAACACTGAAATTAAAACAAAACAAAACAAAACAAAACAACCCTGCAACCAAGAATACTCTATCCAGCAAGTTAAAGGAATTCATCACACTAAACCAGCCTTAAAAGAAATATTAAAAGGGACTTTTTGAGTGGAAAGGAAAGACCATAAACAGGAGTAAGGTGAGTAGAAAGGACAAAAGCAATAAAATTAAGTATATCTATAAAACTCAGTCAAGGGAGTTACAAAATAGAAAGATGTAAAGTATAACAACATATGCCTAAAATGTGGGGTGGGGAGAGAAGTAAAAAATGGAATCAAACTTCAGTGACCATCAACTTAATATAGACTGCATATGCATAGTATATATAAATCTAAAGGTAACCACAAATCACAAGTAATAATATATATGCAAAAATAGAAAGAGGAATCTAAGTCCATCACTTAAGAAAGCCAGCAAACTATGAGAGTAGAGAGCAAAAGAAGAAACAAAGAAGAGCTACAAAACCAACCATAAACAAGTGACAAAATGGCAATAAGTACATACCCATCACTAATAACTTTGAATGTACCAAGTACTCCATCAAAAGACAAAGGGTGACAAAGCAAGACCCATCTAGATGCTGCCTACAAGAGACTCATTTCAGACCTAAGGACACATGCAGTTTGGAAGTAAAAGGATGAAAAGCATTTACCATACAAAGGGAAGTGGAAAAAAGGCCAGGTTAACAATACTTATATTGGACAAAATAGACTTCAAAACAAAGACTGTAACAAGAGACAAAGAAGAACACTATATAATCATAAAGGGAACAATCCAACAAGAAGATATAACAATTATAAATACTTACGCACCCAACATAGGAGTACACAAATACATGAAGTACTAATAAAAAACATAAAGGAAGTAATTGATAATAATACATTAATACTAGAGGACTTTAACACTTCACTTACATCAATGAATAGATCATCTAAACATTAGATCAATGAGCAAACAGTGACTTTGAATGACACATTGGACCAGATGGATCTAACAGATATACTGAGAACATTCTATCCTAAAACAGCATAATACACATTCTTTTCAATTGTACATGGAACATTTTCCAGGATACAACACATACTAGGACACAAAATATATCTCGACATATCCAAAAGATTGAAGTCATACCATGTATCTTTTCCCACCACAATGCTATGAAACTACAAATCGACCACAAGAAGAAGAAGAAGAAGAAGAAGAAGAAGAAGCAGAAGAAGCAGCAGCAGAGAACAAAAAACAAACAAAAAAAAACCAAGACAAGAACTGGAGAGAACACAAATACATGGAGGTTAAACAACACTCTACTAAACAATGAATGAGTCAACCAAAACATCAGAGGAAATAAAAAAATACATGTAGACAAATGAAATTGAAAACACGTGGTCCCAAATCTTTGGGATGCAGTAAAAACTGTTCAAAGGGGGAAGTATATAAAAATATAGGCCTACCTCAAGAAGCAAGAAAAATCTCAAATAAACAACCTAACTTTATACCAAAGAAGCTAGAAAAACAACAAACAAAAAACCAAACCAGTAAAAGGAAGGGAATAAAGATTAGAGCAAGAATAAATGAAATAGAAACTACAAAAACAATAGAATAGATCAATGAAACCAGGAGCTGGTTCTTTCAGAAGATCAACAAAATTGATAAACCTTTAACCAAACTCATCAGAGGGTGAGAGAGAGACAACCCACATAAACAAATCAGAAATGAAAGAAGAGAAATAACAATGAACAAAGGAATATTATGAAAAAATGTGCCGACAAACTAGAAGAAATGGATAAATTCAAAGAAACAATCTCCTGAAACTGAATCAGGAAGAAATAGAAAATTTGAACAGACTGTTTGTCATCAATGAAATTGAATTAGTAATGGACAAAAGTCCAGGACCAGATCTTCATAGGTGAATTCTACTAAACACTTAGAGAAGAGTAAATACCTATTCCACATGAATTATTCAAAAAAATAGAAAAGGAAAGAAAGCTTCCAAATTCATTCTATGAAGCCAGCATTATCCTGATACCAATATCAGAATAAGACATTACCCGAAAAAAGAGAAGTGTAGGTCAATATCTCTAATGAACATATATGCCAAAATCCTCAATAAAATATTAGCAATCCATTCTAGCAATGCATTTAAAAAACTGTTTACCATGATCAAGTGGGATTTATTCTTAGGTTTAATATTTGCAAATAAATCAACATGATACAACACATCAAAAAGAGAAAGGATAAAAACCATCTGATCATTTCAACAGATGCAGGAAATCATTTGACAACATCCATTTATGATAAAAAACCTCAACAAAGTAGGGTTAGAGGGAACATACCTCAACGTAATAAAGGCCATATATGAAAAACCCACAGCTAACATTATTCTCAGTGGTGAAAAACTGAGAGCGTTTCCCCTAAGGTCAGGACTAAGACGAGGATGTTCACTCAAACCACTTTTATTCAACACAGTACTAGAAGTCCTAGCCGCAGCAATCAGACAATAAAAATAAATAAATGCACCCAAACTGGTAAGGAAGAAGTAACATTTTCACTAATTACAGATGACATGATACCATATATAGAAAACCAAAAGGATTCTACCAAAAAACTACTAGACCTGATAAATGAGTTCCATAAGGTCACAGGATACAAAATCAATATACCGAAATCCATTGCATTTCTATACACTAATAATGAAGTAGCAGAAAGTGAAATTAAGAAAACAAACTCATTTACTATTGCCCCCAAAAGAATAAAATACCTAGGAATAAACTTAACCAGGGAGGTGAAAGACCTGTACTCTGAAAACTACAAAACGCTGATGAAAAAAACTGAAGATGATGCAAACAAATGTAAAGATATTCCATGGTCACATATTGAAAGAACAAAAATTGTTAAAATGTCCATGCTACTCAAAGCAATCACCAGATTTAATGCAATCCCTATGAAAATACCAACAACATTTTTCACAGAACTAGAACAAATAATCATAAAATTTGTATGGACCACAAAAACCCTGAATAGCTAAAGGAATCTTGATAAAGAAGAACAAAACTGGAGGTATCATAATCCCAAATATCAAGATATACTACAAAGCTGTAGTAATCAAAAAAGTATGGTTCTAGCACAAAAACAGACACATAGACCAATGGAAGAGAATAGAGAGCCCTGAAATAAATCCATGATTACATGGTCAATTAATCTTCTACAAGGGAGACAAGATATTCAACTGGGAAAAGACAGTTCTTCAGTAATTGGTGGGGAAACTGGACACCTACATGTAAAAGAAAGAAACGACAAAATTTTCACACCATATACAAAAATAAACTCAAAATGGATTAAGAACCTAAATGTGAGATATGAAACCATAAAAATCACAGGGCACAGACAGCAATACATTTGACGTAAGCCACAGAAATATTTTTCTAGGTGTGTCTCCTGAGGCAAGGGAAACAAAAACAAAAATAAACTACTGGGATTACATCAAGATAAAAAGCTTCTGCACAGTAAAGTAAACCACTAACAAAACTAAGAGAGAATCTACTGAATGGGAGAAGACATCTGCAAATGACATTTCTGATAAATAGTTAGTATCCAAAATATATAAAGAACTTATACAACACTAAAAAACCCCCCAAATAATCCAATTGAAAAGTGGGCAGAAAACATGACAACATTTCTCCAAAGAAGACATACAGTCAGCCAACAGATATATGAAAAGATGTTCAACATTACTAATTATCAGTAAAATACAGATCAAAACCAGAATGAGATATCACATCATACTTGTCAGAATGACTAAAATCAAAAACATAAGAAAAAACAAATATTGGCCAGGATGTACAGAAAAAGGAAATCCTTGTGAACCCTTGTGCAAACTGGTGCACCCCCTGTGGAAGACAGTATGGAGGTTCTTCAAAAAATTAAAAATAGAATTCCCATGTGATCCAGTCCCAATAATTCCACTACTGGATATTTACCCAAAGAATATGAAAATACTAATTCAAGAAGATCTATGCAGCCCTATGTTTACTGCAGCATTATTTAAAATAAGCAAATATGGAAGCAACCCAACATGGATAGATGAATGGATGAAGAAGAAGTGGTGTACACACACACACACACACACACGCACGCACACACACACACACACTGGAATATTACTCAACCATGAAAGAACAAAATCTTGGCATTTGCAACAGCATGGATGGATCTAGAGAGCATAATGCTAAATGAAGTCAGTCACAGAAAGAACAATACCATATGATTTTAGTCATATGTGGAATTTAAGAAACAAAATAAATGAACAAAGAAAAAAGGGACAAACCAAAAAGCGGACTCTTAACTACAGAGAACAAACTTATGGTTACCAAAGAAGAGGTAGATGGAGGGATGGGTGCAATGGATGAAAGGGATTAAGAGTTCACTTACTGTGAAGAGCACTGAGTAGTGTATGGAATTGTTGAATCATTATAGTATACATGTGAAACAATATAACTCTGTTAACTACACAGGAGTTAAAAAGTAAATTAATTAATTTAATTTAACCTTTATAATTATTAATGACGAAAAGGACAAAAATTCCTATCACACATCATTAAGGAAAATGTTCTTATTTTAATAACTTATTAGAATGCTTAGCAAAAGAAATCTCCATTAAAAATGACATTTTTACAAAAGTGGGGTGAACAATGGTGATCAGAGCCCTTTTCTCTTATAAGAAATGTAATAGTGTCACCACTTCTGCCACACACAAGACTGACTGAGAGTCTTGCCCAGGAGTGTAGGAATCACTGACTGTCACTGATTTCCTCTTTTTTTGTTATTTTCTGTACTATTTTTCATCATATGTGGCATTTTGGGAATGAAACTTTATTAAAAGGTGCTACCCTATGGCAGTGGATCTAAGAAATGAGAATTCAGTGAAATAGAAACAACAAAGCTTCCAAAATAAATTATGTGGCTGAGATGAAAGAAGGGTAAATGGGTACAATTGACATGTCTATACAGAATTGATGTTTTCCACAAGTTTAAACAAACTAGTATGCTCTGTTTCTATTCTGTAAGGAGAGCTGCTAATAAGTCTTATCCCACAGATTGTGAATCTGTAATAAAGTTGAAGAAGAAACTTGTATGTATAGTAAATTAATTATAATCAGAATGTAAAAGTTACATTTCTGTAGATGTCCTATGTGGAACATGTAAAAATGGGAATAGCATGCCTAACTTGGTATGTAACTTCTTTACACACAACTAAAACATACAACAATTGATGTTAATCGAACATAATTAGAATCTGAATCTGATAAGAGGAGTAAGAAAAAGGGAACATATTTTTGTAGTTGTATGGGCTTGAGCTTTATTTAGGTGAGTATGTAATCTTCTAAAAATGTCACATAATGACCAAATATAGCCTATCTCTTGCTTTTGTTTAAAAAAATTACAGGAATACAGCCACACCCGTTAGTTTACATATCATCTATAGCTGATCTCATGCTACAACAACAGAGTTGAGTAAGCCTAAGTTGTTTATTATCTGGCCCTATCCAGAAAATATTTGCAAACCTTGTTTTCTGTTTTAAATTGAGGTTCATTTTTATCCTTTATTTCTTTAAATGTTGGAATGTGTTTAGTGGGTAAGAAGCTTATAGTCAAAATAATATGTAACTAAGAATAAAACTCTGTATTTTGCATAGGAAAAATCTGCCTGCTATGATTCAATTCAAATTTTCAAATATTTACTTAGTACTTACCACATACACAGCATCATAAATAATAAAAAATAATTGTAAGAATTTTTGGAATTTAAAATCAGGATAAAATATATATGTATCCCATAATGAAAAATCAAAGAACCACAAATAATACATTATCCATTCTTAAGTGACTAGATTTTTATTAATGATATCTAAGGCAAAGTATAAACATTCCATCCCACCGTATTTATGTAAAGTGCTCATAAGGAACCCTGGGAAAAAATGACAAAATCCTTTTCCAAAAATAGTAGATTTGCCAAATATTTACTTGTTCTTATGTACTTAAATAAGTTTGCCTACTTTTGTCTATTTACATGTTCTTCATGGCAATACATACTATATGTTGCTTAAATAATAAAACCTGTTTCTAATACAAAAATAACATATTCGTTTGGAAGTTTTCCTTTTCTAAACATACACTAGAAATTATAAAATCATCCTCTTTGTCTCAATTCTGCATCTGCTCACACCCCTAATTAATCTGTTGGTTACCTCTGCTTTGACTTGATCTGCAATAGTACTGATACTAAAGTGCTTGGGGAAATGGCAGGCACATCACACACTTTCCTGCTACATTTTCAGCTGTAAATACAGTCTTCAATGTCTGGAAACCTTAGAAAGGTTCAGGTAAAAAAGTTGTTTGTTCCATAATAAAGGGCAGCCCTTTTTATACCCCATCTATAACAAGATTTCATTACACCTTTGGATCCTAGTTGGGCAAGTTACGATGTTTATATTTGTGGAATATATGGGGCCAAGTTCATGATGAAATGGCATCATTTATCATTCAATCCACCCTGTGGTCATCAGAAGGGTATATAATCAAACACCCACTCCCTTACACACACACAGGTCACATAAAGTCTCTCAGGGTGATTACACATTATCACTGAAATTGTACATTAGAATGATGTTCCTTTTTCTCAGATAAAATTCAAAAGTCTATGGCAAAGACAACATGCTAAACTATATCATCCACTTAGACTACATTGTCCAAGAAATTATGGAATTACCTCCTGGAAATAAGTCCATTGTATTAGCTGTGAAATTAAGATAAGCTGAAGACAAGGATGTAAAGGCACACAGGTGGAGAGGGTGAAATGGCTGAAGACAGCAGAGGTAGCTGGCCATATTCACATCTATCATCATTTATCAAGTATCCATTGTATGCTTGTGAAAATATAAAGAGTTTTTAAGTGAAAGTTCATCTTTCACTGCTTTTGTCTGCTTGGGCTGCTATAACAAAATGCCAGAAAATGTGCTTCTGAATGAGAGAAATTTATTTCTCATAGTTCTGGAAACTGGGAAGTCCAAGCTCAAGGTGGTGGCAGATGCTATGCCTGGGGAGGGCCTCCTTCCTGGTTCCTAGAAGGCCATCTTTTCACTGTGTTCTCACTTTTGGAAGGGGTTTCTCTGTGGTCTCTTTTATAAGGGCACTAATTGCATTCATGACGGCTCCATCCTCAAGATCTAGTTACCTCCCAAGGCCCACCACCAAATATTAGGATTTAACACATGAATATGGGGAGGATGCAAACATTCAGTCTATAGTATTCAAATTTCACAAAGTAGACAAACAGGGAACATTTCCTAACTTGCTAAATCTGGCTAGCAAAATCCTGATAAAAACTGGAAAACAGCACGGAGTTCCTCAAGACGTTAAAAATAGAGCTACCCTATGACCCAGCAATTGCACTACTGGGTATTTACCCCAAAGATACAGATGTAGTGACAAGAAGGAGCACATACACCACAATGTTCATAGCAGCAATGTCCACAATAGCCAAACTGTAGAAGGAGCTGAGATGTCCTTCAAGAGATGAATGGATAAAGAAGATGTGGTTCATATATACAGTGGAATATTATTCAGCCATCAGAAAGGATGAATACCCACCATTTGCATCGACATGGATGAACTAGATGGGTCTATGCTAAGTGAAATAAGTCAAGCAAAGAAAGACAATTATCATATGGTTTCACTCATATGTGGAACATAAGGAATAGCACAGAGGACCACAGGGGAAGGGAGGGAAAACTGAACGGGAAGAAATCAGAGAGGGACACAAACCATGAGAGACTCTGGACTTCAGGAAACAAACTGATGGTTACAGAAGAGAGGGGGGTGAGGGGATGGGGTAACTGGGTGATGAGTATCAAGGAAGGCACGTGTTGTGACGAACACTGGGTATTATACGCAACTAATGAATCATGAACACTACATCAAAATCTAATGATGTGCTATATGTTGGCTAATTGAACATAAAAACAAAAAACATACTACAGAAAGTATAAAGATAAAAAAAATAATAACAAAGACATGATAAGAAATTGAGAAGTTGAGATCTCTTATGAAAACAGAGGTAAAATCTTAAACAATAAAAAAAAAAAAGAAGTGAAGAAAAGAAACACGAGATCCACCAAGACTGATGGTGAAGGCCCTGAGTTTAGACGGTTACCGCGTCACTGCCATTGTGTGAAACATTAACAACTTCAATAGGCACGTTTCCAAGGCTGTGAATATGACAGCAAAGCATCTCCACCCACTGAAGGCCATCATAAGGCCTATTCACCTAATAAAAACTGTAATTTTTTTTCCTACAATTACTTCCTTGTATTTGCCAAGTGCTTTCTGCAGGTTCTTGGCTTTAAGACCATCACTCACTTTGCATCCCATGATGGAAGAGTAGGGAAACCTCATCCCTAATTCAGGAGACTGGATGGGCCCGGTAACTTGGGGTTGAAAATGAGCACGGAAATGAGCAATCTTGTTCTTGGTAAAAGGAAAGAGTAAGAGAGGATAGTAGAAAAAAATGAGGAGAGGTTGAGAAGGAAGACTTAGAGAAAAATAAATGAATAAAATAAATAGGAAGTGCTAATTCTCCCCCTGCGTTTAGTTCCCCAGAAAAAAGGGAAACCAACTAAAGTAGTAAAACCTACCTATCCCAAAGGGAAATTCTAGGTAACAAAATCTTGAGCGAGATTCTTAATGTTTGAGTGAGATGTTGGGAAAATACACACAAAATAGCTCACAATAGGTAGGTTTATCATAAAGCTAATGAGATTTGGGTTTCAGCTTCCAAAGTCAGTGAGGGGTCCATACAATGTTTTCTCATGGCCATGTATTTAAAACGTTTGAAGAGGGAGATGCAGGCTTCCAGTTATGGAATGAGTAAGTTTTGGGAATAAAAGGCAGAGCATAAGGAATACAGTCAGTGATATGTAACAGTGACATAAGGGGCACATGGTAACCACACTTGTGGTGAACATGACATGATGTACGGACTTGTGAAATCCCTAAGCTGTACACCTGATACTAAGGTGATGTTGTATATCACCTATACTCAAAGAAAAATAACATTAAAATTAAATTTTAAAAAGATAATTTGACTATTACCCATTGAGTATTATTTATTTCCTGTCTTCCTTTCCTTTAAGATAACACTGGAGTGGCATGAAGGTCATTTTTAAGGATTTGGCTAAGAGGAAACTGAGTGGAGACTAGAGTTAATTCAGAGTTATGGGGATGTATTTATGGAGCTCAAGATCACTTCCGTGTAAAGTTATCATTAGCTGTAACATGTAGGGATAGGTGGGGTTTTAGGAAATACTTTACCACCACGAGGCTGACTCATCAGCCTTATGGCCAGAGGCCTTATCACCCTATAGTCATGTACTCTGGCATCCTACAAGTTTGAGGATCAAAGAGAAGCTAGGTGTGAAATATGCAATACAAAAAGGTAGTCTTTGGAAAATTCTTCCAATTATCAAGCATGTAAATTTGAAAATAGAGTCAAAGATAATATATCCTCATTTCAAAGATATATTTGATAATTTAACATACGTAATTGTAAATGTATGAAATGTTTTTGAGGGGTATTATCTGAGTAGAATTTATCAAATTCCCATGTTTAAAAAGCTAAACTGACAGAAGTGAATACACTTATGTGTGAAATTGTATGTTTTATGTGCCCCAGTTATCAAAAATTATAAAAAAATCATTATGCTAGAGGAAAGACTAAATTAATTTTCTTTTCTATACATAAATACAAAATTTTCATGTTAAGAGACAATCAAAGAGTACATAAAATGTACAGGAGAGAACTATTACAGTAGTATGTGAGGCAGTTGATAACAAAACATTGCATTATTTTTCCATGTTTTGTGCTATTTGGTTTTTGTCAGCTTTTAAAATGTTTAACCTATTTCTTTTCTTTTTCTAAATAAACATTCACTTTCATAAATAAAAATATATAGGTCATCCTTCCACAAGCATTTATTAAATATCTACTCTATGCAAAAATTATACTAAGTAGTGGAATTCTAGCAGTGAACAAGATAAAACCTGTCCTTGTCCTCGTTAATATTACAGAAGGTAAGACAAACAGTGAATTACTAATGAAGCAATGATCTAATACAGTGCTACAAAAGAGAAACTCAGTGTGCTTCGAGCTCATGTGATAAAATAGGCCTGTCCCCCAAGGATAGGGAGGGAATGATGGTGAGGGATTTCTTAGGAAGGTGAATTGTGAGCAAACTTTTTAGGATGAGTAGGGATCATGTAAGTAAGTGGTTAGATGGGTGTGAGAAGAGTCTTTCTGGCAGAAGGGGAGCATATGATATGGCTCTGAAGAAGGAAAAACCATGGTATGGTTAAGAATTGAAAGATAGGGGCGCCTGGGTGGCACAGTCATTAAGCGTCTGCCTTCGGCTCAGGGCATGATCCCGGCGTTATGGGATCAAGCCCCACATCAGGCTCCTCCGCTATGAGCCTGCTTCTTCCTCTCCCACTCCTCCTGCTTGTGTTCCTTCTCTCACTGGCTGTCTCTCTCTCTGTCAAATAAATAAATAAAATCTTAAAAAAAAAAAAAAGAACTTGAAAGATAGACAAGTGGCTAATGACAGACCATGAGGTACAGCTGCGGGATTGCCAGTGGCAGGTGGCACATTGCTATGTTAATCTTTGGTCTTTTATCACCAGAAGAAAGATTAGTTTTTAAAGTATTTGAGTGACATGCTTAGTAACAAATATAGTTCTGACTAATCTGTAGATGATGCCTGAAGGAGCATAGGATGAGAGAGGATTTTGTGGGAAGTCAGGTAACCCCTAATCATAGCTCAACCAGGATGATGGCAGAGAAGTGGGAAGATGAGAAATCTATTCTGGATAGAGGAAACAAGTGAAAAGAACAAGACAGAAGTGGGAAAATACAGAATATATCAGAACTTTGACTTATCCTATGTAGCAAAGCACATAGTGAGTCTTCAAAGGAAAGGAACAGAAAATGAACTTCAATAGATAGACCACCTCCTTGAAGTCTTTGCTCGGGAACTCTTCAATATTCTTTTAAAAAACATCTATGTCCTTCTATCGCTCTGTAACATGAATTCTGTTTTGTTCAGTTGTAGTCTAAGCTCTCAAAAGAGTGCTTAGCACACATAGAACAAAATGATTATGTGTGTGTTGAATGAATAAATAATGACTCCAAACAATGAAACAAACAAAAACCATGATTCTGTAAGAACTGTTTTCGAAGAGTTAATTCTGGTAAAAAGAGGATCCTTTTGTTGGTGATAGCTGGCACCTTCAAAATCTTCTCTAGAGGCACGGCTCAGTTGCAAGTTTCTCTGAAGACTAAGAACAGCTATATTTCTATTTTTCTTATCTCAAATTCTGGTGAGATTTCAAAATAAGATCTGCCAGGTGGGACTTTGCACTTGATTTGAAAAGGTGAAAATTCTGCTCGGCACCACTATCAAAATTTCTAAAAGGAGAGCTATCCTATTTCTTATTGAAAATTCCTTTATTTCATGAGTATTACCCGAGTATCTGCATTAGGCGCTCTATCATACTATTTAGAAATATCAGTGAACAAAGCAGGCACAGTGTCTCATGTCTAACATTAGACATGAAAAACAAGTACACAATGTAAAACAAACTAAATTGACAGTAAAATGTTTTTAAAAACATGTTAATTGCTTTGGAGGTAACAAAAAAATGAAAAAGTTATGGAGATCACAGATGGATGGCTCTCCTTTAGATGAAGTGATTGGAAAGATTTTCCAAGGAGGAAATATTTCAGCTATGATATGAAAGACGAAATATTTTCCCTGGAAGTAGCTAAAAATTTGGCAAAGGGAACAAAAGTCTCTAAAGCAGGAAGGGGCTCGACAGGATGAAGGGGAGGAAGGAAGGAAAATCATGACAACAGGGGTCTTTATTGATGGCTTACTATGTTCCAACACCATGCTAAGACGTTACCTCTATTATATCTTTGAAGTCAGACAACTTCACCACTATCTCATCACTTTAGAGTTGAGGAACAAGTAAAAGAGAGAAAGTGATTTGCCCAGGATCACACAACACAAAGTCACACACAGGTGTAACAATATTCAGGCAACCGAACTCAACTCCATATCAATTATACAAGGGCTTGCAAGAGGCTGCAAAGTTGTGTGGAGTCAAGATCTGGAACTGGAATTCAAGTATTAGCTATGCACTGCTCTTATCAGCATAGAAGCTTATCATATATGATAGTGTCTTCATTCCATAAGATTTTAGATTGGTAGTAAGGGTTTCCTTTTTAATAACTACAGATGGCCTTTCTTGGATAAAGCAGCAACTGAATGTTTTAATAACATACTTATATATTCTGGAAAACATTCTTATATTTCAGAGAAAATTTTAAAAATACTTAAATAAATGAAGAGAGATAGAGTATTCATGGATTAGATAATTTAATTTTATCAAGATTTCATTTCTTCCCAAACTGATTCATATATTCATAGTCATCCTACCTATAATCCCAGAAACTTTTTTAAAAAAGGGAAATTGACAAGATTTCTAAAATCTAAGTGGAAATGCCAAGGACCTTGAAAAAAATACATATATATATATCTTGAAGAAAGAGAATGAAAATAGGAATGCATGTAATTTGATTTCATGACTCACTATAAATCTAGAATAATCAAAATGATGTGGCATTGGCTTAAGAATCAAAAAAATAGATCAATAGAAATCCACTGATAGCTCAGAAATAGATCTACCCTTATAAGTTCATTGTGTTTATGACAAAAGCACGAAAACCATGATTTGTAAAAGAATGACTTTGCGAGGTGATAGAATAATTGGATATCTATATCTACATCTATATATATATTTATATCTATCCATATATATGTAAGATGACCTCTACTCACTTCACAGCATTCCAACCAGTCTTAAGTGTTAACTTGCTTCAAGCTTATGCATTCCTTGCTGGCTGACCTAAGTCCCTGATGACCCGTAGCAAAACTAACTTCCTTTCCTTGAGAAGTGAAGGACCAAACTTTCCCAGAAAGCCCTGACTACATTGGAAAACAGCTGCCAGGGATGCCAGCAAATCCGTTCAAGATATGTCAACATATGACTAACAGCCTGGGCACCTGCTTCTCCTGCAGGCAGCCCCCCTCCCCTTCCCCACACCTTCCCATTTTTAAACCCTCTGGCTTCCCCTAGCTGGGGAAGATGGTGGACTTTGAGACATCAGTCCACCATCTTCCCAGGTTGCTGGCTGCCTGAATAAAGCAAACTTTCCTTTCCCACCATCACTTATCTCTCAGGTATTGATTTTTGATCAACGAGCAGCAAACCTGAGTTCTGTCCAGAGATACTCACACCTTGTACCCAATAAACTGATTAATTCCAGAAGAAGAATATTCCTAAATATAAAAGCAAAAACGATGAAACTCTAAAGAAAAACATAATGGAATATCTTCCTAACTTGAGGGCAAGAACAGATTTCTTAGGTTACAGACAGTAATAACCTTAAAAGTGACTAATTAGACTTCATCAAAACTGCTAAAATTCTGATCATTAAAAGACATCTTTAAAAAATATAGGCAAGCATTAGTGTAAAAGAAAACATTCATAAAACATATATCTGACAAAGGACTCATATAGAGGATGTGTATACTCACATCTACAACTAAAAAATAAAAGAAAAAGAAAAACAGATACTTTAAAATAAAAGATATACTAATGACCATTACACAGTTGGAAACCGCTCAAATTATTCATTGTTATGGAAATGTAAATTAAAACCACAGTGAGATACCACTGCACACCCATCAGAATGATTGAGAGTAAAACAGACTGACAGATCAATGTTGGCAAGAATGTTAAACAATCAGAACTCTCAGAAATTGCTAGTGGAAACTTAGGATGGTACCATCACTTGAGAAACATTTTGGAACATTTCCCATAAACTAAACATTTACTTTATTACCATGTCACTCCTAAACATATACTTAAGAGAAACGAAAAATATATTCACAAAAAATCTGTGCAAGAATATCCATAAGGCTTTATTTATAATAGTTCAATTCAACAAGCAACTTCAGTATCCATCAACGGAAAAATTAGTATATTCAAACAATTGAAAACTACTCAGCAGCAAAGAAAATATACTACTGACACTTGCAACATTTGTGATCAATATCAAAAATGATATGCTAATCTAAAATAACCTTAAGCTGAAGAGTACATGCTATACAATTCTAAGTATTTGAATTTTTATGACCATGAAACTAAACATTGTTGTAAAAAAGTGGGATGCTTATCATGGGACTGGGGACTTGAAAAGGGCAGAAAGAAACTATCTGAGGTGATGATGTTATTTTATATCTTGACATGATATGGGTTACACAGATGTAGACAGTTTTCAGAAACTAGTGAATACATACAAATTTTGTGTATTGCATTGAGCAAATCTTACATCAAAAGAAAAACATTGCAACCAAATTATCATTATCCGAATAACATTATCATTAACCAAATCCTCATTAATGGTATGAATACTGATGTCTTTAGGAGAAGGTATAATGATTCCAATTTCCTTTGAAAGGTATCATAAATAACACAGCTTGACAGATGGAAAAGGAATGAATAGATGTACTAATATGTGATAATTATAGTAATATGTTCACAGTAACATGTTAGTAAGCCTATAGAGATTCAGTGTAAATATTTTTCAAATTTGCTGTGTACTAGAAAATTTTAATACTTCTATAATGGAAAAATAATTTTCTCCAACACATTTTTGGTACAACTTATATTTTTCTAGTAACATTTTTCTACCGGCATAGTTTTATTGCTTTTTTTTAAAGCAATAAAAAGACTGAGTTCATTTTAAGTAAAAATATATATATATATATTTATAATTCTAACAGCAATTAAAAGAAATTCACAATTAAATGGCCCTTCCCTTGTGTGGGTAGTAATATATAAAATATATAAAATAACATATAATGTATATACCCCCCTGCTAATTGGATACCATTGTGACAAACTTATTTAGGTGACTAGCTCAAGAATGTGTGTGATATATCAGTTTTGACCTTATAGCATAGTTGTCAAATCTACACATAAAGATTCTGGCATTAACATGTATTTTCATTTATTTATCTTAAAATATATGCAAAAGGAAGAAATGGATTTCATTGAACTTACATTAATAGGTACATGAGCTATAACCACAGATAGGACAATAAATGTATAAAGTACTGGATTAGAAAGAGAAAGTTGCTGTATGTGGAGAAAATGATCTTTCATTTATTAAAGAGTGGAAAAATTAGGAGAGGCTAACTATTGGCATTTTAGATAATTGCTTGATATATCCCATATTACACACTGCAAAAGTAAAATTTTAAAAAATCTAGAAATTAGCTTTTATCAATAAAGTGAGTGCTAATGCCAGCTATAACCTTATTTTCTACAACTTCAAAGCTCTGTGTATTTCTTGGAAGACCCTAGGCACATGTGAAAAAAATGGAGAGAATTTTTATTTTTGTATGAAATGACTCAATATTATAAAGATGTCAGCTTTCCTAAGTTACGAAAGGAAGGTAATCCACCCCCCCCCACATACACACATAAATACTAGCAAGCTCTTATAAGGAGCAGGAAAAGTTGATAATGAAGTTCAAAGGGAAAGCAACATATATGCAAAAAATAGCCAGGAAATTATGGAAAAAGCAAAGTTATGAGAAAGGATCAATACCACATGATGTTTTAATATATAAGCCCTTTATAGAAAAACAGAGTAGTACGGATACATAAGAAGACAGTTAGAAATCTGATAAACTAGACTGCCGGGAGATAGACTTAGGTACACATGGAATTTAGTATCTGATAGAAGAAGCATCTAAATCCTCAGGTAAAGATGGATTATAACAGAGTGCTGAGACAATGACTGACCATTTGAAAATCATGTACTCTTAGTCTCAAATCTCATAATATGCATAAGCACAAACTCAGAGTAAATCTGCAACTTAAATATAAACAAATAAATTTTAAAAAAGAAAGAAACCTTATAAAAGCCATAAGAAAACATGGATGTATTACTCTATAACTTGAGCATAGGAAAAGTTTTTTAAACTATACCTGGAAATTCAGATAAAATAAAAGATTGATGAGTTTAACCATAAGAAACAAACACTTTTCTGGATAAAATCTACTATAAATATAGTCAAAAGAGAACTGAAGAACTGGAAGAAAAAACTACAACATATATCACAGATAAAGAGCCAATATCCCTAACATATAAAAGCACTCTTTAAAGTTATAAAAATCCTTAAAAATCCTACAGAAAAATGAGCGAAAGCATCACAAACAATTCACAATGAAAGATATAAACATGGCTCTTAAACATAGTAAAATATGTTTAGTCTTGAAATTGGTGGAAATAAAAACTGCCTGACATACCATTTATCACCTAAGAGAATGGCAAAAAAAAAAAAAAAACTTAAAAGTAGGAGGACACGTTCTGTTGGAAAAGCCCTGGGAAATAAACACTCTCATAATTGCTTGTGGGAATGCAAATCAATACAACCCTCTTGGCAAATATCTGACAAGTATGCTTTTTTATCTTTTAACTGGTAATTTCACTTTGAGGAATTTGCCATTAAGATAGGCTTTAAAGAATACATATGAACAAGATTCTTCATTACAACATGGTTTGTAATTGCAAAGAGCTGGGAAAAACCTAAATGATGCAGGATTGCGTGGACTCTGATGCACCCAGGCAATGGAGCACCTTGCAGCTGCGAAAAAGAGAAAGCTCTACGCGCACCGTCTGCAGATTTCCTAACTATCTGCTCAAAGGACCCAGACACAGTGATATCCTTGTGGTAGTGAACAGACCTAGCGCCCATCACATGGTTTCTAAATGCATTTTTCACAAAAAGGAAACAGAGCATCAGGGCTTCTTGGAAAAATATCTAATTCCTAGGGTATGGCTGGGGAAAAGAAGTAATAAAATTAACCTGGATCATCTTTTGTGCCAGAAAGAGTAAAGGACTTCTCAAAGAGTAATGGTGACATGCCAAAGGACACTGGAGTCAGCTTAGAGGGACTTACACGCAGGCCAAATCTGAAACAGTCTGATTATCAATATAATGATAGTAATGGATTATCACTCATTATAAATGCTTAAGTAAATAATTAAATTGGACAGTAGAGAAATCTTCATGGTAGAATGCCAACTAATTAATACCAAAGGCGTGACAAAATTGGAAAATCGCCATTTGACAAGATCATAATAATAATCACTGCAAGCAAAAATTATCTGGATGCTAATACAGAAAGTGAAATTACCATGTGGAATGGAATATGTACATGATCTCAAAGTATCTCCCCTACTGTATTTATTAATTACAAAAGAAAAGGGGAAACATTAAAGTGATGACACTACCTTAACCAAAGTCAGTCTCATCAGCGAAGGGAAAATTGGGCATCCCATGACTGGTACTATAATACCTTGAGAAGGGATGTTCATTAATTTTGTGGCATTCCTGACAAAACGCATAATGCAATCATGAGGAAACATCATAAAAGCCAAATCAAGGACATTCAACAAATAATAAACTGTTATCTTAAAAAAAAAAAAGTCAAAGATATGAAAGAAAAGTTTGAGGAACTGTTCCAAAGGGCATTAATGGGCTCTGTGCCACATATGGGTTGGATCCTGGACCAGGAAAAAAATTATTTTGCCACATTTGTTATATGTATAATGATATTAGTAGAATAAGTGACACAGTTTGAACAAAGAATGAAGATTAGACAGTAACATTTTCATTGTTGTTAATTCCTTGATTTTGATAATTGCCCTGTGGTTAAGTAAAACATTGTTTTTATTTTTAGAAAACTCATTGAAGTCTTTAAACATAAAGGGATATCATATCAGCCACTTATTTTCAAATATTTTATAACATTTGAGGAACCTAAGTAAAGGGAGGGAGACATGAAACGTCTTCCTACAATTCTAGTAAATCTTCTATAAATCTAAAATTAATTCAAAATGAGAATCTTAAAATATTTACACATATATTTATATGTTATATAATGGTGCGTATAAATATAAATTATACATAAAAGAATCTATATTTTTATATTACCATTATAAATCCCAATTACCATTAGATACTCTCCTGGAAAACACTAACATTAAAGAATTGGTAAATGGAGATTTAAAGTAAAATACATTCTATGGGCCCTACAATATTCTTAGCTACAAATTGAAGGAGTCACAGATTGTACATGCCTTCATTTATTTATTATTTTTTAATATCTCGCCTATGTCATCAGCCCTCTGGAAACACTAGAATAATTAAATTCTCACCAGTTAAATGTGTAGAATAATTAAAGTTGTCAAAACCTCCAATGTGCACAGATCCTGAGGCTATTCATATAAACAAAGCCAAGCAACATAGATGGAGTCACTTTAAGGTCATTTTTAGCATTTTTGAGTTAAAAAAGAATGACACATAAAACAGTATAAACTATCTAATATGGAACTTATGAAATCTTAGCAGGAATTTTATATTTAGAACAGAAATATAACAAATAACAGGTTAATAGGTTAATAACTGTTGGATTTTTTTTTTCCTGAATGTCATCTTCTAATAACCAGAGTTAACCACCCCATTCTTTTTGCATAAAAAAAGACAAAGACATCTTTGATAGTAGAAAAAGTTACGCATCCTGAGAAACCAACTTAGGGTGCATCCTTCCCAAAGGGTGAGGCTCTTCAAAATCAAGGCATGGGGTCTGAAGCATTGTGAAAAGCTACCTAAGTAATTATTGTGATTTCTATGCAAGGAGCAAAGACAAAAGCTAGCTAGGCCTGTCATCATCTTGTATGAAATTTTTATGTTAAGGAAACTCCTAATCTAGATGGCACTGTAAGTTCACATGCAGAGTTCCTTCTCTGTTTCAAAAAAACAGCAATGATGAACAGAATAAAAATGTACAGTCAAAAAATAAAAACGTACATGAAGAAGAAACAGAACAGAAGCAAACAAACAAAAAACAAGTGAAACTAGATCTGCAGGCTTGCTCTGGGAATAAAAGCAAGTGAAGGTGGTCTGCAGTTTCATCTCCTGAAGGACAATGAATACTTCAATCAACCAATGTGGCAGGTAGAACTGAATCCAGATAAACAGCCTGCAATAAATACACACCGCGGAATCCCTCTGCCCTTAAAATGAGGCTGAAAAATGCACAGCTGAGCCCCACCTGCAACTAGGGCTTCAGTAAGTTTGTTTACGTAGGAATACAGTGGGATGTAGCATCCGTGCTAGGCAGCTGTCCTAGCTCCTTCTGATGCCACAATATTGCCACGGTTAATAGAAGGACTGCGAATATGGCTCAGGACTGAGGACCAGGGGACTCCCCGTGGGGAGTCATGGGGAAGAAAGAAAGAAACAAACTAAATCGTTAAAGCAGAGAGAGAAAATTCACTCCATACAAGTCTGCAACCCAAAATTCCAAAATGTATTAGTAAAACTTTAGAAGTTAGCTAACCAAATAATAATTAGGAGATGAAATCCCTAAAATTGAAGGAAAGGAGAAAAGCAATCTAAAAATGACTGTAAAACCTATGTTCAGGATTTTCAAAATACAACTGAAAAGTGTTTATAAATAGAAAAAGAAACTATTAAACAAACGAACAAACAAAACCCAGAAATGAAGCAAGGAAATATAACATAATAACATAAATAATGAATTAGAGCTCAACAAGTATGAAGTTTCGGTTATACAAGGTAAGTAAGTTCAATGGATCTGTTACCGGTGGCGAGTCTGTGTTGTATGAATGGATGTCTCCGTCCTTGGATTTACCTGAGGATCCCAGCTGGAATAGAGACAGCCAGAAGGGGAAGTAGCAAACACAAAGCAGTTTATTAAAGCGAAACTACACACTGAAGGTGGGAGAGCTGGAACCAGCCTCCAGGTTGTTTGGGATTAGATATTATTGGGTTTTTCTGGGCTGGGAAGGAGCAGTAGTGGTCTCTAATGGAGGCTGCCTCCAATCATTGTGGACTCCTCCCACAGGCTGGGAGGGGGAGCTTTTGGCCCTATAAAATTCATACTAGAACCATCTTGGCAGCCTCTCTCAATTGAGAGGACTGGGCTGTACCCGAAAGGCAAATGCATTACAATGAGTCTAGGCGTTACCCTGGGGCAGTGGTGGAAGAGGAGAGTGAATGCTCTGCACTTATGGGTCTTAATTTGTCAGCCCCAAGGTCTTGGAAACCACAAGGTCAGGATGTTGTGCCCCTGGGCTTCTAATATGTAATCTGTTCCTCGTTGCCCTTGCCTCCAGCTCCTGTCTCCATCATTCATTCCTCCCTGAAGGACTTGGGATTGGCCCGGGGTGTTCCAAACCTTGTTCTTGTCTAGTTTCTACCTAACAGATCTGCTATGCAACACTGTACTTATAGCTAACAATACTGTACTCTCAAAATTTTAAAAGGCTTGATCTCATAATAAGTGTTCTTCAGAATATAAAAAATAACTAATGAATTTAAAATTCTTGAAATGAAAAGTGTACCGTGAAATGAATTAAATGACCCAGAAAGAGACAATACCTCCAGGCTGCACACAAAGAGAAAAAGGAAAATGGAGACACTTTCAGAAATGATCAGAACACAGAAAATTCACCCACAGCACAGAGAAAGAGATTTTTCAAAATGCGTACAGGTAAAGGATTCTATTTGGTCCAGTATGGATTCAGTTGATCCCTGAATGAATAACCTGTAATCATCCTTCTTTAGAGTAAACAGGCAAAAAGATCTTAAACAGAAGGGAAGAAGTGCCTTTTAATACATTTTTTTGCTATGGAATGATTGTCATTAATTTCTATTTCCTGAGAAAAAGGAAAAAAAATGTTACATCTTGGTAAATGTTGATTTAAGACCTAGCATATATTCCTGAACACTTAACAGAACATAGGATTATGTATTTGGGACACAGAAAAGAGAACAAAATTTCCATTTGAACGTGTTCCAGCAAATGGACATGTCAGGTAGGTAATTTGCATATAATAACCTAAAACTGGGGAAGATTTGGGGCTTGATATGCAAACAGAGTAGACTAACCCCATTGACTATTTAAAGGCAGGGGACCAGATGAAACAGCTCCCAAGGACTTGCAGAAAAGAAGATAGTAGGTCCAGGTTGGAGTTCACAGCCCTTCCACATTTAAAGTTGAAGTACAAAAGCAGGGTTTAGCAAAAGAATTCTCAAGGAGTGGCCAGTGAAGTGGAAATAAACCAGAAATGCCTCTGGTGCTAGAAAGAGACACAAAGATTATTTAAGTGGGGCCCTGGGGCAGGGTATGAGGGCGGTGGTGAGCAATCCCTTTAGAATATGGAAGAGAAATGGCCCTTCAATTTGGAAAACTAAGGTGATGGAGAGTGACTGACACTCAGGCAGTTTAAATCTGTTGTCATAGTTGAATTTACATGTTAAGTAAGGTATAGCTAGTCAAATTTCTAGGTAAAAGACAGTAACTGTGATATCTTCCTTACTGTGGGATTGGGGGAAAGGGCAGAAAGGATTACACTTCTGCACTCGATAGTGACTGTCTCGTTCCTCTCATTCTTGGCAGTGACAGAATAATTACCTCTTAGCACTAATCGACCACCCAAAGGCCTTCTGAGGCTTCAACCTTTCAATTCCCCCCACTGCACAAAATTACATCTATGTAATGTAATAGGCAAAAACGAACCACCTTAAACATAAAATTCAAATTTAGGATCTTGGTTTTATTAGTACACTAATCTGAAGAAGATCAAAGCATTTTTTCCCTCTTTATGTACCTAGACTCAGGAATAAAAATTGTAACGTGTAAAATTCATATATATCCCCGTTTTTGGTCTGCTTGGGCCACTATAACAAAATACCACAGACTGAGTGTCTTATTAAAAACAAAACAAAGCAAAACCAAACAAACCAGCTACTTATTTCTCATAGTCCCTGAGGCTGGAAGTCCAGATCAGATTGGGTATCTGGTGATGACACCACCTTCTGAACCGTAGACTGAACTTCTCAATGTGTCCTCATCTGGGTGAAGGGGCAAAGGAGCCCTCTGGGGTTCCTTTTCTAAGGACACTAACAGCGTTCATGAGGGCAGAGCCTTTTAAGGGCCCCACCTGCAAATACCATCACATTGGGGATTAGGTTTAACCATGGAAATTTGGGGGGAACACAAACATGTAGTTTACAGCATCCCATAAAATGTTACGCAGAATTCAACAGGAAAGTAACATCCATAGAAGCATCCAAACAGCAAACTTTTCCATGCTTCTCTTTAAAAATTATTACTCAACTTTTAAACCAGCACCATGAAAGTATTTCATGATTTACCTTGAGTGGGCAGGGCAGTGATGAAGTGATTTTCCAGGCACGGGAAGACTACTCTATGGGCTCCATTGGGACAGTGAGGAGGGAGTGGTGCGGTCCAGAACAAACAGAAGGAAAATGCCTATCAAACCCTTTTTCATGTTGTGACAAGTCTCATAAATTTTGTGGAAGGAAGGACATTTACCTCTGAGTAGGAGACACTCTTGATATTCAGGCTGAAACTTAACTTGGAAAAGTAAAGCAATGCGAGTACAATGTTGCAATGTGGCCTTGTATCATCTTGTCCTTTAATTTCTACAGGCGCCGTCTTGACACATCACGAGGATGAGTGTTGCCCCTACCCCTAACCACTGACCATTTTTAAGGGGATAACCTGAATTGCAAATTCAGACTTCTGGTGCTAGAATTGGTAATATGAATTCATTTGGCTGCATCTCTAATTATTTAGGCATTAAATGTAGTGATTTTCCTTCACTGAGAGAAAGATTAAAATCTTTTCAATTGGTATAAAATCACAACATTCAATACATTACAAAATTTAAATGAATACCTTCTATATTTTATAGCTTTTTAATTGAGAGCAATAAACACATAACACAAAGGTGCTCGAAACTGTAGCGTACAGCTGAACAAATTATTTCAAAGTGAACATCCATAAAACACCACTGAGAAGCCTTCTTCATCACTTCATTCAATCACCAATAACCATCTACTTTCGACTCCCCAAAGAGTTTTATCATAATCACTTGTTTTTATTTATTGTTTCATCCCTAAACACTACAGTTCAGTTTGCCTGGTTTTGAAGATTGTATAAACAGACTTGTCTATGTTTTATGTTAACTTCTTATGCTCAAAATTATGCTTGTTTCTCTTATACTGTTGTTTGCAGAATGGTTGGTTTGTTTTCATTGTTATATTATATTCAACTGTCTGAATATAACCAAATTTATTTGAACATTTTCCTGTTGATAGACATCTGGGTTGTTTAAAACTTTCAGTTATTTTTATTTACATGTTCAAAGAAATACATATACACATATTTCTCTTGGGCATATATATTGGGGCAGAAATTTTGATCATAAAATATGTGCACCTTCAACTTTACTAGATAATCAAAACTTACTTTTTCCAAGTGGCATTATCAATTTACAGTCAAAGGTGCTGCACTAGAAGAATTCTTGCTATTCCCTATTCTAATACTTGCTAATATCAATCTTTTAATTACAACCCATTTGGTGGACATTGATATCCAATGGAAGTTTTAATTTACATTTATCTGGTCAATAATGAAACTGAATACAGTATAAACAGAGGGCTAACTTGTAGCTAGTCTATGGTAACTCTAAACTTTTCTCCAGGGATTTCTGGAACTATGGTGATTATTTTTGACAAAAGGGGAGGGTGAAGCATACTAGCTGGTGATTTATGGAATGCAGTTTAAAGTCAGAACTTGCTTGGCAGCACTCAACACCAAAGGTAGATACAATGTTCATTAAAAGTGTGTAGATGGATGCTTTGTACCTCTTTTATCTGGTTACACTGCCTGATTTTAGCCTTGGAACTAATGACATGTATAGACCTCTGGGTAAATTTGTTACCTTGACGGTTTACAATTGCAAATGAAGCTCACCTAAGTGCCTTTGTGAAAGGACCCTGAGAGTTGGGCCTGAAAGTCTCAGACATTTGTGATATTTGCTGGAGCTGCCTTTATCTATTAACGGTAGTTATGGCTTTATGTGGGTATATCCTATGAGTACTTTGGATTGTCTGGTTCTGTGTAATAACAGCAGACAATTGCATATATTTTAATAGACATTTGGGTCCACTCAAGTATAAAAATCCTATTTAAGTCTTTTCAGTTCTCCGTGGTTTTCTATGAGATTTGCCATGTTTTCCCCATTGATTTCTAGAGGTTTCTCACAGCCTTCTCCTTTACTTGATTTCTCATCCTCTTAGCAGTGCCTTTTAATGAAAGATAGTAACTAATTAAATGTTGGTGGTAGGCATAATTCTAAGATGACCTCTTCGTGTATGTAATTACCAGGGCTGGAAGCGAAGAGCCTGGCTGATCACTAGTAAGGCAACAGGACCTAAGTGAGGCAACCAAAACAAAGTGAAATCTGCCATAACCATACAACCTCAGAAGCAGACTCTAAGCTCCTGATGGGCACTCAGGTCAGTTGATACCTTGTTTTCAGCTTGTGAGACCCTAAATAGAGAACCCAGTCATGCCATAACTGAATTTCTGATCTACAGAACTATGAGCAACTAAATGAGTGCCGTTTTAAGCCACTAAGTTTGTGGTAATTTGTTATGCAGCAATAGAAAGCTTATTCGTGGTTTGATTGATCAATTATTTCATTCGTCATTTTTACTTTGTGTGTTCTGTTAAAAAGATCACCTTAAGTCAGAATTATAAAGGTAACATTCTGTATTTTTCTTGGTGTTATATCAATTTGTTATCATATTTATATCTACCATCAAAATTATTCTCAGGGAGTATGGTTTCCTAGATAGAAATTTCAAATGATTCTACAGATAATTTTTATAAGTAATAAATGATTTTAGTGAGGGTACTAAGGACGCCATGTAGAATAGCATCAAAATATCAAGTTCTGGGTCTCCAGGTGGCTCAGTCAGTTAAGTGTCTGCCTTTGGCTCATGTCATGATCCCAGGGTCCCGGGATCAAACCTCACTTCTGGCTCCCTGTTCAGCAGGGAGCCTGCTTCCTCCTCTCCCCTGCTCACGCTCTCTATCTTGCACTCTCTTTCAAATAAATAAATAAACATCAAAAAATTTTAAAAAATCAAGTTCTTTACAAATAAATATAACAATAAATATATAAGCTCTTTATACAGAAAAATGTAAGTTATTATTGAGAAAAATGAATAAGAACAAATTATATAGGGGGATAGTTCATATACATGATTGGAATAAGTAATTAATATAAATATGTCAATTAATTCCAAAATGCTCTATCAATTCCTTGCAATGCCAATGTAAAATTTCATTAGATTTGGTGGTGGTGGGTGTAGTTATATTACGGCAGTGGTTTGTTTATATTAGTTTTGAATAAATCATAAAATTTACATGGAATTAAAAATTATCAAATTTAGACAAGTCACTTTCAAGAACAAATTCTGGAGAACATGCTCTAGGAGATACAATAATTATATAGAGACAATCGACTGTGTTGGGAGGAAGGAGTACGATGACAGAAATTCACTTTGGATTCAGGCAATAAAGAGATAAATTGTCTATACAGATTTTAAAAGTTATTTATAAAAAGTGACCAGGTGTTTTTTTTTTTAATTATTATAATTAATATGCACTGGAAATTCTAAATAATATTAATGATAAAGTTTTCCTACCTACCAAGATGGTCACTGCCAGTATTCCCCTCTTGGTATGCAGTTGGACTTATTAAAAAATAAAGTAATTAAGGCAGTATGGTAATAGCACAAGGGTAGACAAATGTCCAATAGGATCAAATAAAGCCCCGAATAGGAACAATTAAATGTAACATTGACTTTATGACAGAGATTGCTCTGTGTAGCAGAGAAAAGAATGATCTTTGCAATAAGTGGTCCTAAGTACACTAAGGGAAAAAATTACGCTTTGACCTTTATACCAAAAAAAAAAAAAAAAAAAAAGCAACTGTAGGTAGACTGTATATCAAATCTGTGACAGATATATTTATATCACAGCTGGTTTTCCAACACATTAAACTTTTTTAAACTTCAAAAAAATTTTTAAACATGTTATTTTCCATATTGTATTGCAAATCTTATGTTTAAAATACCTTTTCCACTCAAATCTTTCTGTTCTTTGTATTTTAGATCTATAAACCACAGATATATTGTGAATTTGTAAACTTTCAGGTCTTGACCATTCTAACTACATGATATTCTGTAATCTGAGAATTGAATAGTTATTAACACTGAGAAGCTGAGCAGATGGATGAGACCATAGGTCAAATAAATGACAAGAAACATTAAAAGGCAGAACATTTAAGTGAAAATCTCTTTGCTTGCATGGTAATAGAATGATCCTTTTGGGTGTGATTGTGAAGCAAAAGGTTTTACATTTCTATGTCAGACCACCTCTTGAAATAATCTCTTTCCAACATATCACAAATTCATTATGTGTTAATTTTAGGCTAAGAAATATTTTGGGTCTGACATTTAAGTCTCCATTCTTAAAAATTAAAGCTATGCAGAATCAAGAAAAATTTATTTGGAAACACCAGATGTTTGGTATTATTTAAACTCAACATCTGGATAATTGGGATTTTTTTCCTTCTCATCCAAATGATTTGACGTCATGTGGGCACAAGCACTGTGTCTTCTAGAAGTATGTTTAACAGTAGGTGAAACCATATGGATAAACTTAATTTCTATTAAGATAATCAAAATGAAGCATAGCTATTTTATTTTTTTCCAACGATTTTATCTATTTATTTGAGAGAGAGAGAGTGAAAGGGAAAGAGCACGAGTGAGTGGGGTGAGGGCAGAGGGAGAAGCAGACTCCCCACTAAGCAGGGAGCCCAATGGGGGGCTTGATCCCAGGATTCCAGGATCATGACCTGAGCCAAAGTCAGACACCTAACCAACTAAACCACCCAGACACCCCAAAGTATGGCTATTTTAAAGTTTCTATAACACAGGGAATAGAATTTGACAATATATTCAAAAGTCATTTGACCTTAAAAATATTTTGAAGCATTTCAGAAACGAATTAGCTTAACATTGAACATATTAGCAGGTCTTGCCAATGAAAAATGACTGATTAAGCCATTATAGAGTATATAGCATTATTAAAATGCCAGATACATAATAAGTGTTTAATAAACATTTGCTGGATAAAGTTAGAGCTAAATATGACAGGATACCTTATATGATAGAATAGGACTTATAGAGTTTCATGAACACAGGATTCAAATATAATTCTATCTTATTTACTTTTCTAAGAAAACACTTAAGCACCATTGACACTTAATAACATAAATATCTCCTACTTCTTCCTATTTGTTAAAAAATGTTAACTCAGTCTTAAGAGCTCAGTTCTTCCATATTCTAGGAAGAGAGCAAAATAGAGACTCTCATCTCTTTATAGGTACTACTTTCTTTGATGCTGTTATACAAATTGAAAATTGTTTTGGTGTAATCTGATGGGTTATTATCCCGAGCTTCTGCGAATAATTTCCTCCCTAAAATCAATGTAATAATCCTACAGACTTGAGTCCCACACTTAGGCTCTCAGTGTCTCCAGCCTAGACTCTCCCTCTCCTCAGGGTAGGACTGATTCCCTTTGGGACTCTTGATTGCCTATCCTTACTGTGAGCCTCCAGGCAAATTTCCCAAACTTGGAATCTCTGGAGCAGATTCACTTCTAGAAAAAAAATAAGTTTTGCTTCCAAGGTATCCAACAAAAGGTTGGATACTAAATACTGATTCTAAGTCTTAGCTTTTGAAGATTTTATTTATTAGTCAGAGAGAGAGAGCGCACAAGCAGGGGGAGTGTCAGGCAGAGGGAGAAGCAGCCTCCCCGCCCAGGACCCTGGGATGGGACCTGAGCCGAAGGCAGAACCTTAACCGACTGAGCCACTCAGGTGTCCCTCTGTAAGTATTAGCTTTTGAAAAAAATGTTTTAGTCTCATTAAATTTAAAGTCCATGATTAAAAAACCAACAAAAACCTATTGTGCTCACTTCTTATGATGACCACCAAGTAAGGTACAAAATTGTTGAACCCCTAAATTGTATACCTGAAACTAAGAGCACTGTATGTTAACTATGCTGGAATTAAAATTAAAAAAAAAAAAATAGAAAAACCCCTGTTGTCCTCTTTTCTTAACATAAAACCTTAATTGTTTTCAAGAAAATGCCAACAATTTTTATAGTGATAAAAAATTATACTAACATTTTTTTCTCTTTTGTCCATTTTACACTAAACAAAGGATGCAGTTAGCCAACTGGTCAAGGACTGTAAGCAAATTAAGGTACTTTAGAATGTTTGTTTTTTGTTTGTTTGTTTGCTTGTTTCCAGTTTTTATTTGAATTCTAGTGACTTAATATATAGGGTAATATTAGTTTCAGGAGTGAATTAAATTGGAAATATGGGCAACTGAAATGACTGTTTTTTCATTATCTTCATTTCACTTGGTCTTTAACAATAAAATTAAATGGAAGACCAAAGTAAAGATATACATGTATCAAGGAAAAAACAGCATTAAACTTAAGATATTTCTATATCATAAGGGTCTTAAATATTAAATAGTTTAGTGAAGGAATATTCTCTTATTCCCACATAATTTTAATGGAATCGGTCTTGTCTATATCAAAATATAGAAACATGGATTCTCTGCACCTTGTGAACAGTAATTACATTACAATTCTATATTTCTAGGGTAGTATGAGTGTTTCCTAGGCTGAGAACACCTAGGGGTCCAATGGCAAGAGGTCCTTTTTTAACTAGAAATTATTTTTATTTTTCCATAAGGATGCTTTTAATTTCATTTCTCTCTTCACACTCAGAAGTGAAAGCACAATTTCTTTTCCCTTTGTGTACATCTTTTATTCATTTATTATATCATTTTCCCTAACCCAGGCAGATTATGCACATGGAAAATAGAGAAATTGAAAATAAGACAATATAGTAAAACATATATTTATTTGATGTATAACATATGTACTACATTTCCTGTCAATTAAAACAATATAACCCTCAATATTTTATATATTCTTTGAAGGTTAAGCTAAAAATGCCCCCATAATTGAGGTGATGGTCATTTTAAGGATTCGTTTGTAAAGAAATATAAAATATGAGGGTTTTTTTTTTTCTTGTTATTATATGACTGTGGCACTCATATCTTGAGGAATGTGAAGAGTCAGATAGGAGACTAAATTATATCACTAATGTACTACAATCATACAACTTTTCTTCTGTTCTTATAATTGCTTTTTGAAAAAAAAATGAGAATATGTGAAACTTTTAATAAGTTAATTCACACATGACAAATACTGTATTGGGTATAATTTTAAATTATGTCATACTCATATTTAAAGTACAGGAATTAGGGACGCCTGGGTAGCTCAGTCAGTTAAGCACCTGACTTTTGACTTAGGCTGAGGTCGTGATCTCCAAGTCATGAGGCTAAGCCTTGAGTTGGGCTCCACACAGAGTATGGTGCCTGCTTGATTCTCTCTCTCTCTGCCCCTCCCCAACCTTGTGCACACATTCATTCTCTCTGAAAGAAAGAAAGAAAGAAAGAAAGAAAAAAAGAAAGAAAGAAAGAAAGAAAGAAAGAAAGAAAGAAAGAAAGAAAGAAAGAAAGAAAAAAGAAAGGGAAAGGAAAGGAGAGGAAACTATGAACAGGAATTACACATTGGCCAAATACTGACAGCTGTTCATTTCTTATATATTAGAAAACCCAGAAATAACCAAAATCAATCCAAAAGCTAATAAATATGCTGAATCAATAAATATGCTGATGACAGCCCACAAGTCTGATTTTTAATTTTTTTTTAAGATTTTATTTATTTATTTGACAGAGACAGCCAGTGAGAGAGGGAACACAAGCAGGGGGAGTGGGAGAGGAAGAAGCAGGCTCCTAGCGGAAGAGCCCGATGTGGGGCTCCATCCCAGAACGCTGGGATCACGCCCTGAGCCGAAGGCAGACGCTTAATGACTGTGCCACCCAGGCACCCCTGGTTTTTAATTGTTTTAACTAAATTACAAAAACAAATTTTGTTTTACTCATTTGTCATTGAAATAAAATTGAATTGTCTAACTAGTTTGTTTAAATGGTATAGTCACAAACACCCATTTCTTCATTTAGTTACCTACTGGGTGAATATGTAACCCTACAGACTTAACAAATTTAGTTAAATGGCCAGACAAATCTGTCAAATTTTCAGCCAAATTGTTTATCACGTGTCAAGTCAATAAAAAAATTTTATTTTTTAATATAAATTTTTTTTTCTGTAGAGCTGCTCTTATAGCCATATTAACAGCTAGAATAAAACAAAATCCACCTACTAATCTTAAATGTGCAGTGAATACTTTCCAGTTTTCTTCATAATCTTGATAACTTCATAGAAAAGGATATTGTCCTTGGAAACTTAAGTTTTTGATCATTTTTTCAATGATTCTTCAAACAAAACAAATTCTAAATTCAAAATGCTTCGCACTGTACCTCTGTATACCTGGTACTGTTAACCTTTACTTTCACTTTTCATTTTGATAAATGAAAATTCTTTTTTCTTTAATCTTCTGAAAAAATAATCTACCCTATTTTATATTTCTAGAATTTTATTAGAACATTCCAAATGGCATGCTAAAAGGTGTTTTCCAGCACCTGTTAACTAGTGTATCTTGGATAAATCTAAAACACCACTCAGTTTACCTTTATGAAAATATAAGAGCACCTTAATATGATTGTCACCATTTTTCAGTGTTAGTTAACACAATGCCTCTAGGATAGCTTTAAGTTATAACAAATGTAATCTCAACACATTTTGTTTTCTATTCGTTTTTATCAACTTCTTTGAAATTAGGACAGATTTTAATGCTCAGAAAGCAATTACATTTTAGGAAAGGAAAGAATAGAATATGATAGCATTAAAGTAGAGGTAAAAAAAGAAAAAAGATACAACTACTGCCTTACAAGAGTTTCAAGACACTGCATATTTTCTATTCTAAAGAATCTTTGGACAAAACAACAGAATTGTAATAAAAACACAGAAATGATTTTTCCTTTATTTCTTTAAGAAATATCTAAAATTTTGACAATGTTTTCTTAGATCATTAGAAAACATTAGGTTTGACGTTGAGTGTGTATTTCCATATACATGGAAGGTGTGGCTGAGAGAGTACTTAGTACATAGTACTGCACAGTACAACATAGTATATAGTACTGCACAGTACAACAGAACTGTTGTTGCTTGAGAACAGGCATTTAACATATACTCTGGACACTAACTAGAGAGGAAGACAGTGATGTCCTGCTAACAACCATCCATATCACAGTAGGACCTCTAGGTAATCAAAAGGAGAGAGAATTGCACAATTACATCACAAACAAACACACACACAAACTATGCTTTGTAACAAGTAGGAAATGTTCCTGTCTTCGTTCTCTAATCAATTTTAAACCATACTATTTAAATTGTCTTAAAAACTAAAGATATTAATCCTACGCTTGATAGTAATTTATAAGGTAGGTTAACCTGTTTTTCAAATGTATAGAAATGCATGTTAAATATATTTATTTCTCTATTTTAGCCAAAGAACTAAAAGAAATGATAAAGTGAAGTATGAGTTTTAAGGTTTTTTGTGTGTCTGTTTGTTTTGTTTTGGTTGCAGATGTTTAAGAATGAAAGATATTTTCCACCAATATACCTCTGGGAAGTTCTACCATAATAGTTATCAAAAGAAATGATTGTTCTATTGGATTTTCAACTCTATCAGGTAAAATATGGGTTCTTACATATATAGCTTTGAGGAACTTCTTTTAAATCATTAAAAATATGGATAATTGAGTTTGTGTCTACTGGATGCCAACGTAAGGACGAAGCATAATCAATCATTTAATGCACTTTAATAAAAACCAAAGATTTATGCACACACGACCCATCTATAAAATATGCTCATTTTTGAAAATTAGATATTTTGTCTCTAAGAAAGTAGGGAAAATTATACTTTCAAGATTGAAATGGTAACAATGAAGTACAAATATGTATATTAAACCTTCACAGTTCACTTATTACAAAACTAGAAGTGCTTATCATGCCAAAAAAAAAAAAAAAAAAGAAAGACTTTAGGGGTGCCCCAGTGGCTCAGTCAATTAAGCATCTGCCTTTGGCTGGGGTCATGATCTTGGGGTTCTGGGATCAAGCCCCATGTCAGGCTCCCTAATCAACTGGGAGCTGCTTGTCCCTCTTCCTCATGCTCTCTCTCAAATCAATAAATAAAATCTTTAAAAATAATTTTAAAAAGAAAGACTTTAGATGGCTCTTTAATTAAGAGCCAGGATAGGAAACCTGCATTTCTCATGAGTATGACAAATGCAGATTTTTAAAATGTGTGTTTTTGATGGTTTCTGGCTGGCTCTGTGTCCTGGGAAACTGACCCTGTGGACTCTAGAGAAGCCCCCTTTTCCTCAGACTTCTATCTGGGTGCTGTGAATAAATTATGTGCCCCCCCCCCAGTTCACCAGTTCACATATCAAAGCTAACCTCTGGTGTGATGGCATTTGGAAATGGGGCCTTTACGAGGTAATTGGATTTAGAAGAGGCCATGAGGGTGGGGACCTGTAGTGGGATCAGTGCCCTTTTAAGAGATATAAGAAATCTTGCTGGCTCTCTCTGCCACGTGAGGACACCATGAGAAGACTGCTCTCTGCAACCCAGGAGAAAGCTCACAAGAGAAACTGACCAACCTGCCACCTTGACTTTAGGCTTTTAGTCCCTAGACCTGTGAGGAGATAAAATTCTATTTTTAAGCCCCCAATCTGTGGTATTTTGTTAGGGCAGCTTGAACTAAGACATTGGGTTTAGCTGATGCAGGAGGCAGAGAAGAGAAAATAGGGCAGACAGATGTGATGTTCTTATTTCCCCCAGTCCATTCCTGCCTTGGTGTGACAGGGACTGGATTCCTTCACCACAGCTAGAACATCTGTCTGGAGGCTAATTCCTCCGGCTGCGAACCAGTGCTGAGTACTCCTAACAGCTTCTTCCTCTCTGCTCCTCAGGGCTGATGAAGCCTCTCTCTGTCTCTAGTTGCTAAGTTCTTCACCCTCCCTGCTTAGTTTGTGAATCCTGCCCCAACCCTGTAAATACACCACTAATTAATCTCTCTTCAGTTATCATGTGTGTGTACCATCTGTTTCTTAGGGGTAGTGATAAACTGTAGAGGCTCCTAATTAGAAAAACTTAAAATGATATGATGAAATGCCTAATACAGTGTTCTCTATAAAATTATATGTTTACAGAGTACTCATAGAAGTTCAACGCATTTATATGAACATGCTTATTGATTTTTCAAAATACAGTTTTTCAATACATTCTACCTGTTTTAAAAATGGTATATTCTCCTCCAAATTCAGAAATATAAAGTTTTCTTTATTTCTAAAGGCAAACTGAAGAACACAATATTTCATTTAAATAAAGAGAATGGGATTAAGAGGAAGACAACTGGTTTTCATATCCCTGCTGTGCCATTTACTGTCTATATGATTTGCAAAATCTTCATAAATCTTCTGCATCAAAGGATATTACTCCATAATAATATGTAACCTCATGGGCTGGTAGTGTGGATTAAGTAAGTAGGTTAATACAAATCACTTAATGTGTACCTAGTATCAGTATGTGATTTATTTTTATTTCCCTCCGTCATGAAAATCCAAGGCTATTTTGAGCAAATATATGTAGAACTGATAGTTGCATAACTGTATATTATACAACGACCATAAATAATAAAAGACTCATATTTTTGAAAGACAGGGATTTTTCTGTCAAATTTAAATGCAAATCTGGCTCCACTGTTATTTGTTTTTCTAAAGAAAAAGAAGTTTTTAAAATCATGAAATAAAAACAGCATATTCATTTATTAGTTGGTCATATAATTTAAACGGATTTCTTATTTTTATTTTTTTTTGGTAAGTCCTACGTATCCTGAATAGTTCCGTGTTATAGTAAAATTTCCCCCATATTTCTTCTTAATTCTTGTCGCCTCAATTAACTCAATACTACCTTTCTCTCCTATCTGTTATTTATAGATATGTGTGTATATACAGTGTAACTCAGTGAATCTCTATAAATATGTTTTCAAGTAATAAGAAAAGTACCAAGTGTTCTAAATGATATAACTGTGTCATATCCAAACTCCTCTATTCCCTACATTGTGGCATGCCAAGAGTTAGCCCTCCAATAAGGACTATGGATATGTTTTATTGTGTTAGGACAACATTTTTACTTCTTTTATTTCCTAATTTTTACACTAAATCTAATTCACACATCATATGCTAGTTTCCTACAGGCATTTGGATTTTGACATTTACTTCAGATTATTAAAAAAATTACCTGAACATAACATGTACAGTACTATTGAAGCAGCCGGTGAGTCCATTTTTGGAAATCCAGGAATTAGATTACATTTTATATTACTTAGAAATGAACTAGCTTAAAACTCAGAATAGTACTCAACTTTATTTGTAATATTGGAAATATAACCACTGACTTTTGAGGAGTTTCAACTTTAGAGAAAATATAAATTGTTATTTTTCTTATCCATAGTTTGTTTTATTTTGTTTTTAAATGATGCTTTGCTGAATTCCCTCTTCCTTTTCCTTAAAAATGATGGGTAGTAAGGAGGGCAGGTATTGCATGGTGCACTGGGTGTTATACGCAACTAATGAATCATCGAACTTTACATCAAAAAATAAATAAATAAAAAATAATTAAAAAAAAAGAATATAACCCATAGATCTTACAACCTTTGGGTCTTTTCTGGAACAGTCCAGTTCAGTAAATACCATTTAAAACTTCCAATTTTATATGCAAACCAAGGCACTACACCCCCCGTCCAATGCATGTGGAGCTCTGATTCCTGCTGCCATGAGAGTACGCATGACTGAGAAATGTGAGATGTGTTTTCTTTCTCTAGATGTTATACATATAAATTTTCAAGGATTGGATGGGAATAAATCAGAGAGGCAGGAGAGGCAGCCAAAAATGGCCAAATATGCTTGATCTAGTAGTGTTCCTGTATTCCTTTGTTTAGGAAGCACATTTTGGGTATATTACATGTACACCATTGTTGGGGCAATGTATACTTATGTACATTTTCTGTAGCTGAAGATGTCCTCAAAGAAAGATGTCTTCCTCATTCCTGCCAATGATCATCACCCCCAGCCATGGAGAGGAAACATATGCCACAGGAGAGGTCATGGATGGGCACTATGGTTGTCAGTACTAAATCCAGCTTTCCATTCATCCCACCTCAGTTGCCAGACATGTGAATTAGGGAGCTCTCACATGATCCCAACTCTCAGACACTTGAGCCTCTTTCAACAATTCCACATATCAGTTATCTTGCTATGTTGTATCTAAATTCCTAACCTCAGACTTTATGAGCACAAGAAAATTCTAATACCAGTTAGAATAGTTATTATCAAAAAGACAAGAAATATCTCAACAAAGTGGCTTTAGAGAGAACATATCTCAATATAAAATAAAGGACATATATGAAAAACCCATAGCTCACATCATCCTCAATGGTGAAAAGCTGTGAACTTTTACTCTAAGATCAAGAACAAAACAAGGATGCCCACTCTCACCACTTTTATTCAACATAGTGCTGGAAGTCCTAGCCACTGCAATCAGACAAGAAACAAAAGGCATCCAAACTATCAAGGAAGAAGTAAAACTTCCACTACTTGCAGATGACATATAATATATAGCAAACCCTAGAGACTCTACTAAAAAATGACTAGGACTGATAAATGAATTCAGTAAAGTCACAGAATACAAAACCAACATACAGAAATCCATTGCATTTCTATATACCAATAATGAAGCAGCAGAAAGAGAAATTAACAATCCCATTTACTATTGCACCAAAAAGAATAAAATACCTGTGAATAAACTTAACCAAGGAGGTGAAAGATCTGTACTTTGAAAACTATAAAATATTGATGAAAGAAATTGAAGATGACGCAAACAAATGGAAGATATTCCATGCTCATGGATTGGAAGAATCAATATTGCTAAAATGCCCATATTACCCAAAGCAATCACCAGATTTAATGCAATCCCTATCAAAATACCAACAACATTTTTCACAGAACTAAAACAAATAATCCTAAAATTTGTATGGAACTACAAAGACCCTGAATAGCCAAAGCAATTTTGGAAAAAAGAACAAAGCTGTAGGTATAACAATCCCAGATTTCAAGATATGCTACAAAGCTGTAATAATCAAAACAACATGGTACTGGCACAAAAATAGACATATACATCCATGGAACAGAACTAAGCCCAGAAAGAAACCCACATTCATACGGGTCAATTAACCTACAACAAAGGAGGCAAAAACATACAATAAGGAAAAGACAATCTTTTCAATAAATGGTGCTGGGAAAATGGAATAGCTACATGCAAAAGAATGAAGTTGGATCACTTTCTTATACCATTCACAACAGGAAACTAAAAATGGATTGAAGACCTAAAAACTTCAGAAGAAAATATATGCAGTGATCTCTTTGACATCGCTGTCACAACATTTTTCTAGATATGTTTCCTGAGGCAAAAGAAACAAAAACAAAAATAAACCAACAGGAATACCCCAACATGAAAAGCTTTTTCCTGGACAAGGAAATCATCAACAAAATGAAAAGGTGAAAGGTGACCTACTGCATGGGAGAAGATATTTGAAAATGATATATCTGATAAGGGTTTAGTATCCAAAATATATAAAGAGCTTATACAACTCAACACACACACACACACACACACACACACACTCTCTCTCTCTCTCTCTCTCTCTCTCTCTCATCCAATTTAAAAATGGGCAGGAGACCTGAATAGATATTCTTCCAAAGAAGACATACAGATGGCCAACAGACATATGAAAAGATGCACAACATTACTAATCATCGGGGAAATGCAAATCAAAAACACAATATCTCTTTACACCTGTCATAATGGCCATTATCAAAAAGACAAATAACGTATGTTGGTGAGGATGTGGATGGAGTAAAAGGAACCCTCGTGCACTGTTGGTGGAAATGCAAACTGAAGCAACCACTGTGGAAAACAGTATAGAGGATCTTCAAAAAAATCAAAAATAGAATAACCATATGATCCACTAATTCTACTACTGGGTATTTATTCAAAGAAAATGAGAACACTAATTTGAAAAGATATATGCAGCCTTATGTCTATGGCAGTGTTATTTACAATAATCAAGATACAGAAGCAATGTAAGTGTCCACTGATAGATGGATAAAGAAGATGTGCTGTGTATACACACACGTGTGCACACACACTGAATATTATTCAGCCATAAAAGAGTGAAATATTGTCATTTGTGACCACATGGATGGACCTAATGGGTACAATGCTAGATGAAATAAGTCAGTCAGAGAAAGACAAATACCATATGATTTCACTTATATGTAGAAATTAAGAAACAAAACAAAGAAAAAAAGAGACAAGCAAAAATTCCCCCGAACTTTTATATACAAAGAACAAACCGGTGGTTGCCAAAGGGAAGGTAGGTAGGGATGGGTGAAATAGACAAAGAGGATTAAGAACTCACTTATCTTGATGAACACTGAGAATGTATAGAATTGTTAATTCATTATATTGTACAGCTGAAACTAATAAACACTTATGTTAATTATATTTGAATAAAAATAAAATAAAAAAATAAAATAACAAGTGTTGGCGAGGAAGTAGAGAAAAGGGAATCCTTGTTCACTGTTGGTTTGGGACAGAAACTGGGTATGGCCACTGTGGAAAACTGTATGGAGGATCCTCAAAAAATTTTAAAAAATTGAACTACCATATAATCCACCAATTTTACTTCTGGGTATTTATCCAAAGAAAAAACACTAATTCAAAAAGATACATGCATACCCATATTCTCTGCAACATTATTTTTGATAGCTCACCATGGAAACAAAGTAAGTATCCCCTAGTGGATAGATAGGAAGTTGTAGTAAACATATGCACGCATGCGTGCGCACACACACACGCACACACACACTCCAAATGGAATATTATTCAGACATAGAAAATAACATACTCTTGCCATTTGGGTTTTTTTTGGTACCATTTCCATTTGTGCAACACGCCAAGAAAACAAAACAAAAATCACAAGCTCATAGATACAGAGAACAGAACAGAAGGGGTTGCCACAGACATAAGGTAGGGGGTAGAAGAAATAAGTAAAGGGGGTCAAAAGATACAAACTTCCAGTTATAAAGTTAGAAAGTCACGGAGATGTAATGTACAGTATAACACTACATTACATATTTAAAAGATGCCAAGATGGTAAATTTTAAAACTCCTCAAACAAGAAAAATTTTGTGACTGTGTATAGGGATGGATGTTAACCACATTTATTGTGGTGATCATTTTGCAACATATACAAATATCAAATCATTATGTTTTATACCTACAATTAATATAATGTTATATGCCAATTTCACTTCAGATTGAAAAAAGGAATTTTTTTTCTTTTGTGCCAATATACCTAGGATGACTTGATACACAGGAATATAATTGAAATAGTCACATTAGTCCAAAAACCTCCACCACGTTTTATTGTGTTTTAAGGGTAACCCATAGCTGGACAGCTGTGGTGTTGGAACAGTGGTCCAACACCATCCAGCTGGCAACTGAAGATAAATTGTCAGTTTTTGAGAGGATGATGAATCTTTATGAATAATTCTCTTGGAGTCTGCCTATTAAAACTATACCAAATTTTAGGAAGGGCATGGGTCGTTAGTCAATATAATTATCTCAACGAAACCTCCCTTAGTAAGCAAAGGAGCTCCTGGGTGGCTCAGACAGTTAAGGGTCTGGCTCCTGATTTTTGGCTCAGGTGATGATCTCAGGATCCTACGATGGAGCCCTGTGTCCAGCTCTGTGCTGAATGTGGAGCCTGCTTGAGATTCCCTCTCTCCCTGCCCCTTCCCCCGCTCGTGTGTACTCTCTCTCAAATAAATAAATAAATAAATAAATAAATAAATAAGAGAGAGAGAGAGAAAGCAAGCAAGCTCTGCAAAGATGTGTGATTTTGTAAATGGCTTGTTGTAGCTTTTTTTTACAATTGGGTGAAGCTTAAGGTCAGTTGTTTCCAGCTCTGGGCTCCATTTCCAAATCTAGGGCAACAGGAAAAAATTGTTTTACAGTACTCTTTAGGTATCATAAATATATGCATATATTAAAATATATATGATAAATATAATGATATATATTTTATAAAATATATACTTTACCATATTTTATTATAGATTTTAAATATATATTCTATGTAATTTATATATAGTATAAATATAATTTATATAAAATATATTAAAATATATCAATTACATATATATAATATATACAATTACATAAATTAATTATGAAAGGATTCATCAAATGAAAAGTTTTAGAATATTAACCAGAGGAATTTGGTTAATTTACGCAATAAAGTCAATTCTAAAGGCATATACTAAGAGCATATAGGGTATCTCATATTCTCTGTCAAGTTCTCAATAATGCTAGTTTTCAGATCAGATGATACTTTACACAGTTGTTTAAATTAAAAGATGTAAGAAATTAGGACAACAAGAGGTCCTATGTCCCACCTGGGCATATCAGACTCCTCTATTTCATATAAAATTTGAAATACTTTTGTTAATCAAGGAAAGTTCAGAAACACTGAAAGAGATGCAAACACATACCTGATTTGTAATATTTTATTAAACAAATATGCATTGAGCAACTGCTATGGTTTCCTATTATGTTAAGTATTTGGTATGCAACATGAGCACAATCAGATTAACAAAACAAAACAAAACAAAACAAAACAAAACACGCTTGCTTTCATGGACCTTAAATCTGAGTGAGGAATATAGATAATAAGAGACAGAGTAGTCATTTGGTGGTAAGTGCTAAATATAACTACAAATCAGGAAAGGGGGATGGGCAGTTTTGGTGAGAATACTTGAAAATTTAAATTGTTCAAGGAAGCCCCCCACCCCCAAGTTGACTTTATCAAAGACTCCTAGGGAGTGAGAGGGAAAGTGATGCAGCATTTAGGACAAGTGTGTTTAGGCAGAGGGAATAGCAAATGCAAAGTCCCAGAGCTAAGAGCTCACCTGATGGTCATTACAAACAGTTTAAGGTGGGATAGAGAGACTCTGAGAACATTTTGAGTGCACTAGCATTTATTTTAAGACACGAAACCATAGGAAAGATTGGAGCAAAGAAATGAGGGCATCTGTTTTAGGTTTTCAAAAGGCACTGTGGCTTGTTTTTTTAAAAAATAATCTATGTGGTCAAGAGTGGAAGTAGGCAAATCAGTTAGGAGAAAATTCCTACAAGTTAGATGAGAGGGGTTGATGGTTTAGAAAGGGTCTGAGGGTGGAATTGGTTAGAAATGGTTATAAATCACTCATGCCACTAAGGGTTTGGGGTCTGAAAAACTAGACGATGGAATTGACATTGACAGGGAAGACCAAGTAAGGAGAAAGTATGTAAGAAAGAGCAAGAATTTGGTTTTGGACATGCTAAATTTGCTTTACTTAATACATGCCCACAGAGAGATGTGCAGTTGGCAGGTGCATATAGCAATTTCTAGTTCAGAGAAGATTGAGATACACATGTGGAAATAATTTATAAAGAAGGTATTATTTAAAGGTATGACATTCCATGAGTTCACTCTACCCAAGGAGGTGAATATAAAAAGAAAACTGTTTCAAGGACAGCCTGCACGTGCCTTCATAAAAATCAGGAGATGAGTAGGAAGCACCAAAGAAACTGGACAGGCAGCTATCCACAAGATAGAAGGAAAACCATGAGAATGTTGTGTCCTAGAAAACAAAGGGTTGTCTCAAGAGTTTAGAAGAGATGCCCAAGCATCTCTTGCAAGGCAGTGTGAGCCATTCTGGCCCGGGATTCACCAATGTCAAACGCATCAGTGTTGAAATAAGATGCACACTGTGAGTCGACCATTTGCTTTAGCAACATGAAGTTTTAGCAATTAGCAACTATGATCATTGAAGTTTTGGGTAAGTACATAGAAAGTGGGTATAAACCTTTCTGAAGAAAATTGGTAAATAGAGAATTTTAAAACATTGAGTTTATACAATTCTTTCAAAGAATTCTGATGTAAAAGCAGCAAGAGAAATAGGGTGGTAGTTTGAGGGGTCTATCCAGGAAAGAGAAAAAATCATCTATGTAAATTGATGGAAAAATCACTTACAGAGGGAGGAATTAATGCAGGCTGGAGGATGGTGTTCTCAGATGGAATAAATTAGACAGAAAAGTGGTGAAGTTGTATTTGGATATGAAGACGGGTGGTCTGACAGCCAGCATACTCAAGACTCAAGAAGGGCCCATTTTTCGGTTTGAGTTCAAAGATAAGAAAAGACTAATGTCGGGGCGCCTGGGTGGCACAGCGGATAAGCGTCTGCCTTCGGCTCAGGGCATGATCCCGGCGTTATGGGATCGAGCCCCACATCAGGCTCCTCTGCTATGAGCCTGCTTCTTCCTCTCCCACTCCCCCTGCTTGTGTTCCCTCTCTTGCTGGCTGTCTCTATCTCTGTCAAATAAATAAATAAAATCTTTAAAAAAAAAAAGAAAAGAAAAGATTAATGTCTCAGCTCAAATAGTCTGGCAGGAGGGCTTCCCTCTTACTCAGCCTTTTGGTTCTATCCAGGTTGGATGAGGCCCACCCACACTTTAAGGAGGGCAATCTGCTTTGCTCAGCCTCCTGATTCAAATGTGAATCTTATCTAGAGACCCTCACAGACACCCAGAATAATGTTTGGCCAAATACCTGGGCATCCCATGGCCCAGCTCAACTGACACATAAAATTAACCATCACACATGGGTAGATGTAATAGAGGAGCTTTTAGAAGTTTGCTTCCATTTTATATATAACATAGATCATCACAGAATAAAGATGGTGCTAGTATTTAAAATTTGAGGAGAGGAAGGGAAAGTGTGAAAAAGTCATCAATAGGAGAAAAGTAGTAAATTATCTAGGGAACCACAGAAATACCACTACCCATTTTAAAAGTTGCACTGATGTCTGTGGCTGGGAATTTATATTAAGATCAGTCGGGAAAATGGTATAGTTTTCACCAGTTCATGTAGCCTCATTGTGGCAAGCCCAGAGTTTTGTGGTGAGTTGGACTCAATCAGGATTTGAACTGTGCTGGAAGTGTATGGAAAAAGAGACAGAGAAGCAAGAGAATTCAAGAATCGAGCAAGAGGTGAAAACAATGATGTCCCATAAAGCCCGATCCTTTATGATGAAAATAAAATGAAAACTGCAAGAACACCAAAAACTTTACCTATAGACCCAGCAGTGTGCAGGGTGTAGGATGTGTAGGACAGAAAATGCACGTTATTTAGGGCTGCTGCAGGAAAGTGGTCCTTAGGGAGAAAGGTTTCTGTTAGAGAAGGAAAGTGAAGGAAAGTCAGATACAGGTTGAAAATATAGGACATTGGCTGATGACTGGCTGTGAGTTCCAAGAACCTAATGAAGGATTTTGGAATTTTGGATGGATTGGAAGTAATATTAGAAAAGGAAAGTAGAATTTTGTCTTGTTGTGAGTCCCAGAATTGAGAGATGGCTATAGTGAACTCATACAAAGAGGGACAAAAGATATAATCTCATAAAATCTGAAGGTTTCAAGGTATATGGTGGCACAGTCTTTAAATGTGGGCTGTCTGCAGAGTAGTGGTTTTATTTTGAAAATCATGCAATGTTTTTGGACTCAATATTCAGTCCTTCAAATGGTGATATGGATGCTGTGTGAAGGTAAATCCCTCACTCCTTGGAGTACTCCAGGTCTATGACTTTCCAATTCTGCTGAGAGGGGGGTGGAAATCAAGGGAAATGGTTGTCTTATCTGGAGCACATACAAATCTGTGGCTCCCTCTTTATCCTGTTCTGAGCTCTGAGGTCAAGAACTTGAACTTTATCTGAAGAGTTGGTAATCAAACATGTGCAGATCAATCTGATATACTAGGTCACCACTAGGTCACGTGGGCAATATGAAGCTACCTTTATGTGTCCTTTGACCCCCAGTCTCACTTCTTTCCCCACTTTTTCCTGACCTTTTATAGATAGGAGAAGGGAAAGTTTTTTCTAAAACAAAAATTCTGATACTTAGTATCCGTCTGTAAGCTCTATTTTGAAAACACATTCAAGGTGGATCAAGAGATTTACCAGAAATTTTCCACCAGCTAGACAAGGACAGTGCACTGGGCATTATTGATCTGCATAAAGGGGGGCACCAGTAGTAGCAAGAGGCATCCATGAATATATTGAAGAATGAAATTTTGGAAAACATCAGCAATGTAACAGGTAGTGTCTCAGGCTGCCACAAGTGGGTTGGGAAGGGGCTGCATTGGGTCCAGTGGTGGTGATACATGATGATCCAGCCCCACGTGGCTGGAGGCTGGTAGAGGAACTACATAGAAGAATCCTGTGAGAACATCACAACATTTAAGTGGGTGGGAGCTCTGAGCTTTTAGATGTGTGAACTGTTGCAAATGTGACACATATACCCACCCAAATATCCAAAGAAAGTATTTCCAAAAAAAAGTCAGACAGGTTAGCTGTCCTAAACTGAAGTCTAATTGAAGATTTGGAAGTCGAATGTACTAGTGAGAACTAATGAGTCGGTGACTTATAATGGCACACATATTAAAGTACACCTAACACTGAAATTAGCTAGATTATCCCATCATTAGATATTGCTAATAAGTAATGTTTTGGAAAATCATAATATCAATTAATAGAAGCTATCTTCCTAGAATTCCCTTTTTGCATTAATACTAACTTTCTATTTAAAACTTTTCCCATGAATTGTACTCCTGGGGTATGCCATGTTTTTTCCGACTTTACCTGACTTAAGGCTGCTCTTCTCATATCTGAATGTGGACCATCTGGTCTCACATGATAAATGGTATAAAACCTGTTTCTTTGAGAAAACAATCCAACTTTCTTTCAATTGACTTGAACCTAGATTCTCTTACTTCTTTTGCTTTCCATCCAGCCAGTGCTTTCTGGTTCTTGAGTATAGGGTGTTCATTAATTCAACATCTATTATAGGGGGAAAGAATGTTATTGTGTATGTTAGGGTGAGCTAGGTTGAATAATGAATACTGCACTCAAATATGTAAACGCACCCCACCACAGAAACATTTTTCTTGCTTATATAAGAATTCTAGGAGACTGTTCATGTTAAATGGGAAGCTCTTCTCTATTTATTTTTCATTGACCTAGACTTCCTTTATATGAACCCATCATCTCTGAGTGCCTCATTATTGAATGCATTCAAGAGGCAAAGTGGCAAAAGAGCTTGGGCAGGCACTCTTGCATCTTAAACTTAGAAAGCATACATTAGCTTTGGAAAAATTAGTCATATCACCACACCTAACTACACAAGGTAGGAGATGTGTTGGTTCTTACATGGGCAAGTACTTCCCAGCTACTGTCAACTTTATATTAATAAAATATATGAAAATGAAATTTGGTGGATTAGCTAAACATAGTCCATCCCTCTGGCCCTCAGAAATCTGTATCCACTCTTATTCTCACACAAAGAACACTTTCACTTCGTTCCTCAGGGATATAATCAAAAGTCTATCCAATCACTTCATTCGTATCAAAATCCAGGATCTCTGGGTAATGTACAGACTTTTCCACTGAAGCTAGAAATGGCTCTTTATGGTGTTGCCACTTAATAACTAAAAATAAAAGTTATTTGACAATACACATATTAGGCCTGCTAGCATGTTTATGGAAATAAACTGATGGAAGTAGGAGACATAGCTGGTATGCAGGTCTTCTGTTACACACTGCATCCTGACTCAGTGCATGGGGACCAGCAGGGATGGACATCAGCTCTGGAAAGAGGGAGAAGGGACTTCTTAAATCATGATTGAGGAAGAATCAGATCTGCCTCTTGTGGTACCAAGGTCTGAGATTGAACAGCACTATAATGGAGCAAATGCTTGTCTCTAGCCCAATTTTGCCAGCTTATCATTTATGGGAGGAAGAGCATCATACCATCACCTGGAATGATCGGGGCCCTGTACTTACAGATGTGTGGTAAGACAGCTCAATGGCTGGTCTGTCTCAACATTCTTGTGAATTGGGGAGTACAACTCCTCCCATGGTGTCCAACCCTTGTGGTTGAAGCACAAAGCACCTGGCTGGGAGGTGACCTAATTCACAACATCAGGACTTTCCCAGAATTGAGGGTTTTAAGTACCTTGCTCTAGCCAGTTTTCATGCTTTGCAGGAGACCACTCTGCAATCTGTTATTCCCTTCTTCTCAAATAAGTAGATCAGGGATTTATTATATTATATAGCACATGATTGTCGGTTAGAAACAGGAAGAAACTTAAAGAACAGGCCTATGTAGGACAGTAAAATTTACTATATCTTAAACCTTTGTTTTGGTTCTGCGCTTCTGACAGATATGCCACTTAAAGACATTATATTTAGAAGAATTATATTTAATATGGGTAACGTAATTCTATGGAAGGATGTATAGACTCAAACTTATGGAAATTTTGTATAGGTGGAAAGTTCATGATATTTTAAGTCTCAAAGAGCTTAATGCAAATAAAACTTCAAAATAGTTTTAGGATATGAACAAAGGAGAAGTTTTGGTTGTTGATGCAAAATACAATGTCTACATTTTTATATTATGTACGGCATTAAGTCATCCAATTCTTTAGCTAGCTTTAAAATAATTGTTATACAATGCTGTTATTCCTGACTGTGTGGGAAAAAAAAAAAAGTTTAGCAAAAGGTATAAAAATTAAATAATCTGTTAAGGTTTTATCTTTTGTTTTTAGAATCACCTATTCTAATATATATATTTGAATATATGTCAATATATATATGATATATATATATCATATATACATTCAAATATATATTTGTTGGGTTTGTGTCTTCTTTAATATTAGATAATATCTGAAGCTTGTGGGAACATACTTTAAAGGAAGACTGAGCAAGAATTCTATATGTGGGGCCGCTGGGTGGCTCAGCTGGCTAAGCCTCTGCCTTTGGCTCAGGTCATGATCCCACGGTCCTTGGATCCAGCCCTGAGTCCTCCCTGGGCTGCGTGCTCAGCAGGGAGACTGCTTCTCTGTCTCCCTTTGCCCCTCCCCCCCGCTCATGCAATCTCTAATAAATAAATAAATAAATAAAATCTTAAAATAATTCTAATTGTGTGACGATATTTCTTATCTTGTTCAGACAAGAATTTTATATGTATATATGTATATGCATATATACATATACATACTCATCTTTTATAAATAATGGACTAGTGCCAGAGTAAGGAGAAACAGCTATATAATTATATACGTGCAAATGACATAGTGTTATGAATAATAAGAGTAAAATTATAAAGTTATGTTTCCAGTTACATTCACACAGGTATAGGTTTAGTGTAAACATGAATCTTTTAAAATTTTGTGTATGTGTAATAAATTGGAAACTATTTCAGTTGACCAAAGATCATTTTCTATATTTTTACTAAGAAGATCGGGAACTTCCTTCTTCGAGTGAATTCTACTTTATTTTTAAACATACAATTATTAAAAATGTATCCTACCATTTAACTTAGGAAATTTCAAAAATGCCATTTTTAGAAATTCAGAGGCAGTGGATGGCTTTGTGTCTTTGCTAAATTACAGGTTTGATCAAATTATTAATTTGGTAGGCAGAGCTCCAAATGCCTGAGCTATTTTAATACATCTCAAAAATATCAATTGGACTAAGTGTAGAGCAGACCAATAGATTTTATTCTTACTTTTAGTTATTATACTAATTAATATTTGGTATTAATCCAATTGTATTGATCAGTTTTTATTATGTAATTAATAAGGTTTCATTAAGCTCTAAATTTGTGTTTAATGTTATTTGTTCTTGTTTCCATTTCCTACATAATAGTGATAGATTTTATTTAACACATTTCACTGATTTTACTGATTAGATATATTTTTCCTTATCGTATGAGATGTGACAATAAAAGCAAAATGAGCTGCGGGTTTGAGGAATAATGCCACAGGCACCTGGGGGATGTGACACGCGACTGGAGTGCATTGTGTTCTTGGCCTTTAATTTTTATGAGATTGCCTCTGTCTGAGGGTTAAGTCTTTGAGATCTGGCACTGAAGAAGATTGGAGAGTTATTAAACATAAAAGATCTCACAGGGGAAGAAAAATATCAGCTTCAGCATTAGCAGTATTTAAAATGTAAGTTGGTTCTGAAGAATTTAACGAACATGCATTCTCTGATTTTTCTGATTTGAGAATCACAAACTAGTTAAAATTTAGCTTTCTTTTTTTTTTTTTGATGAAATTGTATCAGAAGCCACATCACAAGTGCATTTGAGATTTTTTTTTCCAGTTTTTTTTGTTTGTTTGAACAGTTAAAGGACACCAGTCATGAAATGTTAGTTCCTCAGCTAATTAAGTTCTCACAGAACTATGAAAGAAGCCACACACGAAACACCTTGGAATTTATTGCCCTAGAGATTTTTAAGGTAGGTTTGGACTTTGTTCAACTGTTGCTTTTAATTAATTCTGACTCCTCTGCTGGCCTTCACTAGAAGGATTTTAAGGGTGCCCTGTTTGCTGCATTTATATATATTAGTGTTTATATATATCATTTATATATTTTAGTGTTTTAAGATATGTAGGTTGAAATAATCAGGGACAGAATTGATCAGAATTGACCTGAATCATGCGGTAGGACTGCCAGCAAGACTGAGTTTTGAATTCTTCACTAAAGCCCAGAATCAAGCCTAGAGAAAGGCTTTTGTAGAATTAGTTCATTGAGGTTTATTTTAATAAATGGTTATAATGAAAAGACAGAGAGGCAGGGAGGCTAGGTTATTGGCAAAATGTTTGCTAAAGTGGGACAATGTAATCCAAGCTGGATGAGAGGGAGTGGAAAACGAAAAGAAGTTTAATAAATGGGAAAATGTTTAGAAGTCAAAAGATTAAAGCTCCTATTTAGGTTAAGTACACAGTCACTGTGGGCCTAGAGGTAGAGGGATTTGCTCTTGAATGGAGAAAACGTAAAATAGGACATAAGGAGGGGAGGATGGATCCAGATGTAAGTTTACGTGTTTCATAGGAGAAACTGACACAGGACACTCTGATTAGAGTGTCTTGGGGAGAATTTCTCGATTTTCCAAGAATACCATCATTCATTCAGCATGTCATACGATAGCGTGTCAGGCACTACTGCTGGAAATTCATTAGTGAATAAAACATGAAAGACCCTCTGCCTTAAGTGTTTCACATTTCAGTTGTGGAAGATAGGAAAAGAGATGTTACTGAAAAATAAGGAAGTACAGTTATAGTGAGCTAGAGGCTGATACATGCCATGAGGGCAAACAGAGCACGAAGTCAGAGGGAGTGGGAGAACATGAGTGTGCACAGGAAATATGAAAGAGGGACATGAGGTCTTCAGAAGAAGGAATCATGTGTGTAAGGAGGTGAAGGAGGGTAGGGGAAATTCACTATCCTGAGGGAAAGAAACACACACAGAAGTAAAAGTAAGCACAATACAAAGGGACAGGAAGGAGACCAGTGTAGCTGGTGCAGAGGGAACCAAGGATGAAGATATGAAACAAGGACAGAGAGGCACCAGGGGGCACCCCTTGTAACTGTGTAAACTTTCAGGCTAATTTTAGATTGACTCTGTTAGACTTTGGAAGCCACTGTAGGGTTTTGAGCTGAAAGGTTTTGTTTGGACCTTTCTGTGCCTGCGAGAAAGAGAATGAATGGAAGGCTAGCAGAAGCAGAAGTAGGGGGATGAGTTACAGTTATTCTAACACAGGATCTGACTGGATGTCTCTGTGATTCGCACCTGATCAGTTGCAGTGGAGACACAGAGAAGTGGGCAGAGCCCAGATATATCTGGAGGAAGAATTTAGTCATGGAGTGAAAGAGAAACTGATAGGAGAAAATCTGAGGGAGAGGCAGGGATAGGGATGAAGACCAGAATTTCATTTATTCTTTCTTACTGTAGTGGCATCAAATATTACTTTGAGGTTATTTCATATGTATTTCAAAGGGCTTTTGAGAAAAGGGAAGCCCAGCTGTTTTACTCACTTTGGCTCTTCTCTTCTAAGAACTAGAGTGATAATACACAGTGTTTTCAATAAATGCTTAACAGACATAGAATTTACTTTTGTTGGTTCTAGGCAGGATGATTGGTTAACGGTAAATAAAAAAGATTGGTCTTGTCATTTTCAAAGCTATATTTAACAGTATGACAATAATTCACAGCATAAATAATTACCATGGCAGCAGAGTTTGGATAATGAATAGCAAGCAAATCATGAATGAGAGGAGGCAAGATCATGCTGATGCAGATTTATTTCTTTAAAGCTCTTAATTCTACATGATTCCGTGATTTAAATATCATTCTCTAAGACCTATTCTTCATTTAAAAGGTGGTCAAGTATACTGGCCCAGACTACCAGGTCTTAGGAAATGGTTGAGCTAAATGTTATTTGAAGAAAAGTTATCAGAGTTATTAAGAACATACAATGAAATGCATTCAAATATTTAAGATATCCATAAAATGCCAAAGTTTTTAAAAATTATTTGTACAACTAAATTAGCTGTATCTGTCCTGTATGTATTTTTAATATTATAAAACCTTTCCTAAGTGGGAATGGTTTACATCAACTAGACTTTTAAAAAAGTAAGTTCTATTCTCCCTCTTATTTCTATGACCTTAATGTATCCTTATATCGAGCAAATGAAAAATAGGATCTGAAAAAGTGAAGTTCAGGATTCAGTGATGCTAAGATATTATCTTGGAGTTCCTAGTGTCTCCATTATATAACCTCTTTCAAAAATACTCTAATTCTTTGAATAGAAAACAATATTTTCACATCGTCATCACTTCCGTCACAGGTAAAGTTTATCTAATTTAAAGAATGAGTCTAGGTCATGTCCAGAATAATGCCAATTTCATAGCCCATACCTTATAAAAGGCCTCCTTTACAAGGTCATCTTGTAAGAGACAACAACTGTAATTTTATACATAAAGAATTACTTAAAATAGGAAACTTTGAAAAGGGACTGTAAATATGATCTATTATATGTTAATGTGATCACAGAGAGCCCAACACTTGCTCGGTGGGAGGTAATTCCAGGTAAGTTTATAGCTCCTCCATGAAACCTTGAAGATTCATTGTTATTAGATGGTCTAGTTGTCCAAACCCTTCCAGAAAAATAATCTATCTATCTAGATGTAGGTATATATATATATCTACCCAGATCTATAAATATATACATATGTCTAGATGTACATACACAGAGAAATATAAATATATACATATATTTAATAATCCCCATTTATGGTATTGCATAAATCATAATAGTACAAAGTTCGCACATTAATAATGCATTAATGACATTTAATGATTGTCCACTATATGCTAGACTCTGCGTTTAAAATAAACCCATGCTTACATGGTCAATTAATCTGGACAGCTATGTGGAAAAGAATGAAACTGCACCACTTTTTTCAGCCATACACAAAAGTAAACGCAAAATGGATTAAAGACCTAAATGTGAGACCTGAAACCATAAGACTCCTAGAAGGGAGCACAGGCAGTAATTTCTCTGAAATCAGCTGTGGCAACATTTTTCTAGATATGTCTCCTCAGGCAAGGGAAACAAAAGCAAAAATAAACTATTGGGACTCCACCAAAATGAAAAGCTTTTGCATGGTCAAGGAAACCATCAACAAAACAAAAAGGCATCCTACTGGTTGGGAGAAGATATTTGCAAATGATAAATCTAATAAGCATTAAATATATATATATATAAATAATATATGTGTTTATAAATATATAAAGAACTTACACAACTCAAATACCAAAAACCAAATAATCTGATTAAAAATGGGTAGAGGACCTGAATAGACATTTTTCCAAAGAAGGCATTTTTCCACAGAAGACATACAGATGACCAACAGACACATGAAAAGATGTTCAACATCAGTCATCATCAGGGAAATGCAAACCTAAACCACAGTGAAACATCACCTCACACATGTCAGAATGACTAAAATCAAAAATACAAGAAATAACAAGTGTTGGTGAGGATGTAGAGAAAGAGAAACCCCTTGCACTGGTGATGGGAATATGAATTGGTACAGCCACTGAGGAAAACAGTATGGAGGTTCCTTAAAAAAATAAAAATAGAAATATCATAGAATCCAGTAATTTCACCACCGAGAAACTCTGCTAGCCCCCCCCCCCAAAAAACCGTCCACTACCCAATGGAAACAAAAACACTAATTTGAAAAGATACATGCACCCCTATGTTTATTGCAGCATTATTTACGATAGACAAAATACGGAAGCAACCTAAATGTCCATGGCATAAATGAATGGATAAGGAAAATTGTGTGTGTGTGTGTGTGTGTGTGTGTGTATAGATACACACACGTATATGTGCATGTATGCATATGCACACACATACTTACACACATTCAATGCAATATTACTCAGTAATAAAAGTAAAAGCAAGAATGGAATTTGAGCATATTATGCTAAGTGAGGTAAGTCAGATGGAGAAAGACAAGTACTCTATGTTTACTAATATGTGGAATCTAATAAAGTTAAACCTGTAAAAAAAAAACAGTAAATTGGAATTACCAGGGGATGGGGTGGGAAGTAAGAGTGATGGTGTTTGAAGGTACAGACTTGTAATGAGTAGTAAATAAGGCACAGATATCTAATGGCCAATATAATGAATATAAACAATAATATTGTACTATAATTGTGTAATGTGATAAATATTGCCACATCAGCAATCATATTACAGTATATAAACAAAATAACATGCTGCACAGCTGAAACTTACAAAATGTTACGTGTCAGATGTATTCAATTAAAAATAAAAAAAAAAAAAAAGAAAGAAAATATCCACCAGAGTTGTGTCTGTCTAGTAAGTTTATGTTTCCCCCCTTTTCTGGCCCTGTAGGATCTCTATGCCTAAATGAAAGTATTAATCAAGGTCATTAATAATTCCTGGAGGAGGAAACTCAGTATCATTTCATGTAAGCTCACCACCCAGTGTGGCCTTTTCTTGGTGTGGGAGAGGCAGAAATGCCCCACCAAATATCCCCAGTCTTGTCCCTGCATTTCTCAGGCTGCTTGTAGATAAGCAAGGGTGTGTGACAAATTCTGGCCAAGTGGCTGTGGGCAAATCTGATGCACGTCACTTCCAGGTCAAAACATCACAGAACGGGTCTGAGTTCTCAGTATGC
>NW_024425341.1:30540660-30590673 GCF_017311325.1 Ursus maritimus | reverse complement strand
TTCGAGTTCAGGTTGGGGAGCCACATCTTGGAAATCACCATGAAAGCTGAATGACTACATAAAGGATAGATGCCCTGGAAAACCAACCAAACCTTCAGTGGGCTGTGCTTGAGTAAGAAAAACCACATTTATTGTATTTAGGCCCTAGTTTTTCCTCCTTTAATCCCGTCAGTATCAGCCCAGCCTAACCTGCCTCATTTACCCACCCATACAGTTTTTAAGGTCATAACTAAGAAAAAATTAATTGTAGAGTGTTTCACCTTCCTCTTATCTCGGCAGATTTTGTATCAAATTACAATTTTTCCCTCCTGACGATTTGTCAAGACTTAAATGTTTTTCTTTTTTTCCTTAACAAATTTTTATTTAAATTCCAGTTAGTTAACATATAGTGTTATATTAGTTTCAGGCATACAATAGAGTGATTCAACACTTCTATACAACACCCAGTGCTCCCCACAGTGTGCTCCTTAATTCCCATCACCTATTCCACCCACCCCACCTCCCCTCGGGTATCATCAGTCTGTTCTCTAGAGTTGTCTGTTTCTTGGTTTGCCTCTGTTTTTCCCCCCATGTTTGTTTGTTTTGTTTCTTAAATCATCAACACTTATCTTTAAATCAGTCTCTAATTTGGTTTGTTTATTGGATATAGGTATATTCTGGTTTTATTGCTTCTTATAGCATTACATTTAGCAGTTTATTTTCTGAGGATGGTGCTAATATGTTTTTATTTTCCACTTTTTATTGAATGATATATTAGCAATTTTTATTGTTCCAGATTAATAGCTAGCATCTCCACATTCTAAAAATATGATTCCACTATGCTCTGGTTTATACCCTCTGGTTTGTCATTCCGTTGTAGGAATTTGTCTTTTAACTGTGGCTATTTTTATAATATTCTCCTTGACTTTTATTCTGTAGGTTTAATTCGATATACCTACTTATGAATTTATTTTATTTGTGGCATTTTTTAAAATTTCCCAAGTTTGAAGTTTATTTTTTAAAATTATTTCTGTAAAAAGTTAAATATTATTAAATGTAGTTTCTTCTCTAGTGTTTCTCTCTGGTTCTTTGGGAAGTAAAATCATATGTATATTCTATATTCTTGTTTGAAGTTATTTTATTTTTTTAAGTAGGCTCCACACCCAATGTGGGGATTAAACTCACTACTCCAAGATCAAGAGCAGCAATCTCTAAAGACTGAGCCAGACAGGTGCTCCTATATTCTATATGCATATTCTAGTTTGGATTTCTCTAACCTTTCCGTGATATTAAGCTTTTGTCAATCTTACTGGACTGACTTCTGTGAAATGTGTATTTCACTAAGTCACTATTTAGCAGGTTGTAATCAGCAGTTTAATGTATGTTTTAAATTTTTCATTTTAGTATTTATATTTTTTCATTTTTAATAGTGCTCTATTTTACTTTTTCATATCTGCCTAATATTTATGATAGTGTTTGAACTTTCAGGTCTTCAAACATCATAAAATAATTATTTTTTATTCTTAAGCTTATTATTCCAAAATAATAATTAATCCTAATGTCTCTCAATGATATTCTTTTGTTCTCCTATGCTTGGAACTTGGTCAGTAACCTCAAATTCTATGAGGTTTTATTTATGGGAGATAGGGGTTGAAGATGTGTTTACCCAGAGAGGATATGTTTTGCTTTTGTAAAGCAACATGTGAATCATTTCAAACTATTTGTGTGAATGTAGTTTATACAATCATATTGGTGATGAAAATCAAACCCTCAATGCTAATGGGTAAAGACAGTGTAAATATAGTCCCCATCGAGCACATAGCCTCTAACAGACAACATCTATGTTATATTGTATATAGACCATATCCACATAGATCCCCTACTTCTTCCTTCTACTGAACATGTGTAAGGCTTAGCTCTGCTGGGGCAAATATTAGTTCCCAACGGGCTCTAGGTTACTGAGATTGGCTGAGGGTCAAAGGTCACTGGAGGGTCAGAGCTTGGTCATCTATTTTCTACTTTGGAATTCTGCTACTTTAAAATTTTGGTTTCTATGATGTTATCTTACTTCATGAGGGTTAGTTATTAATGTCAAGAATGATTATAATATTTTATTCATCATTACTAGGTGCCTTACACTGTATGATTCCTAAATACCAAGGTCTGAAAGGAACACTCTTGCTGTATGAAAAAATATGTCACAAATGCTATTCTCCTCATTAACCCATTAGTTTAAATTATATCCAATAGTTCTTTCCATACATTTCTTGTCACTTTGAAGCCTAAAGATTTTCTGCCACTCCTGCGATTTCCTCAGAGGAGAGCTTCCCCCCATATATTTAGCCAGTGATAATGCTCTCAGTAGCTCTGTGTTGACTTCCGAGCGTGATAAACCCCCTAGTCTTCCTAACAGCTCTCCCTGCTCACAGATTCAGCCATGAGCATGCAAAACATCAATACCTCCAAAGCATACCTCAGTATGTGCAAGGTTGGCTCCTGTACACATCCAATTAGGCCAATGCCTTAAGTACTGGTAATACTGGATCCCGCTCTCGCATCCTACTCTTTGAGGTGGGGAACTCTTGAAATCCCTGACTAGCCCTTTTTTCTTGAGTGTCTCTCACTTTTAACTCTGTCTCAGACCTAATAGCCTTTTGCAGCCAGAGCAGCAGATACAATTTACATTTATTCCCCTTCTACATATTAACATATAATTCCAGGACATAAATATATGTGGCTCTACTTCATATTATTCACATACAAAATATAGACTAACATATTATTCTAAGTATAAATATTTGGAGGACTGCAGGCATTTAGACCTCATCTCTGGTCAGAGGTCTGACCTTAATTCTGGAATGTAGAAAAAGTAGAACATTGATTTCTAGTGCTCTGGGTTTAGCGAGCTCCTGATTATCTCAGCCCTTAAACTGACGTCCAATCTGAAAGCTCAGCTTGACATATTCTTGGACTCAGCTCTATTCATAGCTGTGATTTCTTCTTAAACACTTGTGTAATATTAAGGTACTCAAATCAGGCAAACTATGTAATATAGCTTATATTATATAGTTCATATTTATAGTCTAATCATATAATAATATTTGCAGTTTATATACTTCACTTTTTCATGTGAAGTATGTGACTTTTTTTTCTGTTGATAAATTAGCACAGAAAATAACAAAATTCCACACTGGTTTTAGCTATTTTTCAAGAGGATAATGAAGAAAACTGTTTCATGTATACAATAACTTGACCTAAAACAGACTGAGTTTTTTCTCTGGGAACTTCGAACAAAACCCAGTAAAACATATACTTTCTACCTGAATGAATTAGAGCAGCAAGTTCTTTGACCAAACCTTTACATACGCATTGAAACAGAATTTAGACATGGTTATTTTCATTTCTTGGGTGTCAGTCACTTGGTGACATTCTTGTACATAGAAGAAACAGACATATATGTTGGCTAATTGAATATAATAATAATTTAGAAAAGAAACAGACATTGAGTAATGGCTTGCTTTGTTCTTCCGTATATTTTTATTTGTTCTTATTATAAAACAGTTCAAGTGGTTTTATGAAGGTGTATGTAATCAGAATAAATTCTGTAAGAATTAATCTGTATTTTCAGCTCATCTTGAGGAATAAAAAGTGACCCAAAATTATTTAAATCATTTCAGGATTTACAGGGTCTAGGGACAACTCTAAGGATCTGGTATACCCTAGAACAATACTGGTCAACATAAGCTCTATAAGAAAGTCTTGAGACTTTGGATAAATTAAGAGAGTTAGTCATGGTAAGAAAAGGCAGGACTTTTCTCTTAATGAGGAAAACAGATTATCGTAAGCATTTTGACTCCTGCAATCCCCTGAAATTGAACTTCCTCTAAAATTATAGCCACCTCTCTCTTCTTTTCTCAGTCTATACTCCCTGCTATTACCAACTCCTGCTGTGGCTAGAACCACCTGTCTTACCTATGACCTCCAAACATTACCTCCAGTTTTCTTTATTGTCTGACCCCTAAAATTTCCACGGATGTTCAACTGAATTCTCACACTTATTACAGAAAACATGAAACTTATTGTACAATTATTTCCTAGAAATATGTGCTTTCTACTTAGTTCTTCCAGGTTTTAATTAAGACAATTGATCAAATGCATCCTGCTTTCTAGATTATCACCAAATGATCATCTGGGACATCTCCTTCACTCAACTCTCAAAATTTAATTTCTTACAAAATGCTATCTATTTTCACATTCTCTTGAATATCTTGCATATTTTTATTTTTAATGCCACAATTCAGTCCATTAATTTGTGTCTACATTACCACAATTACCTCACAATTGGCACCTATATTTTGTTTGTGTTTATGTGTATGTATGCATGTATTTGTTAACAAACAACAAAACAAATCCAAAAAAAAAAAAAATCCTCAAATTTAGAGGCATCAAACAACAACCATTTTATCTCACCATTTTGCGGGGCGGGAATTTGGGCAATTCTGCTCCATGTGGTTTCATCTGATTACCTGGTGGTACTGAATTAGTTACTGAGTTCGTCTGGAGAGTCCAAGACTGCTTAACTCATATACCTGACATTTGGGACAGTTGGTTAAAGAGTTTCCCCTAAAGTCATGTCAGGGACTCTACATGAGCTCTCACTAGGAGAGTGGACTTCTGATGTGGCCACCCAGAAGCCCTCAAGGGAGAAAGGAGAAAGCTGCTGGTCTTCTTAAAAGCAAGACTCAGAACCATCATATTATCACAGCATCTTTCTTGGCCATATTCTTTTGGTCAGAGATAGTTACAGGCCAGCTCCAATTCAAGTGGAAGGGGAATAGATCCCGACCACACAATGGAGGAAGTGACAAAAATGTGCAGCCATGTTTCAACCATCTGTCTTCCTTGTGCCAACAAAAAAAATCTATGGTCATCTTAACATTTCTGATATGTTACATTTCTCCAACTTTGAACATATTCTGTCAGGATTGTCTTCTTAAAACACAAGGCTAATATCCCACTACTGAAAAGTCTTAATTACCATTGTGAGCTCCCATTTGCAGCATAAAAATTTATTTTTCTCTTTACTTTATTATTATACCTTATTACATATAATATGCTCTAGATCCTATTGTAAGCTTTCTGATAGAACCAGATAATAAATGACACTATGCTTTAACATTCTTATCAGAAGGAAAGGTTTACAACTCATTAGAGTTAACCTTACGAAGGTCATATATAAGCTTTGATTTTTTCCATTGCAAGGCATAGATAACTCTAATTCAACAACCTCAAACAATGAGGAATATTTTTTTAGCTTACCAAATAAAACTCCTCCAGGGGGCGCTGGAGTGGCTCCCTCTGTAAAGCATCAGCCTTCGTGATCTTGTCTCCGGTCTTGATCTTGGGGTTGTAAGTTGGAGCTCTGCATTGGGGTCCACACTGGGCATGGAACCTACTCTAAAAAAAAAAAGAAAGGAAGGAAGGAAGGGGGTGCCTGGGTGGTTCATGGTTAGGTGTCTGCCTTCTGCTCAGGTCACCAACCCGGAATCCTGGGATGGAGCTGCACATGGGGCTCCCTGCTCAGCAGAGAGTCCGCTTCTCCCTCTGCTCCTCACCCCACTTGTGTTCTCTCTCTCTCACTCTGTCTCTCTCTTAAATAAATAAATAAATAAATAAACAAATAAATAAATAAATAAATAAAATCTTTACAAAGGAAAAAAAGAAAGAAAAGTTGAAAAAAACCCAAAAAACAAACTTTTTCACACAGTGTGGTTTGAGGAGCACTTTAGTTCAGTGAATCCCCGTTATCAGCTGCAAGTTTCCCTCCAACCTCCTATTCTTCCAAGAACAGCATTGAAGCTTTATCTCACTCCTGTGGGCACGTTCGTTGCGGTTTTCTTTTTGTGTCCAGTTTTGTTTTGTTTTGTTCTTTTGAGGGGGGTTCAAAATTGCAATAAATACCTAAGCCAGAATAAACAGCTGTTGAGGGATAGGAGTCTTAAATGGCTGGCCTATGCAAATAAGGATGGAGCGCTGAATGCTGGGAGAGAGGAAAGCAGGTGAAGGGGCTGGAGCCCGGCCAGCATGGAGGAAGGACTGAAGAGCTCGGAGGCCTCTCAGCAATGATTCAGCTCAGAGAAAACGAGGGCGCAACCGCCTACCAACTCAACGGCAAAATATTTAAATTGACCAACTTTAATAATTTTCTAAATTTTAACATTTCCCTTTTTTATAAATTATCTCTGATTTATAGAAGGCTGTACACCAAAGATGTCTAGAACCTATGAATATACTCTCTAATTTCTCCTTTTATGCAAACTAAGTTAATTATAATATGCTGTAGGAAATTCCCCAACCCAAGGTTATCTGCTTTCCCTTCCCTCATTTCCCAAAATAAGATGAACATAATCATTTTTCAAAATTCCATAAAAAAGCTGCACTGGGTGACTGAGTCTGTCCTCACAAGCATATCTGTCTCTACTTACTGTTGACTACAGATTAGAGACCTTTTCCTATCCAATTAAACTCTACTTTTGTTCCAAGTCCCAGTGCAAACACTGACTTTCCTTAAAACCTTCTTTAAGGAACCAGTTAGAATTAATCCTCCCCTCACAGTGCTGTGTGAACCCTTCTTAATCTCCCCTTCAAAGGAACAGCCCAGTGTGCACTCTGGAGTGAAAGACACTTGTTCAAATTCTGGATCTGCTGCTAATCTTGCCCCACACAAGTCAAGTAACCTCCCTGATTCATTTATTTCTTATTTTTAAAATGTGGAAATCAGAAATCACAGAATTAGTATTGTTATTGTTAATCATAAGACAATACACAAATGTGTATTTTTTTAAATTCTACTGTACATTTACATACATTTTTATAAAAGAATTGTCACATTGAGCAATTAAATCATTTGGGTAACAATTTCCTTGGACTCTTTGCTGAAAGCTAAGAACCTTCTTCTGTAAACAATGAACACAAATAGACTGCATGTTTTATGACCTTGGAGATACAAAACCTGACTTACAAGTGAGTGTAGCTTCAATATATACTCAGAACTTTCATATTTTTCAAATGAAATGAAATCTGTATCAAATAATGCCACAATTCTTCATGACTATTTGAATTAAATTAATGTCAGAATGTTTCCTTTTTCCTATATCATTAGTGCTAGACTCAATTTGGCTAGCAGCTATATTATGAATGCTGTCTCTATTAGCAAGGAGCTATTATGAACCCACATTTCAATTCTACAGTCATTTGAAGGAAATATTTTAAAGTGTTCTTTGTTTTCAGGTATCTGGAGATTTCTGTCCACAGAAAAATTGACAAGACTTTGTAGTTTTCAATTCCGTCTTAATGAAGTGCTTTTTCCAGCTCTGCAAAGTTTGTATAACTAGGCTATGTCCTCCTCCAGAGTAGCAGCATGGAAAAGACCATATGGTTCTTTTTGCAGCATCCATAGTGGTTACCTTGGGGTCTTAAAAAAAAAGAAAGATGGATGCCATAAATGTGGCCAAAATTATCCAAGACAGTGAAGCACTGAAAGAGGTCTTTCCTGTTGAATTATTCTGAAATTAAGCGATCTTTTTTCCCACAAAACTAATATTTATATCCATATATATATATATATATATATATATACACACATTTGAAGACATGTCCTATTTTTAAGAAGCCACTGGTCATCTACATGTCAGACAAGAATATTATTTGTTGTCTTGCAGTTTCTTCAAGGATTTCTTTAATCAGTATTTTCTCATGACCCTGATTATAAGATGTCATATCTATGGGAAAAACACATTTTGGTTTCATTAGCAGAGGCACTGATGCTAATGGGTATTCACAAAGTCATGAGTCAGAAAGACATCTGGATTTGTACCCTTCACACACGTAGCAAAATTAGATGTGATACACACCGCCATGTGTCTTCCATCTGATTTCAGAGTGAGAAGACTTTTCCAGTTAAGTTCTACTTAGAAAAGAAATGATTCATGGCTTTGAATATATCAGTTGCCTTTCTCATTTCTAAAAGAACATCACAAAATAGAAATTATTCTCTAATATTCAACATATCCTTAGCTGGAGGCTTAAAAGTTGGGTTATTGAGAACTTCCAATACTTGTGTGCAGCTGCATGCTGAGTGGAGGGAGCATAGCTGAGAAATCTACCAAGACCTACTTCGATTTCCTGAAGAAAGACTAGTGATTCAGAAGTATGACATCATTTGGCAGAGATATGCTTGTATGTCTTCTACGTAAATTATGAAATAGTTAAGTCATTTCCAGGATATATAGATTTACTATGTTCTCTGCAATCTCAAGTGACTTCTTTTGCTGTCCAACCACCTACTCTGAAGGGTATTTCACACGAAAGCTTTTAGGTAAAAGTCCAACCTTTGCAAACAGGGCCATTTTCTTCAGGAAAAGCTATACATTTTCCTATAGCTTTGCTGGCTTCATGCATGCCACCCTAATAGTACTATAGTTTTTGGTTTCAAACAAATATGGAAATGAGTAAGTATGCTTTCTGGTGCTTTTTTCTATCATATTTTCCAATATATATATATATGCTGGGTTCAATACACATTAAGACTTATGCCATATGATACGCCTGATCAAAATATACATTTTCTTCAAATTTTATCAAGTGTACATTTATAGATATTGTGACAAATGACTATTGTTCTGACAATTGTAAACAGCATCAAAGTTTATCCTACAGTTTTGGAGTGAAATAAGACATTGACTATATTATGTGTATGTTTTAAAGTCAGTTTTTAGAGGAACCAGGGAAGAAATGGAGAGGGAAAAGAAAAGAAAAGAAAAGAAAAGAAAAGAAAAGAAAAGAAAAGAAAAAAGAAAAGAAAACAAACAAACAAGAACAACAGAAGAACAGTTATCAGTTCACAGACCCTAAACCACATTCCTAGATTCTGTAAGTAGAAGATTTGAAATTGGGTTTGTTACTCATTGGCTGTGCCACTTGGGCAAATTATTTAACTTCCCCAAACCAGTTTCCTCAAATATAAAATAATGATTGTCTATCTCATTTTTTTTACAGGACTGAAAGGATATAATTATACAGAGTGCTTGGCAGACATATAGGTGCACTATAAAAAAAGCATTTTTTTCTGTCTTATGCACCAGCTTACATTTTTCTCTGCATTCCCTGTTATTTGAAGACAAGTCCTAAAAAATGTGGTATAGCTCAGTGTTTGAATATTTTAGATGCTAAGATACTTTCTGAATTGGAGTCATGTGGTCACAACCCTGTTAATGTCCTTCTGTTTAGTGGCACCATTTATCTTACTGATAGATTTATTGCTGGTCCGTGATCTTTCACTCCATATTTGATCACCAACTTCTGTTTACTTATTCAATCCTAGAAAAGTATTATTTTCTTTGACTTTAACTGGCCATTTCTAAATTCTTCATGCTTTGGGTGAGGCTGTGATATATTTCACACCTCTGACTCAGTATTCAGGGCCCTGGGTTCTAGTGCCCAGCCTACCTCTATTCACCGCTACATCTAAGCCTTTCTCAGGAAAATTATCCAATTATGTTCCAGTAAGTACAAACACATCCATAGGATCCAATTATTTAATGTATAATGCTTTTTCTATCTTGTTCCCAAACTCTTTTTTCAATATTTTATTGTATGATTCAGAATTTTCAAAACCCAGTTATCAAGAGTACAAATTATCCCATCAACATTGATTCTGCCTTTTGTTTTATTCCACTGATTTATTTCATAATGAACAACTTTCGTTTATTCATCAGACTTGATCCATGTCTACCACTATATCTACCCAAATAGTTGGATTTGAACTGGAAAGAAAAAAAGAATAGTATCTGATAGTTTATGGAAAAGGGGTGCCAGCATGTTCCCTCTTTGCATTACTCTGCTGCCAAAATTTCAGTAGCTACTCCCCATCTCCTTGGTTACATCCACTCCTGACTTTGGGCAAACAACCTTCTTCCTGTAACAGGGGTCATGTGACCAACTGAACACCTCTTTAGTTGTTACTCACTTTGCTTTAACTAAACTGCACAAATAAAATTAGTGACAAGAATCAAGGATAAGGGGGGAAAATGAAAGAAACAGTAGGTACCGTTTGGATAAGTTAGTTATATGTCTTGGTGATATTAGGGCATCAGGATTGTTGCAATGCCAAAGATGCAGTATTTGGATTGAACAAATCCAACTTTCAATGAACAAATGTATCCCAACACCTTAGTTCTAAAAATTCAAGAAAAAAAACATTGTTCAAGCCAGATACAGAGGGATGCTATGGTATTCTACCTGGATATCGTCCCCCTCCACCTTTCAGAATTGAAGCTTGCATTTCTCCAGATGCTGGGACAGTGTGACTGCTGTGACACACTGTTGTCCCTTCCAGTGATTATCCACTGTTCAAGAGATTAGCTTGTCCAAGATGATATTCCCTTTTCTGTGGTCATCTGTGTCCCATCCCTAGATGCTGTGAATCTATCAAGATCCAGCCACCATGACTTAACCAGGGACAATTTTATAAGCTATCCTAGCTCCAGAACCACCTAAGGGGTCAACTGAGATCATGCTGTGACTACAGCAGCCCTACCTAATTTTGCTTTCTATTCTTCCTCCCAGGGGTGATCCTAAGAGCACTCTTTGATAAACTTCCAGCACACAAACCTCCCTCTCAGAGTCTGTTTTCCAGGGAACCTGACTTGCAACAGTATGTGTATGACACTTTATAGAAGTGTAATGAAATTTGTTTTGTTGTTATGTCATATGACGTTTTTCTGGCGTTTCCTGGGCTTATACTAGGTAAATATTAACAGCCAGGTTTACTCAGATGCCAGAATAATTATGATCAAATAAAGAACTTGGTAGAAAATTAAAGTGAGATTTAAATTAAGAGATGACATTTCATTGTTCTCCTGTTTATAAGACCATAATAGGAGATTAAATAATAAATAAAAATTAGATAATAGGTTAATGATAGGACCCCAAGCAACATTTTATTCTTGGAACTTGTGTGATGCTCTCTATTTCATTAAAGGACAATTACATTTGAAGAGAGGAAAAAATGAAAAGATAAATCTTGGATATAAAAATAGAATTTTAGTGCTCTCCAAGGGCACCTTTGAGTCAATGGCATAGTGTTGTGATGGGTCATTCCAGAAGCTAAACAAATATTTACTCAACTAGAAGAAAGCAGGCTCTATTATCTGCATCATTCTAACCTTGTCTAGGATTCTGGTTTTACTTTTTTAATTTGGATTTTGGGAAAATAGTCCTTTCTTTAACAAGGTACTACTTTCTGCTGTGCATAATTGCCAATGGACCCTTAGATAAATAAAAGACTCATTCGATTTGGAGTGCAACGTAAATGCTGGTGAGCGTAAGCAGGTAGAATGTGTGACTCTCAGCCACCTGGTCGAAGATGCCGCTGTGGAGAGAAGGGCGCATAGCAGTGTGGGTCTCAGTGCTTATCTGCCATTATTATCTCCTGCCTTTAAGATTCATAAACCAGAACTGAGAACACCTTTATCCTCATTACATCCAATTAAGGTTCCTATTTGATGAAGTACAATTTGTATAATAAATAGAGAGACTATAAATTAGAGCAAAATGGGTAATCATTAAAAATCAGATGCAATAAGAAAGTCAAGTATTTGAGGGAAATTATCTTAAGGAAAAAATGAACTGATATTTCAAGTTTTAAAAAGCCAATTATAAGTTACACAAAACACCTTGATGAGTTTAACATACCTTCTGAGTTGGATATATTTTTATAAGAAATAAAAATCCCATGCCTGGAAATATGTTAAAGTGATACTTGAATTTTGATTCATGATAGACATCAGTATGCTTTAAGAAGCGTATGGATAAGGGTAACTCTACTTCAAAGAGAAGAAATCTAAGTCTAATTTGCACTTGAGAGGAGGCACATGAAGGACTTCAGTCAATATAGAGGAGTTCATTGTATTTTTGTGTTAAGTATTTGATATACTCTCTTGGCAGTTTAGTCACATACTTAATTTGCATGAAGAGTTTTTCTTAAATGTCAGAAGTGAGATATGACAATAAGTATTCTCTTTGATTAACATGTTCAAAATTTTGCTTGACCTTAAATGAAGATATGCAATAATAACTCACTTCAAAAAGTGAATTTGGTCTTTATAAATTGAAACAAAAAATCCATACTGACAGTTAAGATCAGAGTGCCTTCCCTTGTACATATAGATACAGGGCTAAAATATATATTTTCCCATCTTTGAGATGTTTTCTTACTGCCATTACTGAGATTCATTATTCAAAGTAGATTATAACCTTTTTAAAAATGTCTTTGCACTTGAGTGAATTCATGAGCTATCTTTTCTAAATAAAATGGAACAGGCAATTTTCTGGTAGTAATAAAATTTCAATAATAATATTTGTTTTATAGAAGCTATTACATAATGAAGCTTTCTAATAACTGTAACAACATCATATGCCTGTTGACATACATGTATGTGTGTTTTGCATGTGCCTATGTAAATAGTCACACACATGCAATTGTACTATCATAATTGACAGCCCCCATGTTTTGATTGGCATAGGAGGTCATTGTATATTGAGAGACTTTGCTCATATTCAGATATTTGATAAGAATTCTTCAGAGCGTTATTATATCACATAACCATAATATATGCAGGTAATATAGAAAATTGTCCATTATAGAATGTCTAGTGACTATATTTTAATATTCTTAGACCCAGAAAATATAAACCAATCTGAAGATGTGTAAATATATTCAATATGATTTTCAATTTGCTTGACAACTGGAAATACATATTTATGTTCCATTATTCATAGCTCTAGTCCCATCCTTAAATTCAAGTCCTATCACCTCATATTTCCTACCTGCCCAATCAGTTCAAGTGAATTGACAATTCACTGGTTATTATCTACTCATATCAGAAAGAATGCTTTCCTGTAGCTCATACTGGGGATGTAGTCCCTGAATATTCCTGTGAGCAGCTTAAGAAGTGATCAGAAGGAAAGAAAATGCTGACCACCCCCCCAAATCTATCTCTATCCACTGAGTTTAGAATTGAATCTGTTTTGAATACGCACAAGAGAGCCCGAGAACACTAGGAAAGGACTCTGTGCAAGTGTTGTTATTTGCTTCCAGTTATTATTTGTACCAACTTCTACAGGAACCATAAAGTAGGTTTCCCTTGACACTCTGTCTGCCCCAAGTAAAAATTATATATATCCTCGAATCTCTCTAGTTTTCTTAATGATAGGTTAATTAAGTTCAGTGATTCTTTATCTCATTAAAAATGACTTTAAGTCCCACTGGGAATGCAGTAACTCTTTAAAGACAGTGAAGAAAGTAAAAATACTATTTTAATTAATAGGAAAGGCATATGTTACTTAAGCTATAGATATGTGTTCTCCCCTCTTCACCTCAACAATATCATAACCTAAATTAATCCCCCCTTAGCATCCTCCTTCTCCTGAGGTACTCTGTTATCCACTTCCTCATTGTGAAATTATTACTCATCTTTCAAGTCTTTTTTCCAATATCACTTCCTTTGCTTGACTTTTCATCCATGTAGCGCTGTCACCTAAAACTTTGCTATATCTGTAGATCTCTGTATTAAAGTGTGAGCAGAGGGGTGCCTGGAGGCTCAGTTGGTTAAGTGTCTGCCTTCGGTTCAGGTCATAATCCCAGGGTCCTGGGATGGAGCCCGCATCAGGCTCCTTGCTCAGCGGGGAGTCTGCTTCTCCTTCTGCCTGCCACTCCCCCAGTTTGTGCACTTTCTCTCTCTCTCTCCCCCTGTTAAATAAATAAATAAAATCTAAAAAAAAATAAAGCGTGAGCAGAGGGAAGAGTATAGTAAAAAAATACATAGGATGAGAATTAGAGGTGTACTGTATCACAGATGCTAAAAGAAAAACTAAATAAAGAACATGAAAAAGCACAGAGATACTGAACAAGATTAGAATCAGTGCTGGGGAGCCAGTAGGGCTCAGATTTCCCACTTTAGTGATAAATAGCATAGGGATACTTTTATCAGTTTTCATATCACAGATTCCAAAAAAGACTCTTATGATGAAAGGGAAAGGTTCTCTTCAATTGAAACAAAAGTTTATAAAACAATCACAGAGTAAAAGAGCATTTTAAAGGTAGTCGTTAGGTGGAGGTTGCTATACTGCACGCATTTCATTAACTTGCTACTCAATTTTGTGCTTCAACCATAGCATGAGGAATTTAAAATAGCCTGTAGAGGTCTCACGTTCATAATATGATTTTGGTGACACGAAATGCAGCATTAACTGCACAGACTTTGGGTATAGTATACTTGGATAAATATTTCAATTTTAAAACTTCCTGGCTGTGTAATTTGTGAAAAGACTTCACCTTAGTGTATATCAGTTTCCTCATCAGTAAAATGTTAAAAATAAAAGGATCCAACTTATAGGCTTATTGTGAAAATTAAGTGAAATTAGAAAAAGATTTGGAATATGTCTGACACAGTAGATGATATATAAATGTGCTGTTAATCACAGCCATATGATTTTGAAATTCAGATTCAATAGAAAACAGTACAAACTCCAAGGTCAAGTTTACAGCAGCTCAGGGGGTTTGTTACTATGTCTGTGAATTCCTCCACACTGCAGATCACAGTGATACCCTCATATCTAAACTGGATGATAGAACTTCAGAGTTGGAAGGAATCTATAGAATCTAGTATGAATTGAGCCAACCAGTTTGCTGTAGAATAATCCCCACACGCAGGTGCAAGTTTGAAAAGGAATGATGAGAATTACAAGTTCCTACAGAACTGAAATGCATTTGCAAATAGTTTATTGAACTAACTAAACCACAAAAGGGGAAATCGCGCACTAATTTCGCTTTTCCTTCCATCATTCTTCTTGAAGCCTACTGTATTGGATTTCTTGTCTCTAGTATAGGAGAAAATATGGGACAGAAGCAAAGCTTCTTGGTCACTCTCAAGCCCAGTCCCAGAAATTTATAACCTCACACAATGTAAATGATATATGAATCACTATTCCAATTAAAAGTCTCCTATTCCGGGGTGCCTGGGTGGCTCAGTCTGTTAAGAGTTTGCCTTTGGCTCAGTTCATGATCCCAGGGTCCTGGGATTGAGCCCCACATCAGGCTCCCTGCTCAGCAGGGAGTTTGCTTCTCTCTCTCCCGCACTTATGCTCTCAATTTCTCTCTCAATCTCTCTTTCTTTCCCTCTTGCTCACTCTCTCAAATAAATAGAATGTTAAAAAATAAATAAAAATAAATAAGTAAAAGTCTCCTGTCCCTCCAAGCTCACTAACAAACATAAATTCTGTACTATATATGATATGGTTTTCAGCCTCCAAACCTTAGAAGTGTGGGCCATCTCCACTGGAGTCCTACTTCCTTCCTCTGCCCACAAGGTAAGCTCCAGTCAGAATTTCACCTTTAACCTTTTTCATGGAGCCAGGTACACTTCCTATATCTTCTGAACTTAAGGGGCCATATGTCAAGTTCCACCAGTTTTATGAAATGCTAGTCTGACAAAGAGCATTCCCTTCCACCAGGTGTGGCAGGGAGGAAAATGCCCAGAACTCTCACAATTCTTTCAAAAGAAAAAAATCATTCATCCATTATTTTTCCTCATTTTTCTAACTCTGCAATACATTGGTCAAGGGGGTGATGGGCTTTGGTTCCCAAACTGACTTATGCAGCAATCTAGCGCATTTCTTTAGGAAGTGAGAATACCTAAACCTTACATTCTTAGATTTTAGATCAGCAAATATGGAGACAAAAAAGGAAGTCTCAATTTCCTGATCCACATGTAGCCAGTCCAATGGTGAGAAATAAAATTTGACCTGAAATTTGCTTAGTGCCTCTAGGTTTTTCACAAAATATTGTAGCATATAGTAATTCCAGAGGACGTTCATAGTTGTTATGTAAGTATAAAAACACTCCACAGCCTCAAAGCTTGGGAACTTCTGGGTTAAACAATATTAAACAATTTTCATTTTGGCAGGACCTACCAGATTTTGTAATATACAAACATGCTGAGAAGTTCTAAGAATGTTTAATATTCCATATTATTTTAAAGGACTTATTTGAGAGAGAGACAGAGAGAGTGTGAGCACAGGGGGAGGGACAGTGGGAGAAGGAGAGAGAGGAAGAGAAGCACACTCCCCACTGAGCACAGAGCCTGGAGCCCTATGCCGGGGCTCGATCCCACAATCCTGAGGTCATGAGCTGAGCAGAAATCAAGAGTCGGACGCTCAACTGACTGAGCCACCCAAACACCTCAATATTCCATATTTTCTAAAATTACTTGACTATAAAGACATTTTCAAAAGTACTGTCTGATGGGACAGTTCCATGTATACCTGACTGAAAAAAGAAGATAAACTTCACTTTTAAAAAAAATTTTTTAAAAGATTCTTTGTAATTATGTCACTTTTGTTTATTCAAACTTCTCAATGACAGCCTTCAATTAATTGAAGAAATCAGTTATGCCCATTCTTAACATAGTTCCTCTGGCCCATTTCTCACTTGAAATAGTTTGAGTGGATAAAGATTTTTATCTTTTCTTAAATGAAACATAGATATTATAGTATTTAGATGTACGCTGGCCAGTATACGGTGCTGTGTTATTATCAAATCTCTAATTCTATATAGTTTACATTATATGTATATTTTATTAATAAATTAGCTAATTATAATTTTAAAATCATTATTTTTAAAGGGAGGTAATCCCTTTACCTGGTCGACTGTTAATGAACTTCCTATTAACCAGGACGCAGTACTTATGTCCAGAGCACTAATTTGAAAACTGCTTTAGAAGCATGGAAAATGCAGAGTCACACTCATTTCATAGGTGAGAAAAAAATAAAGTGAAAAAATTTTAGGTTCCAACACCATTTAACACGTCCTGCCTGGTTGACTGATGTGATATTTCATCAGTCTGGCTTTTCATGTTAGTTACATTTTACATCACTTGAGATCTAGAAATATATTTTCTCACTTCACAATTTTAAATCATACAGTAAATGCCAAACTCCCATTTTCTGTATAAATGAACAAATGAAAAACTTTACTTCAAAATATGTTGACCACTTATTAAATTCGAATGACAGATTTTTTTCCTAAATCAAAATGATAAGTAGTTGTCCACATCGACAGTTCAATTTAAGTTTATGTTCTAAACAAGTAAATAGAGGGAGAATACAAAGCATAGTCCTCACAGGCTGTTTAATGCATTATTTTTATGTTTAAATATATAAGCAGATTAAGAGCACTGCTTTAAAGCCCTGGGGCTTTAAACTATCAACTACATCAATCAATGGTGTGCCTAATTCTCAGTATTTGCACATACAGTGGTTGTACAAGTTCAATTATTTGTAGCAGGTAAAACAACATTTAATATGCTTGGTAACATCAGGATTAATAATAGATAGGTTCTTTTAATCTGTTTGGAGGGGATGCTCAGCTTTGTAATAACACCTTTACTACATTCTGCAAGTTATTTCTGTTTGGGTTATAAGCAAAGGATGGGTGAGAACATATATTTAATTTTTATGTGCATGTGGAATCTAAAAAGGGCAATGTTAATCCTCGTTAACAAAAGTTTCAGAATTGTAATGAGTTGTGTGTGTTATCAAATGAAAAAAAAATGTGGAACCCTATTTATGGTGTTAATATCTTTCTGACTCAGAATTTTATAAATTTTCATCAATAGGACAAATTTTTGTCGTTATCATCAAACAGAATGACATATTTATCTCTAAAATAGCATGGTCTTTTTTGATTTCTATATTAAAGATAATTTTCAGAATATGAAGTATTGGTAGTTAAAGCTAAACTTATACTGCAATCTATGTAGAAATTTTTCCCCTCTGGATAAAAACTGTGTTAATATTTATTTATTTTATTCACTTCTGCAGTCATCCAGCCATTTTCAATAAAGTGTGACTGATTCTATTTTATAAAAATATATTCAATGGAACAAGTAAAATCTTTAGAATCATACGATTCATCACAAATTAAAATCTCTACCTTGGGATTTTATGCTTACAACATGACATGATATGTCCATCATGGGCCACTTTTCCTGTTAATTACAACTAAAAACTCTATAAAACGCAAATAAACAATTACCTGAGGAGACTGAAAAATAAATAAGAGCAGGTAGATTGTGGAAAGACGTCAAAAATCAGAAGTGACCTATAAAGGGGTGAGTTTCCTCTTTTGTTGTTGTTACTGTTCTCTTTTCTCCTATGACTTTGCCCCAAAGGTAGAAGCCAGTACCATGGTTGCATAAAGTAGCAGCTAAGTAGGAGGCTAAAACACTAATAAAAAAACAGCGGAACTGGATAAAGAGCACTGTGTGGGCCAGAGAATGTGGAGACAGCTAGAGAAGGGGATTCCCTAATTATATACAGGAATCCACACCAAACTCAGACTCACCAGTGAGCTGTACATATGTGCATTAGACCCAATGCAAAATGCAGAAGCTCTGAAAAACTGAGATTAAAGCCAGCACTTAAACAATTTAAGACCAGTCTTGTGGTTTGAAGTTACCTGTGCTGATTGGTCAAAAATGGAAAGAAAAAAAAATTCTCCAGAGGATTATAACAGGACCCATAATCTAAGCATCTTATTCAAAATGCTGTTGATACAATCCAAATTACTCAACTCACAAAAAAGGAGGAAAATGTGGTCAATTTTGAAGGGAAGTGAACATCAACAGCTGCTAACATCAGAATGACTTGAACGTTGAAATCCTCAGGAAAGGACCTTAAAATGTCTTTCATAATCATCCTCTACAAAGAAGAGATAAACATACTCAAAATAAAAGAAAAGGAGGGTTCTCAAAACAGAAATAAAAACTATAAAAGAATCAAAAAAATTTGGGAACAGAAAAAATACAGTAACTGAAAAATAACACCATTAGATGGGCACAACAGCAGGATGGGAAGGACAGAGGAACATCAGCGTATGTGAAGACAGATCAATAGAATTTACGAAATCTAAAGATCTGAAAGAAAAAAAGATTTAAAACAAAAAAGCTAGCAGAGTCTCAGGGATCTGCAGGACAACAACAAGAGCTCTAATATACATGCCATGTGAGGAGAGGTAGCAGGGATGGCCCAGAAAAATATCTGACAAAAATTCTCAAATTTGGAAAGAAAAATATACATTAAGAGATTCAAAAATTGGGGCGCCTGGGTGGCACAGCGGTTAAGCGTCTGCCTTCGCCTCAGGGCGTGATCCCGGCGTTATGGGATCGAGCCCCACATCAGGCTCCTCCAATATGAGCCTGCTTCTTTCTCTCCCACTCCCCCTGCTTGTGTTCCCTCTCTGGCTGGCTGTCTCTATCTCTGTCAAATAAATAAATAAAATCTTAAAAAAAAAAGATTTTTTAAAAAAGAGATTCAAAAATCTTATCAGGCCCCAAACAGGATAAATTAAGACAACCAGCCAAGATCCATCAAAATCAAACTTTAAAAAAAAAAAATGGAGAGTGGGAAATTTGAAGGCAGGGAGAGGAAACTAACATTCATTCATTCATTCATTCATTCAGAAAATAACATTTTGTACGCATGAAGAAAATTATATAAATGACTCCAGAAACCATGGAGGCCAGTAGATAGTGGAAAAACGTAATAGAAGAATTGTCAGGCCACATGTCCATATTCAGCAAAATTGCATTTCAGAAGTAAAGGCAAAATAAAGACATAAATGAGATAGAACTTGGACAATTCATTGCCAGAAGGCCTGCCCTGGAAAAATGCTAAAGAAATATCTTTAAGCTAAAGAGAGAAAGAGAGAGAAAGATTTGGATTTTTGAAAGTGAAGGAATAGCAACAGAAATGGTAAATGTCTAGGTGAGTTCTTCAAAAGATAATTTTTGAAAGCAAAAGTTATAATATTTCCTAGTGGTGATATATATAAATTTATATACACACTTCAATTTACATATATAAAATAATTATGACAACTATAATGAAGAGATCAAAGGTATCTACCTATTGGTAAAGTGTTTAAATTTTATTCAAAGTGGTATAATTTTAAATCAAAAAGTGGAAGTTTAATTACATATAATCTATGGAGGAACCAAAAACTAACAGAGATAAAACTAAAATGCACAAAGATACAGTAAAGAAACAAAACAAAGAAACCCAATAGTTTTTCATTCATCTAGAATGGATTCAGTGATATTTTAAAAGTACAAAAGGATATAAAAAGGAAATCAGAAAAATGAAAATCAGAGGAGAAAAACAGAAAAAAAATGGCACTCCTAAATCTGACAATTTAAACGTTTACATATACAATCATTTAAATACGTGAATTAAAAGACAGATTAGCCCTTATCTTCACTTCTGGAAAGATGGAGTAGACATAATTTTCCCTATTCCTCCCATTAAGTACAAATAGTAACTAGGGATGTTAATATATAAAATAACCCCAAAAGGACTGTGAAGGGTGGTGAGCAGGGGTACTTGGGACTCAAAAAATGACGTGGTCGTGAATTCCCTAGTTTTTCCTTTTTTTCCTATATCCCAGATTTGGAGATGAGAAGCCAGCAAACCGAAGACACTAATGGACATAGATCAAAAACAAATACATAAAAGAAAACAGACCTAGGAAAAGCAAGCTTCTCTCTAGACAAAGAGCCAGGAAAGGGACTTCCTAGGTGGATACATACAAGAACTCCACAACTCCAGACAAATAAAGGAAAACCAGAGGCTGCAGCACTGAGGAATGGAGACTTTCACCCTCCCCAGGCTATAATGAGGCAGACCCATGGACCAGACTGAAGGGATAGTGTTCCTATTACTCAATCCTTTGTAATAAACCACCGAAAATTTACTATATTAAAGTCACTACCATTCTATTCTATCTTGTGATTTTGTGCATTAGGTATTCCAGTTGGGCTCAGTTGAGTGACTCTCCTGCTTCAAGTGACGTTGACGGGGGTCACCTGGCATTTGGCTGATGGCTTGTTTGCAGGATCTGAGACAGCAGCTGTCTTGTATTAAGCTCTTTGGGGGTAGCTGGAAGGCTAGATTCATCTGGGCCCCTCTCATCCTACTGGGCCTCCGCATGTAAACTCTTCAGTAGAGTGTTCAGACAGTAACTTATATGGTAGCTGAGCACCCAGTGAGAACAGCAGAGATTGCCCGGAAGGGTTCTCAGTCAGTGGACAGACCGCCAGTCCTCTGACATACCTGTAACTCCCGTAGCATGTTGTTTGTCAAAGTAATGACAGGCCAGTCTGCATTTGAAGAGAAGTTGAATAGATCCTACATCTTAAAACAAAGTGTGAAGGAAACTACAGCTCTTAATCCACCATCAAATTGCTGTTCGATATTTCACTTTAACAGTTGCTTCTAAAATCTGAGAATAATCTGGAAAAGCGGGGGGTATATGAAATGCAAGTATATATTTAAAAATGATATTATCATATCAAAAATTACCAGCAGCTTATAAATCACCACTCCTTCCTAACAGCAGGTAAAAAGCTAAACAAACAGAAAAATTAACCACTCTTCCTAAATCCATCAGAGAAGGTCACAGGAAAAAAAACACTACCTCTATAATTCAAGACACTGAGAAATACAGAGAATCATGACTTACTGGAGTAGAAACCCGTGAGCAGAAACCTACCTGGAAAGCATGGCTGAGATAGGAAAACCTGAACCACAGTTGACAGATTGCTGGAGGCACAGGGTGGACAAATCCAAGTAATAAAATCTTCAAGCAGGCACAGTCATCAAGAACCCCCACACTTTTGTGAATTTTATCTCCAGGAGCTCTACCAGATCCTCACAGTGAATATTTAAGAGGAATCCCCTCAAGCTTCCAGAAGGTGGATGGGGAAAAGGAACCATTTTGAAATACACCAGAAGGCTCTATTCTTAACAAGATCTTCCCACAGGAGAAACTACTTTAGCAGAGCCTAACCTACTTGGAGGAAGGAATTTGCCCAACTGCAGCCCCTCGTAGCCATGCTTTCCAACTTAAGGGATGGGCAGAAAACTGAGAAGCACTTTGAAGGTCACAGTCCAGGGGCACAGGCTCACCAAGAGACTGGGAGCTACTGGGACCTAATCACAGGACTACAGAAGACTTCCCTCCCCCTACCTCGCCACATTACTAAAAGCTGATTGACTGCAGTACCTTTTACCCAGTACATCATGTTCACCTCTCCACAAAAAAGTGACAAGACATGCTAAAAGGCAAAAATCATAGTTTGGAGAGAGTGAACAACCATCAAAACCAGTCAGAAATGGCAGGAATATTGGAATTATCAGATCAGGATTTTTTTTTTTAAACTAATGCTGGAGATCAAAACACTATAACAGAAATGAAGAATACATTTAATGGGCTCATTAGTAGACTGGAAATAGCTGAAGAAAATTCGGCACTTATGGATATGACAATAAAAACTTCTGAAATTGTAAAGCAAAGAGGACAAAAAAAATTGGAAAAAATATAATATCCAAGAACTGTGAAGCAACTACAAAAAGTGTAACATATGTGTAATGGGGATACCAGGAGAGGAAAGAAGGGAACAGAAGCATTATTTGCAGTAATAATCACTGAAAATTTTCCCAAATGAATGTCAGAGTCTAAACCACAGATCCAGGAAGCTCAGAGAACACCAAAGAGGAAAAATGCAAAAAATCAAAAACCCCAAAACCTATACCTAGACACATCAGACCCAAACTTCAAAAAATGGAAATATAAAGAAGAAATCTTGAAAGAAGCCAGAAGGGAGAAAAATACCTATAGAGTAGCTAAGAATTACATCCAACTTCTCAGAAACCGTGCAGCAAGAAGAGAGTGAGCTATTTAAAGCATTGGAAAACAAAAACAAAAACACCAACCTAGAAATCTGTACCCTGTGAAATTATCCTTTAAAGGTGAGGAGAAATAAAGACTTTCTCAGACAAACAAAAATTGAGGGTCTTTGTTGCCAGTTGAGCTGCCTTGCAATGTGAAAAGAAGCCTCTTCAGAGAGTAGTAGGTTTATGGCACAGGTCAGAAACTGGGCTCTCCATAGAGAAAGGAAGATCATAGGAGAAGGGGTAAGTGAAGATAAAATAAATTTAACAACCAAAGGATATAAAAAAACCATTATAAAGTTTTCAGCAGGGATGTGACAAGATTATATTCTTTTGAATGGTTTACCTGGGGACTTTGTGGAGCTGAGATTTTGAGAAGTAGAATTTAGGAGACTGTTAGGGGGCTGTTTTAGTCGTCCAGTGAAAGAAATGAAGGCTGAAATTAAGACCATAGGAGTGGAATAGAGAGAAGGAGGCTGGGACGTCGCTACTTTTTAAAAAGCTTCTCAGGTGATCCTAATGTGCATCAAAGGTTGAAAATCACCATGCGTGAAATTGAGAGCCCTGGGTGAAGATTGCCTGGAGTGGCCCAGGAAAGTCAAGGCAAAGTAGAAATTTCAAAGAGCCTGCTAGCACAGCTAGCAAAGGGCACGGACCCAAGGCACACTTGTGACGGTTTTTGTGGACCACTTTCCCTTTCATTGAAAGCTGCAGTTGTAACCCTACCTGACACTTTGAACAAGGAAAGAGACTGATGAGACCCTACTATGGGTTTTGGGCTGGGTGTCTTCCTGGCATTGTAAGCAACAGGGGTGATACTGCTGGGCTTTCAGTGATATCTGGAGACATGCAGTTCATAGTACAAGGCACCTGAGATTTCACTGAAGCTCCTTGTGTCAAACAAGGAAACAAAGACAGACTGCACTTGATCTTCTCTGAAAATCTATCAAGTATTTGTCATCTCTCCTTCTCTACCAGACTTCTTAAAGTCAGCATCTACGTTGGCCGTTTCCGTGGCTTCACCCCATGTACTTTTCAGCCCCCAGATAAGGGCCTGGCCTCTACCTGGCAGTCATTCTTTCTCTGAGCACTTGAACCTCCTTCTTTTCAACTATAAACGGAGGTGATTTCCTGTCTTTTACCTCTTGTCCTGACTGCCTTCTTGAGATTCCTACACCTATCCAACTGTGCATCAGAATTCTCTCGCTATGAATCCCGTTGGCACTTAAAATTCCATAATATTCTTTTGAATTAATCAAATTCACTGTGTTTATCTCAGATTTGTTTTCCTTCCTATGTCCTCTCATCCTAGTTAATGGTATCTAGACATTGGAGTTAGATACCGTAGAGTTATTTTTACTCCCCCATTTCATCACCAGTTTTTACCACCTATAAGTCAATAAATGGTTTCTGAGCTAACAAAAACTAAATGATGTATGACTAGAAAATAATTAACTTGAAAAATTAAATGGTAATGGGAATTAAACTCTGAATTTTTAAAACTTATATTCTCTACCATTATTAAATTAACATGGAGAAACAATTCCTTATTATTACTTTTACTAAAAAAACATTCATGGTATATATTAATTGTAAGGTACTCAAAGCTGATTCTGTAATATAATTTAAAAATATGTTATGAGGGATGCCCTGGCTGGCTGTGGGTAGAGCCCATGACTCTTGATGTCAGAGTCATGATTGTGAGTTCAAGTCCCATGTTGGTTGTAGAGTTTACTTAAAAAAAAATATTAACTCTGACTGCAGCTGTTGTTAATTCTTTTGTCTGTCTTGTAGGATTTTTTTGCTCAAACAAAACAATAGAAGGAAAACCTTCAAAAAGTCAATCTTCAAAAGCCCATATTTATATATAAAATGACTTTTCTGACATCCTGGAAATTCCAAATCCTGTGAAAGAGTACACTGTAAGATGCTATGGGAATGACCAAATCTGTCCTTTACTCCTTGATGTTGGCATTGGGTTCAGAAGAGAAGGTAACTAAATTAGTATGTTTGTTTTAAAAATATTTGTCTTTTTTCCTTCATGAAATGCAAACAACTAGACTCCTGCCTCCTTAATCTGTCTTATAAGGCAAAACTTGCTGCCAATCTTTGTTAATGAATCTGTAAGTTTTAAGGGGGAAAAAACAAAAATTAAACTTTGCTAACACACAAGCCCACATTTTCTTCAGATGGGCCTATATCCTTATCCCAAGTCATGTCATGAACATGGCATTGGGAGAATTGAATACCACAGGGACATTGAGTGATGTGTTCAGAGATTAAGTATAGCAGCTTCTACAAGCATTAATGAGACTATCACTGCCCATTCCTGAGGTGGCTTGCTGCAAATGTACTGTTCTCTGTCTGTAGCACTGTCCTTTCCATACGAAGCAGCAGCAAATGAAGAGTTGCTGCCCCATAAAGCTTAATATCCAAATAAGGCAATCCCAGGTCTGTTTCAGACTGGACACTGAAGGTGATTACTGGGAACTGTTGACCGAGTAACTATGGCATGTTGTACATCACTTTTATTAATAAGGGAGAAATCATCTCTACGGCATCAGTAGTTGTAAGTTGCTTTAAAACAGTATGTTTTAAAATAATCAGAAAAAATTCAGTTACATATTTATTTAAACTACTTTCTGAAATGTGATTGTTCCCCTCATTATCTACCAACCTAGTTATCAAGAATTTTGATGTGTCTTTACTTTTTTCTTTTAAAATGGTGAACTTAAATCAGAGAAAAGATAACAATACTATATATATATTTTTAAGTCTGTCATAGCAGTCTTTGGTGATATCTGAATTTTCTTTAGGGTTTTTTTTGAGCTGATATTATATGGATGTAGTTGAGAAAAAATTTATTCTTTTTCTACTAAATAATATAATGTCTTTAATACATGGCTCTAAAATATGCAAATATAGTGTCTTTACATACAGAGTTTTCTTTGATTTATTCATTGAGGTCATGTGCCAGGCAGTTTTAGGTCCTAGGCATATAAAATCACAGCACTCATTGAACTTACATCCTAGTATGGGGAAAATGAAAAAATAAACAGACAATCCATATTGGGTAGGGATAATAGCTATAGAAAAAAAATAGCATGTTGAGGGAAAAGGGTAATGATTATGAAGCCCTCTCTGAGGAGATGATCTATGCAAAAGGGCAGAAGGAAGTGAGAGAAAAATCCATGGAAAAAAAATCTCATTTAAGAGTTCTGCAGAGAGTAAACAACAGCTACAAAGGCTAGAGACAGGCATGAAGCATGACTTAAAGGAAGATCATTGAGACTAGAGAAAAAGGAGATTGATGGCCATTGGTAGGAAATGAGTTTGGAAAGGTGCTCAGGTGTATCAGTTAGGTATTGCTTCCTAACAAGTCTTTCCAAAATTTTAGTAGCCTAAAAGCAAGCACCATTTATTGCTTCACATGAGTCGATCAGCCTAGGTCCATCAATCTGTGCTGGGCTTGATTATGCATCTGCTGTCACCTGGTAAGTCATGAATTCACTAGTTGGTTTAGGTAGTTTCCACCAGAATGGCTCCTCTACTCTATGTGGTTTCTCATCCTGCAGTGGTCTGGCTGAGGCTTGTGATTATGCCAGAGGTGGGGGTCCAAGAGACAGCAGAACTTGTATGACCTGTTGTGTTCTAGGAATGAAACCATCATGCACTAACTTCTGCAGCCTTGTATTTGATAAAGTAAATCACAAGGTGAACCGGGTTTATGGATAAGGAAATAGATGATCACTTTTTGGGAGTATATTGCAAAAGAAGAGAGAAAGCATTCATGATATTTTTGTAATCAATCGACCATGGGAGGAACCAATTCATTAAGATCTCATAGGCCTAACAGACACATGAAAAAATGCTCAATATCACTCAGTATCAGGGAAATACAGGTCAAAGCCATGATGAGATACCACCTCACACCAGTCAGATTGGCTAAAATTAACAAGTCAGGAAACAACAAATGTTGGTGAGGATGCGGAGAAAGGGGAACTCTCTTACACCGTTGGTGGGAATGCAAGGTAGTACAGCCACTCTGGAAGACAGTATGGAGGTTCCTTAAAAAGTTAAAAATAGAGCTACCTAACAACCCAGCAAATGCACTACTCGGGATTTTCTTCAAAGTATATAAATGTAGTGATCCAAAGGGGCACCTGCACCCCAGTGTTTATAGCAGCAATGTCCACAATAGCCAAATTGTGGAAAGAGCCCAGATGTCCATCAACAGATGAATAGATAAAGAAGATGTGGTATGTATGTACATTATGTATATTTTTCAGCCATTAAAAAAATGAAATCTTGCCATTTGCAATGATGTGGATGGGACTAGAGGGTATTATGCTAAGTGAAATAAGTCAGTCAGAGAAAGACAAATACCATATGATTTCACTCATTTGTGGAATTTAAGAAACAAAATAGATGAACATAGGGGAAGGGAGGGAAAAATAAAGTAAGATAAAAACAGAGAGGAAAGTAAACCATAAGAAACTCTTTAACTGTAGGGAATAAACCAAGGATTGCTGGCTGAAGCAGAGGGGGGTGGGGATGGGGTAACTGGGTGATGAGCATTAAGGAGGGCAAGTGATGTAATGAGCACTGGGTGTTATATGCAACTGATGGATTCCTGAATGCTATCTCTGAAACTAATAATAGTTACTTAATTTAATAATAGTTAATTAAATTTAAATAAATTTTAAGAAAGATCTCATAGGCCTGAGATTTAATTTTTTTTTCTGTATATGCGAGAAATTATTATGGTTTTGAGTAAGCAAGGGAATGATTTTATTTCTGTTTTAGTTCCATTCTCCATTTTTATTGAATGGAGAAATAATTTTATGTGAAGTGGGTGCTAGAGGAAAAGATTAAAAAATGTGGCTTTTTAAGTAGTCTAATTGAAAAATGATAGTAGCATAGACTCTGCTGTAGCACATAGTGAAACTGTTTCCATTTGAGTTGTATATTGAAATTAGCCCTGCCAGGATTTGTTCAACAATTATGAGGAAATTAGCAATCAAAATTGTACTCTAGGTTTTTGGATTGAGTTGTTTTTTTCTTTCTTCTTTTTTTTTTTTTTTTTGGATTGAGAATTTTTCAAAGTAATTTTTTTTTCAGTTTGGATACTTTCATTTTTATTTATTTTAAACTTTTTATTGAAGTTTGACATATAATATTTTATTGGTATTGGGTATACAATGTATTGATTTGGCATTTATTACATTACAAAATGATCACCATAATAAATTATCAACTGTCACCAAAGTTAATACAATATTATTGTTATTATTCCCTGTGCTGTACATTATATCCCCATGATTTATTTATTTTGTAACTGGAAGCCTGTATCTCTTGATTCTCAACCACCTAGCTCACCCATCCCCAGCCTCATTTCCCCTGGCAACCATCAGCCTGTTCTCTGCACCTATGAGTCTCGTTTTGTTTTTAGATACCACATATAAGTGAAATCATAAGGTATTTGTCTTTCTCTGACTTATTTAACTTAATACCCTCTATTGTTGCAAATGGCAAGATTTCATTCTTTTTTTATGGCCAAGTTGTATTTCACTATATATATCCATTATATGTGTGTGTGTGTGTGTGTGTATTTATATATAATTATATATATAATCATATATATAACGGAATATATAATATATATAATTTCTTTATCCATTCATCCATTAATGGACTCAGGTTGCTTCCATATCTTGGCTACTGCAGATAATGCTGCAATGAACATGGAGGTGCATATATCTTTATGAGTTAATGTTTTCATTTTCTTTGGATAAATACTCAGAAGTACAATTGCTGAACCATATGGCAGTTCTACTTTAATTTTTTGAGAAACCTTCATGCTGTTTCCATAGTGGCCGCACCAATGTATATTTCCAGCAACAGTGCATGAGGTTTCCCTTTTTTCCATGTCCTTGCTGATACTTACTGTTTCTTGGGTTTTTTTTGTTTGTTTGTTTGTTTTTTTGATAATGGCCATTCTGACAAATATGAGATAATATTTCATTGTGGTTTTGATTTGCATTTTCCTGAGTAGCGAATCTGTATGCTTTCTTTGGAAAAATGTGTATTCAGATCTTCTGCTCGTTTATTAGACTTTCTTTTTTTTTGCTTTTGAGTTTATGAACTTTATACATATATTTTGGATATTAGGTCCTTATCACATACATGATTTGCAAGCATTTTCTCCCATTTAGTAGGTTGCCTTTTTGTTTTGTTGATAGTTTCCATCACTGTGCAAATGCTTTTGTTTTATGTAGTCCCATTTATTTTTGTTCTTTGTTGCTCATTCCGATCAGTGAGCTGATTCTAATTGAGTTATTTATGCTTTGTGAAGGAGGAACTCCTCCATTTTTAGAAAACTGCCTTTTATAGAAACAGCTTTACAATTTTGGAATAAATAACTCGGTTTAGTGAAATATACATTTTGAAGATGATACTTAACATTTTTTACACTGTGAGGCAATAAAATGTAAAAAAGAAATAATTCTCCTGGAGTAGTCCTAAAGCTTTTTTATCTCAAGATCCCGTACATTCTCAAATATTTTAAAGAACATCAAAAGTCTATTGTTTATATGGGTTGTATCTGTCAATATTTATCATAATAGATTAATACTGAGAATGATTAAAATAATTCAAGGTAATAAACATATTAATGTTAACAAATTACATGCATTTATGGAAATAACTACAATTTCTCTATTTCTAGAAATGTAATAGGAAATATGGTGGTGTAGTACATCTTTACAAATCTCTTTCATGTCTGCCTTGATAGGAGATAGAGGGATTCTGACGTCTCCTTCTGCAACCCAGTGCAAAAGGTTGTTTTGCTTTGAGCATATAAAGTTGGAGAAGGATGACAGGATGCCATCATGTTTCTCATGGAACCCCCCAGGTCTTCCGACCCCAATTTGAGAACTGTTATCCTAGAACCACTTGTGGTTGGTGGCATGGAAGAGGCATGTCTGAAGGCTGGCACACATAACTTCTTTTGACGTATGTCTTGTATCCTGGGTGGATTTATCCTTATTCTGCCAAAAACTTTTGTATTATTATGCACTTTTGAAATCTGCATGGGTTTGCTGGGGGTGAGAAACTGTCACAGACAGGGTGGTTTCAACCACAGTGATGTATTCCCTCACAGTCGCAGAGGCTGAAGGGCCAGGATCCAGGCACGTGCCTGTCCCTGAGCACTCCCTGTGGCTTGCAGACACTGCCTGCCTGCGGGTCCTTCCACGGTCTTCCTCTGTCTCCTCATGTCCCTGGCATCTCTGTGTGTGTCCCAGTTTCCTTTTTTTACCAGGACTCCAGTCAGACTTTATTAAGGCTACACTGATGGCCTGATTTTAACTTAACTACCCCTTTATGGGGCCTATTTACACAGACAGTGAGATTCTGAGGTACTGGAGGTTAGGACTTCAACATATGAATTTAGAGGCCATGGGAGCCACAATTCAGGCCCTGGGATAGCCTCAGCTTTGTTCTTCAGGTAGCTCATACATCTGACTTTACCAGAGTGCAGAGTGCATCACAGAGTACTTGACTTGGTTTAGAAATACAGTGGAAAGGAAGGAAAAGAGAAATTATTCTACATTCTGTACCAGAAAAAATTACAGTCTTCAAAACATACAGCGCAACTACGGCATTCCTTTTGACTAATGGAAGCTTAACTTTTGACTAGAAGATTGAAATAACACAGCAGTAAATATTCAGTAAGAAAAGAATCCTACTTGGGGCGCCTGGTTGGCTCAGTCATTAGGCGTCTGTCTTTCGCTCAGGTCATGATCTCAGGGTTGGGCTCCCTGCTCATGGGAGAGCCTGGTTCTCCTTCTCCCCTGTCTCTGCTCATGCTCTCTCACTGCCTTCCTCTCTCAAATAAATAAAATCTTAAAAAAAAAGAAAAAGAATCCTACTTGCATAAAGTTCAGTGACTGATACTGATAGGAATATCTATAATGCACATCCAATTCCTGAACAATTGCACTGGTAAAAAATTAAATTTATTTTTTCATTAAACATTTATTGAAATTGAATTGGAAGTGTGTCTGAATTCTAAGTGCTTGGTGTATGTCAACAAGGTCCCCATCAAGTACACTAACAGTCTAATGCAGGAGGTGCTCCATAAAAAAGTATAAACAAAGTTGTCATAAGTGCTATACAGATACTAATGACCCATGCATTAAGCTTTTTATTCCTACAACATTTCAGTTAACAAAGGATTTGGTGTATTTATGTTTAATGGATTTTTATATATTTATGTCTGCTAGAAAATTCAACAAAATACAGCTTTATTATAAAAAGAATAAAAGCATGAGATTTCTCACACTTTTAGGTGAGTGTTGAAAGCAGTGTAAAATGTTCCCTTTGAAAAGAGCATAAAAGAGGCAAAAAAGAATGACAGATTACCAAATGGGAAAATCTGTATTTTCAATTTAAAACTCCCTTTTTTAGACAAATTCTCCTGTTTCCACTGATACAAGTGGAATGATATAAGGACAAAATCAGGATGCACAATTAGATTTGTTAATTTAAATTTAAAAAATATTATGGTGACAGTATAAATAATGTACTTTTTGAAGAAGAAAAAAAGCCCTTTGTTCATTTAACTGTGTGAACTATAATGAAAGTATGATATTGTGTCTATTTTGTCTTTCACTGTGGTAGATGTCTATACTTATCTTTTGTATTATCAGAAAAGAAAAGAATACCAAGTACAAAGAGCACTGGTGAAGAATACGAAGAAATTTATCCACAACACAGATTAGAAATATACACCTGCATATGAATGTTATTGACTCCAAAAAAGGCATTTTCATAACGTTACCAAATTTCCATTCCACATATTTAAAAATTAATCTGTCAGGGCATCTGGGTGGCTCAGCTGGTTGAGTGTCTGGATTTCAGCTCAGGTGGTGATCTCAGGGTCATGGGATCAAGCCCCACATCAGGCTCTGTGCTCAGTGTGGTGTCTGCTTGAGATTCTCTTTGTCCCTCTGCCCATCCTCCTGTTCTCTCTCTCTCAAATAAATCAATCTTTAAAAAAATAAAAAAAATAAAAATCTGTCCTCTCTTTGCATATGTTAACGTCGCAGTAGCTGTTCCAAAGATTTCTGCTGAAACTTTTTATGAAAATCACATTAATCAGAGAAATAAGAGTAGAAATCAAAGTTAAAGTGCATCTTTTCTGTGTCATAGTGTTTAAAGACAGAAGAAAAAGGGTTATGAATCACATTTAATTTGGGATCAATAGGCTCAGGTGAGAAATCTTGAGCAACATTGATTGTGGACCCTTGAACTTGAAGGGAAGTAAATTAGTTTGCTTTCTTTATCCCCTGGTTTCCCTTAACTTGACAAAAATGCCTCTCAAAAATATTTAAATATAAAATCTTTTTTTTTTAAAGATTTTATTTATTTATTTGACAGAGATAGAGACAGCCAGCGAGAGAGGGAACACAAGCAGGGGTTGTGGGAGAGGAAGAAGCAGGCTCATAGCAGAGGAGCCTAATGTGGGGCTCGATCCCAGAACACCGGGATCACGCCCTGAGCCAAAGGCAGATGCTTAACCGCTGTGCCACCCAGGCGCCCCTAAATATAAAATCTTAAAATCAAGTTAGACTCAGTGTCCTCTTATAAAATGGATTTATTTTTTATGACAGTAATCTGTCTTTCATATAGAAATTTTGAGAGATATTAAGAAATTATCTAATTAGTATAGTAAATACTAAATTTTAAAATATCAACTACATAAGACAATATTTCATGTCCATCTCCTATTTATTAGCCAGGTTATTTACAACAAACTATTTAACCACTTGAAGTTCAGCGTGTTTTGCATTTTTATTCAGGGCACCAGGGGCTCATCTTTCCTTCCTCACCTATGACTTACAGTTGCTTTGCAGATTATTTTGACTTCATAAAAAGTACACCAATGGACTAAAATGAACTCTTATTAAAAGCTATCTCCAAATTTGAGAAACCATTCTAGGTGATGCAATAATGATTCGGTTTACTTGAACACTTACCAATGGAGATATTAGCAGCTGTGATGAGAATGATAATGTGTGTGTGTCAGGGGGGAGGGGGCAGAAGAAGGTTGTTTGTCATAAAAGCAAATTGGCCATCTTTTTAGGGCATTCCTCCACAGTAAATGTAACAACAGCTTCACATTGAAGCATTCTATGATTCCATTTCAAAGGCTGACCTGAAATCGAAGTTTCTTTTGATTAGAGCGGAGACACTAAAGCAGAAACAGGTGCATCCTAAGACGGACACAGAGTAGGAAAGGGATATGTAAATCACAATGGCATCCCCCCCCTTTTTTTGGAAGGCATTATGATCTAAAAAAAAAGAAAAAATCGAGGAGAGAGTTAAGATGGCAGAGTAGTAGGGAACCCCTTTTTCAGCCGGTCCCCTGCGTCGAGTTGGATAGGTACCAGACCAGCCTGAACATCCACGGAATCAGCCTGAGATGAAGGAAGATACATCTGGATCTCTATAAATGAACATCTCCAGCACTGAGTATTGAGGTACGAAGCAGGGAACTGTGAAACTGCGCACAGATATCGGAAGATAAACGGAAGAGGGAGGGAGCCACTGCATTCAGGCACCGGGAAGCGGTAGCCACCTGCACGGGGGAGGGGTGGGCTTGCGGACCCGCAGCCCCAGCCCCGAGAGAGAAGACTGAGACTGTGAGCCGGGGAACAAACGCCACCAGACTGAAAACCGGAGCTCCAGTGCGCTCACTGGAACCGAACTGAGACCGGGAGCTCCGGAGCACGCGGGAGTGGCTGGCGGCTGGCGGTGTTAGAAACACAAAGGACAAAGACGCACCGGCCCTGAAAGTGAGGGCTGGGATGCCGGGTGTGGGGCGCACATCCCGGGATGCTGCAGGGTTGAGCAGCACCAACAGAAACAGAGTTAAAGTGGCCAGAACATCAGTGGAGAACGGGCCGCGATCCCTCTGTTCTGACACAGAGGCTGAGATTCGGCCACTGCTGCTCTGACTCTCAGAAGAGGCACAGCAAACCGCCAGGGAAAGCCGCCAGAGAACAAAAGCCTGGAAATACCGGCTCACAGTGTGCCCATCCCCATCCTCCCTCGCAGTGGACATGGAGACACTACCCAAACAGGGTTGCCTGAATATCCGCGCCGCAGGCCCCTCCCCCAGAAGGCAGGCTGAAAAATCAAGACGCCCACATCCCTAAGATCCCTATAAAACAAGGGCGCATGGCCTGGGTCCTGGTCAATAATTTGGGCTCTGGACAACCCCGCAACCTCTCCTCATGAGAATGACGGGAAGGAGAAATCCCCCCAGCAAAGAAAAGACAATGAGTCTGTGTCCTCTGCCACAGAACTAATGGGTATGGATATAACCAAATTATCAGAAATGGAATTCAGTGTAACAATGGTCAAGATGATGTGTAGACTTGAAAAAAGTATTAATGAAAATGTTAATGAGAATATAGAATCTCTAAGGGCGGAAATGAGAGCGAACCTGGCAGAAATTAAAAATTCTATGAGCCAAATGCAATCAAAACTAGAGGCTCTGATGGCCAGGGTCAATGAGGCAGAAGGACGTATCAGCGATTTGGACGATGGGTTAGTAGAAGAAAAAACGAAAATAGAATCTGGACTCAAAAAAATCCACTCTCAGGAATGTAGTTTCCGGGAGATTACTGACTCAATGAAACGTTCCAATGTCAGAATCATCAGCATCCCCTGGGGGTGGAGAAAAACAGAGGTCTAGAAGAGATATTTGAACAAACTGTAGCTGAAAACTTCCCTAATCTAGCAAGAGAAACAAACATTCATGTCCAAGAGGCAGAGAGGACCCCTCCCAAGCTCAACCACAACAAACCTACACCACGTCACGTCATAGTGCAATTCGCAAATGTTAGATCAAAGGATACAGTATTGAAAGCGGCCAGGGCAAAGAAATTTCTCACGTACCAAGGCAAAGGTATCAGAATTACGTCAGACCTGTCTACACAGACCTGGAATGAGAAAAAGGGTTGGGGGGGCATTTTTAAAGCTCTTTCAGAGAAAAACATGCAGCCAAGGATCCTTTATCCAGCAAGGCTGTCATTCAGAATCAATGGAGAAATAAAGACCTTCCAGAATCGCCAGTCATTGACCAAATTCGTAACCACGAAACCAGCCCTACAGGAGATATTAAGGGGAGTTCTATAAAAGTAAAAAGGCCCCAAGAATGATACAGAACAGAAAGTCACAATCTATAGAAACAAAGACGTTACTGGCAATATGGCATCATTAAAATCATATCTATCAATAATCAGTCTCAATGTAAATGACCTAAATGCTCCCATAATGACACAGGATTGCGGATTGGATAAAAAGACATGACCCATCCATTTTCTGTCTACAAGAGACTCATTTTGAACCTAAAGATACATTCAGACTGAAAGTAAAGGGATGGAATACCATCTTTCATGCCAATGGACCTCAAAAGAAAGCTGGGATAGCAATTCTCATATCAGACAGATTGGATTTTAAACTAAAGACTATAGTTAGAGACACAAAAGGGCACTATATTATTCTTAAAGGATGTATCCAACAAGTGGATATGACAATTATAAATATATATGCCCCCAACAGGGGAGCAGCAAGATACACAAGCCAACTCTTAACCACAATAAAAAGACATATAGATAAAAATACACTAATAGTAGGGGACCTCAACACTCCACTATCAGCAATAGACAGATCACCAAGCAAGAAATCGGCAAAGAAACAAGAGCTTTGAATACCATACTCGAGTTGGACTTCATAGATATATATAGAACAGTACACCCCAGAACCAAAAATTATGAATGAAAAAGGAGAGGTCACAACCAACACCAATGATATTGGAAGGATTATTAGAAACTTTTATCAGCAGGTATATGCCAATAAATTAAGCAACCTGGAAGAGATGGAGGCCTTCCTGGAAACCTATAAACTACCAAGACTGAAACAGGAAGAAATTGATTTTTTAAACAGGCCAATTAATTATGAAGAGATTGAATCAGTGATAAACAACCTTCCAAAAGACAAAACTCCAGGCCTGGACAGTTTTCCTGGGGAATTCTACCAAACATTCAAAGAAGAAATAATACCTATTCTCCTAAAGCTATTTCAAAAAATAGAAACAGAAGGAAAGCTTCCAAACTCATTCTATGAGGCCAGTATTACCTTGATCCCCAAACCAGGCAAAGACCCCATCAAAAAGGAGAATTACAGACCGATTTCCCTAATGAATATGGACGCGTAAATCCTGAACAAGATCCTGGCTAATAGAATCCAACAGTACATTAAAAGGATTATCCATCATGACCAAGTGGGATTCATCCCTGGGATGCAAGGGTGGTTCAACATTCGCAAATCTATCAGTGTCTTAGATTTTATCCAGAAAGAAAAATTCAAAAATCATATGATTCTCTCAATAGATGCAGAAAGAGCATTCGACAAAATACAGCATCCTTTCCTGATTAAAACCCTTCAGAGTGTAGGGATAGAGGGTACATCCCTCAATCTCATAAAAACCATCTATGAAAAGCCTACAGCAAATATCATTCTCAATGGGTAAAAGCTGGAAGCCTTTCCCTTAAGATCAGGAACACGACAAGGATGCCCACTCTTGCCACTATTATTCACCATAGTACTAGAACTCCTTGCAACAGCTATCAGACAACAAAAAGGGATAAAAAGTATCCAAATCGGCAAAGAAGAAGTCAAAATGTCTCTCTTCGCAGATGACATGATACTCTTTATGGAAAACTCAAAAGAATCCACTCCCAAACTATTAGAAGTTATAGAGCAATTCAGTAATGTGGCAGGATAAAAATCAATGCTCAGAAATCAGTGGCATTTCTATACACGAATAATGAGACTGAAGAAAGAGAAATTAGGGAATTCATCCCATTTACAATAGCACCAAAAACCATACGTTACCTTGGAATTAACTTAACCAGAGACATAAAGGATCTATATTCTAGAAACTATAAATCACTCTTGAAAGACATTGAGGAAGACACAAAAAGATGGAAAAATATTCCATGCTCATGGATCGGAAGAATTAACATAGTTAAAATGTCCATGCTACCCAGAGCAATCTACAGTTTCAATGCTATCCCGATCAAAATACCGAGGACATTTTTCAAAGAATTGGAACAAATAGTCCTTAAATTTGTATGGAACCAGAAAAGGCCCCGAATCACCAAGGATCTGTTGAAAAGGAAAAACAAAGCTGGAGGCATCACAATGCCGGATTTCGAGCTGTACTACAAAGCTGTGATCACAAAGACAGCATGGTACTGGCACAAAAACAGACACATAGACCAATGGAACAGAATAGAGAACCCAGAAATGGACCCTCGCTCTTTGGGCAACTAATCTTTGACAAAGCAGGAAAAAACATCCGGTGGAAGAAAGACAGTCTCTTCAATAAATGGCGCTGGGAAAACTGGATAGCTACATGCAAAAGAATGAAACTTGACCACTCTCTCACACCATACACAGAGATAATCTCCAAATGGATGAAAGACCTCGATGTGAGACAGGAATCCATCAAAATCCTAGAGGAGAACATAGACAACAACCTCTACGACATCTGCCAAAGCAACCTTTTTCATGACACATCTCCAAAGGCAAGAGAAACAAAAGAAAAAATGAACGTGTGGGACTTCATCAAGATAAAAAGCCTCTGCACAGCCAAGGAAACAGTCAAAAAAACTAAGAGGCAGCCCACGGAATGGGAGAAAATATTTGCAAATGATGCGACAGATAAAAGACTGGTATCCAAGATCTACAAAGAACTTCTCAAACTCAATACACGAGAAACAAATAAACAAATCATAAAATGGGCAGAAGATATGAAACAGACACTTTTCCAATGATGACATACAAATGGCCAACAGACACATGAAAAAATATTCAAAATCATTAGCAATCAGGGAAATTCAAATCAAAACCACACTAAGATACCAGCTTATGCCAGTTAGAATGGCAAAAATTGACAAGGCAAGAAACAACAATTGCTGGAGAGGATGTGGAGAAAGGGGATCCCTCCTACATTGTTGGTGGGAATGCAAGTTGGTATAGCCATTCTGGAAAACAGTGTGGAGGTCCCTTAAAAAGTTAAAAATTGAGCTTCCCTGTGACCCAGCCATTGCACTACTGCATATTTACCCCAAAGATACAGACGTAGTGAAAAAAAGGGCCATATGCACCCCAATGTTCATAGCAGCATTGTCCACAATAGCTAAATCGTGGAAGGAGCCAAGATGCCCTTCAACAGATGACTGGATTAAGAAGATGTGGTCCATACATACAATGGAATATTACTCAGCTATCAGGAAGAACGAGTTCTCAACATTTGCGGCAACATGGACGGCACTGGAGGAGATAATGCTAAGTGAAATAAGTCAAGCAGAGAAAGACAATTATCATATGATTTCTCTCATCTATGGAACATAAGAACTAGGAAGATAGGTAGGAGAAGAAAGGGATAAAGAAAGGGGGGGTAATCAGAAGGGGGAATGAAGCATGAGAGACTGTGGACTCTGAGAAACAAACTGAGGGCTTCAGAGGGGAGGGAGTGGGGGAATGGGATAGACTGGTGATGGGTAGTAAGGAGGGCACGTATTGCATGGTGCACTGGGTGTCATACACAACTAATGAATCATCGAACTTTACATCAGAAACCAGGGATGTACTGTACAGTGACTAACATAATATAATAAAAAAACATTTAAAAAAAATCTGTCAGGCTGGGTTTGAAATTTGCACTGATAAATGAATTAATTTATCAAAGCTTTTTCTTTAGGAGCTGAGACTGAAAATACATGTCTTTATTGTAAGTTTGCTGAAAGAAGTGACCCCTTGAGCTCTGGATGGTTATGAGAACAAATGATGCTCTGTTTTTTTAATCTGGAGTTATTGTGAGGACAACTCCACTTCTAACACCTTACCCAGGAGTCCTTCCCAGGCAAACCTTAAAATTGTGGCAATAATCTTGTAGTCAGCTACTTTGGGGATGGAAGAGGAAATGGACTAAATGACCCAGCTTTTTAAGGAAGTAAGTCAATTATTTACCACAATTACTAGACCATATTCCACCATTTATTTAAACCTAGGTCATGTTCATGTGGGCCCTTCTCTCGGAACCTATAAAGATGACTAGGGTGGGCACCTCAGCGTATTAAAAAGAATAATATGGGAAAAAAATACTCCATTAAATTTCAAGGTATGGATTACTGTTGTTGTTATTAATATTACCATAACCTGAACCTCATCCTATGATTATCCTGTCACCAATTTTATCCTTTGTATCATTTTTCTTGGACACAGAGTCATCAAGACCTAATAACAATGCCAATGGCAGAAATAACCAAGGGTCTAAAAGGTATAGTTTTTAGATAACGAAGTCTGAAATACTTGAGGTCAACAGACAAGCATTCTTGAAGCCCTAGTGTACCTTGCAGAATTGAAACCTCTATTGTCTCTTTCTTTAATGCCAGATTTGTGTGATCTACAATAACATTTTCCAAGAGTTCAGTTCCTGGGTGGCTTAAGAATCTTTGAGACAGGAAAGGATGGGGCATATCCTTATGTTTGTAAATCCATCCTCAGCTGAGGCTGACACTGAAGGGAAAACAAGAATCACGTAATATGGGTTAAAGAATGTTCATAGGACTAGGACTGATATACAAATTGAAAACATTATCATTACTAAAGCAAACCCAACATGCAAATTGGTAGTTTTGAAAAATCATAAAACATTTTCCCCGTAGAAATAAGGATATGTATTGTGGACAGTTTCTCATCCCATCCTCCATATGCTAACTTCAGCTATAGAATATTTAGTTTATGGTACTTTAAAAATATTCATAATTTGGCCCATTATGAGGCTTCCTTCTGTTATGTGTAACAAGAGCAATGAAAGAAATTTGAAACCCCTGGCTAAGGCTACAGTTTGTAAAGGCTGCAACATCTGTTTTGTTTCTTTTCATTTATAAGAATCTTGACTGAAATAGGAAATGCCTGCCCAGTTCAGATAAGTCTAACAATATCTGGATGAGATTCTTTCACTGCAGTTTCATGAGAATAGCAAGTGTTTATTATAATTATGGATGCTGTCTCTGGAATGAGAGCTATAATTATTTTGCCACATAGTCAACCTGAAGATTATATATATATATATATATATATATACACCTATATATACACACCTATATATATACACCTACATATATACACATACAATTAAATTCTCATATTTCTTTTTTTAAACTCATGAGAAGTTTTGTGTGAACATGAAAAAAGCTACTCTAAATGTTTGCATATAGTGTTTTTATAAATATGGCCTCCATTTCTCAAGGATAAATACCCATGAGTGACATCACTGGGTCAAAATCTAGAAAGAGTTCAAATATCCTTCAACAGGGGAATGGAGAAACAAACTAGGAGGCATCTGTGCAATGAGAGGTTACCTCACAATAAAAAGAATTAACTGTGGATGCAAGCTACAGCCTGCATGGATCTCAAAGTCACTCACACGGAGTGAATAAACCAGTTTCAAAAGAGTTACACAGAGGAAGATTTCATTTACAGGATATGCTTGGAAAGACAAACATATCATGAAGCAGAACAGGTAAGTAGTTTCAAGGATGGAGAGGTATGTGGAGGTCGTTACTACAAAGGCACGGAAAGGGAGGTTTTGGGGGGTGGTGGGGCTTCACTGTGTCCTGCTTATGGTGGAATCAATACATGTCTTAACATTTATAAAACCATTAACAAAAAATCCCATATCAATATATGTTATTTTTTTAATTAAAAGAAATTAACACAAGGTGTTCATTTGTAGATGTGCTGATGAAGATGGGCCAGGATGCTCTTCTCTTTGTTATGTTCCTGTTTGATTCTTTCTGCACTACTCTGTCTTTACTCAGTGCCAGTGAACACTGGAGTTTTATTTACTTAGTAGAAACTTTTTTAATATCTATAAAAAATTCTTAGCATTTTTAGGTGATTAAAAAGGCCTTAAAAATTCCAAGTCTTGGGGCGCCTGGGTGGCACAGCGGTTAAAGCGTCTGCCTTCGGCTCAGGGCGTGATCCCGGCGTTCCGGGTTCGAGCCCCACGTCAGGCTCCTCCTCTATGAGCCTGCTTCTTCCTCTCCCACTCCCCCTGCTTGTGTTCCCTCTCTCGCTGGCTGTCTCTATCTCTGCCAAATAAATAAATAAAAAATCTTAAAAAAAAAAAAAATTCCAAGTCTTAAGAATGTTGGCTGCACACTAGTTATTCTAGTGATGGCTCTAGATTTTTATCACTCCATTTAGATTGGGGTGGGATGCCTTCTTCTCTTCATGCAACTCAAATTATTATTGTTGTTGTTTGTTTTTGCCATAGATCAACAATTCCCTCACATGGAATCCCCATGACTTTATTGCATTAATATGTAAGCATGCTTACCTCTTTCCTATCTTTAAGAAGATAAAATTTCCTTCACTCTTTATTTTTCCCTAAATTCTGTCCTTTCCATGCAGCCTGTGACGTTGAACATGAAGTTATTCACTCACTTCCTGTTCACTTAGCACTCTGCTATCTAGCCTGCCCCAAAACTTAGCAAAAGTCATTGTTTTTTGGTTAAGAACCAAAAGACATATTTTTTTCCTCATCTGATTTAACCTCTTTAAAGCATTTGGTACTATGAACTATCCTTTCTTCTGTCCTTTTACTCTCCTGGTTTTCCTATGTTTTAAGGGGCTTCAGAGTCAGATTGTAGGATTAAGAGAAGTAAAAGCAGCTTAAACTAGTTTTTAAGAAGCCTCATGCATGTAGGGATCAATATGAGCACTAAACACTTTGATCTTAATTAAGAATGGAGAAGCTAATGTATTGGATGTGTCAGTTGAGGAGGAATAAAGGCACAAATCACCATTATCCCTTATTATCCAGCTGTAGTCTCAAGATAAGAAACTCAGTGTAGGCATTCTTCATGGAGATGCATGTGCTCAAAATGTGTATGTGGTCAGTCCCTCCTTTCAGACCATAGTTTGACTTCACTGGTTCCTCATCAAAGAGGCTTTTGCCAAATACAGTCTCCAAACAACCAGAACATTAGCTGACATGGTTCAGAACAGTGACCAGAGTTCTTCATATAGTTCCTCTCTGCTCTAGGAATAGTCATTGGGAACATTACACTGTTTTCAAATCACAAGCAAGATTCATTTTTATTTATTTTATTTTCTTCTTTTCACTGTGATAACTGGTAGACTACTTTGGATAATTGAAACATCTACAGAGCAGCATTCTGTCTCAGTAAGAATGGCTGCAAAGGCATTCACTAGGTCAGGCTTGCCATAAGCAAGGCTGGCAATCTTCAGTCTTTGTGTTATTCCCAGGCTTGCAATTTTTCCAGGCTTTGTCTTGTCTCATGGCTTCCCATATTCTCATGCATTACTCAGAAAGGGAAATGACCTAAGATTCCACAGGTATGAGCTACAATCCCGGCTTGCTAGAATGGGTCTTAGGTATGAACACTTAGGGAGATGGCAGAAAAAAGTCAAGCTCACTCTTACCCCAGCGGGTGCCCTACTCAGTGACTCCAATGCTACAGGCTAAAGAGAAGTGGGAAAAGTAGAAGTCAAACTTAGGCTTGATGTTTGGAAGAATCTGTTCTGAGAAAAGATGTGAATGATGTCAGGAAGAATTTGCCTCCTTCTTTCATTGAAAATGGAAAGTCCAAATGCAGGAGACTAGAAAGAGAGAGAGAAAAACAGCTTCTACAAAGGAAGCAAAATGCAGTTGAGAAATCTAATCTGGAAAAAAAAAAGACATAATTCAAGAAACAGAAGCAGATTCCCCAGTTGTAATTTATTTCACAAACAAAATGAATTTAATAGGTATTCAGTAGATCATTTTGTTCAAATACAAACTGAAACAACAAAAGAATATGTTGAAATAAGATTGCAGAGCTATGAAGGCAAAATGAGAACCAACTAATGCCATTATATACTAATGAACAATTTATAAAAGAGGGACAATATATAATGTGTTTAAAATAAAACTAATGAGATGTAAGAAATGACTGATATATGATCATATTAAAATCAAGGAATAAAAGACAATTTGATTATAGCCATTAGAGGTAACATAGTATGCGTGGAGGACAGAAAAGACACTCCAACTTTTCCTGAAGGGAAGAATCCCAAAAAAAAGTTGGTCTCAAAAATCCATTCAGAACAAACACAAAATCTATCAATGAAATAAATGGCAACTGGGAGTAATTGCTACAGACCACTGACCTTGAGGCATACTACTTTTAAGATACTGACACACAATGTGAAAGACGAACTAATTTAAACATCTCAAATAAAAAGCAGTTTGTTACAACTAGCCTATATATATATAATTTAGGAATACAAATAGACACAATGAAACTAAATATAAGAAAAAGCAAAGCGATCATGAACATGGAATTCGGGCAGAAGTTAAAGGGACCAGAACGGTAAGGGAGTGGGATCATTAGATGTACGTTATTTTCAAGACTCAAGCTTTGTTTTGCATGATGGATTTATTGGCAGTTAATACATAATTATGGTTATTACTCTTATCATTATACTTTTTAATTGAGGTATAACATAATGCAAGAAAGTACACTAAAATCTGAAACTCGAAAACATTTTATACTTCCACAGGCAGCCACCTCTCAGATCAGATACAGAACATTTCTAGCATCAGAGAAGGGTCCTTTGTGCCTGAAAATATTTTCCTCTGCTGTGTTAGGCAGAAAGAATGACTGGAGCTAAATCCAGTCCAGTGTCAAACCAGGTCAGACAGCTGTTGCTGTAGTGTTGACGGATGGAGCCCATGCTTGACTTCATCCTGTTTTTGTGGGTGCAGCTCTCTTGGAATTTTGATTGGCATGTCCTTGCTCCTTGTGTGCAACTGAATTTGGTTCTTTGGAGTTTAGAGTCTGGCTCCTCCCTCCTGATTCTTCAAATCTGGCAAATGTCTTGAGTGGGATCCCAGTGGTGACTTTGATGCAGGCGCCTCCTACCAGGGAGGCATTTCTCCTAAGCAGAATCAGGAGCAGGTTTTTTTCTACCTGTCTGGCCTAGAGGGGTCTGGCTTTTCCTGGCAGACCTCTGTCCACTGGGGTCTGAAGTTTCTTATTCATAGAGATTTTGAACTTACTGTTTTTATGCTGCCTTATGTCACTGCAGGTTCAAAATCTGGCAACTAGCATTCATTTGTTGGAACTTCCACGCTCTGGAGGCACTTTGCTTCCCACATCTTCCATCTGCCCCTGCACTCATCAAAACTTCCTTGATTTCTCTTTCCTCCATAGATTCCATCTGCGTATGTTAGTGGTTCTAAACTGGGGAGGATTTTGCACCCCACCTTCTTTCCCCATGCCCACATTTGTCAATGTCTGCTATGCTTCTAGGGCCATCTTCCTTTTATGGCCTTCCAAACATATACTTGAATAAATACGATTATGCTTATTCTATCTGTAATCTATTAGCTTCCAGTCATTAAATGGGAAATCTTTAACTAGAAAACATCCAGTTACTTATCTTATTCAGTAGCAAGGTAGGAAAGGTGTTTTACTGCTAACTGACAAGCTCATATTAATGAAGATCTTTAATGGTGTGAGTAAAGCAAAGGACAGCTCTGGTCTTAAAGCATCATCTCTACATATATATCTTGCAGTGACAGGATGTTCTCTGGACTAGGTTTCAATTTACTTAGATTTGAATTGTAGAAGAGTTAAGAAAAGATTACAGGATGGCAGGGTTAGATTTATAAATAGATCAAATTTTTGGTTCAAGATATTTCTATTTAATTAGATCACTGCATATCTATGTTTGTGATAGGGCCACTTCATTGAATAAGTTTAGGTAACTTTATCCTTGATGTGAGCAAAATTGGAATATCTGCCACATGAGTGAACAAATTCACACTTAAGTTTTATTATGTCATAAGAACTATAAAATAATACTTATTGACAATGACCAAAATATTAGACAAATTATTTTTCTTTGGAAAAGAATTTCATTCAGACAGGCTGAATTTCCAAATTTAAGCCAGTGATTAATCAATGCTTTGTTTTCATGTGATATAGTTAAGTATTATTTGAAGATTTCCATGTATTAAAATAACAAGAAAATCATAGAATATGCCATAGCTTTACAAAGTTTAATTACATTCTGGTTAGTAGTACATTGGACATGTGGATATGAGGACATTCAATTTGCACTTTACAATAATCTACAGTCAAAAGGTGGTATGGTTAGTGATGAAATAGATATTTTGTAATAAAAATCCATATTAGCTAAAACACTTTAATATTACAGTATTCTTAAATTCCAGGGAATGAAGTTGAGTGACGAGTTTTTTGTTCCTTCTTTTTGTTTGAGGGGGGGTGGTCGTCAGTGGTACATGAGATGGTCTTACTTTAAGAATTTTCCAATGAGACTACTCTCCCTTTCACCTGGTTTTTCTTATTTTAGACCCCCCTCCACACACGCGTATGTATTTGTTCCCCCTTCTAGTATGGGGTTGCATCAGAAAATAATAGCACAAATTACCATAAAGGAAAAAAATATTACACCCCCTGAAAACATAACTATATTTTAAAATACTGGTTGAGTGGAATCCACCTATATAAATTTCAAAACTCAAAATATGTAATCTTCTACATCTTAACTGTTTTCAATGATATAGAAAGACAAAGTTCAACTATGCTACAATTTTTGTGACCTTAATAACTAACACAGTTTTACATTATATTATACTAAAGCATTTCTATAGGTTTAAGATTTTGCTGAACTCCGTTTTTTGGGTTTTGTTTTTGCTTTTGTTTTCCAGTGCTTTAAGACTATAACAGCACCCTGCCCCCAGGGAGCTTTCTAAAGCTTCCAAACTTCACTCTCCTGCTGCTGAGTAATTTCTATCCACAGTGGGAATGAACTTCTTCCTGACTCAACTCATCTCAGGAAGTTAGTCCCATTGTTTACTGATCTACTGTATTCTTGTCATGGGAGTGGGGTAAGGGTTAAAATAATCCACGTCACATACGTTATGGGAGTTCTTGAGACATGCAAGTGTATCCGCCTGTGACTGATCAGAAATTGACTATACATTGTAAAAAGATAGGAAAACACATGATTAGACTTGGAGAACCACTGCATTTCTTTTGTGGGCTTAACAGCCACTGAAATGAAGATGTCATTTAGGCTTGGTTTTGTGCCCTAAAATTAGCAACATTCCTCCTTGGCATTTTTATCCCCAAAGATGTTAATTGTTCTTCCAGTGCTTTGTTTAATTTCGGTGGGGTTGCTATTCTGTATGTCATCTGTCTTCCTGAGGTTCTGTCAGTGATCTATGAGGCAACTGATTGTTCCTGTCAGCCTACCTTAAAGATCCAATGAGAATGAACATCTCTGAAACTGCACGCGAGCACACTGGCTTCTGATGTGTTCATTTTCACGCCCCTCTTTGGCTACACTCTATTACTTTCATCTTATGTGCTATTTTATAATGTGACCTTAGTAATAAAAAAAACCCTACTTGAATTTTAAGTGGTAGCTGAGAGAAAGCAATGGAAATGGAGGGAAAAAAAGGAAAACAGATTTTCATTTTTAAGGCATTGCTTGTTATATGCAAGAGTGTTAATCACAGCCGGAATGAGACTTTCAAATCTCAACAACATAATACATCAGTGCCCCTGAGTCTCTGGTGAGGAAAATGTGTTTTTTTATTTTATAGAAAACATAACTTCTTTGATAACCTTGTTTTTCTTTGTTGTATAAAATATGAGTTTATATATTTTTATTTAGTTTCTGGTTGACTTAGCCTACTGTAGTGTTATGGTGTTTTACATGAAATGAGCACATAATGTTAAGAATATTGTCATACCAAATAAGACAGCATATGAGAACATATGTTTAAAATGTTCCAATTGACTTCCTGAATTTTTTGAAGGACTTACTACTGATTGGGGTGTGCTTTAAAATTAGAAAATTCTATTAATTATGCCCATTTTTTTTTGGTAATAAACGTACGCCCAGATAGTATTTGCTTCAAAAATTTTATGAAGCTAAAATTCTTCCTGGGTAATTTATTAAAAGAGTAATTTGTATTTTGGTCTTTGTATTTTCTGCTCCAGCATTCTACAAATTATAGTTGTTTTTAGGCTTCATTGCTTCAGGAATTTTTTTGGCAGGGCAGAATACAGGTACCAAGTCAAGGTTGACCTCTATTTTGTAAAAGCCAAAGCCTATTGAGGAAATGAAGCTATCTGGGTCTAAGAAGGAAGGCAGAAGGAGAAAGTCTTTGAGGTCAAGGAGGTAGAAAGAAAGGGATTTGATTTTAATAGACTAGGGAGAGGGAAGTCTTCTAGTATCTGGCCCTGCTTCCTCATAGAGGTGGGATAAAGCAAGACTTGAGGCAAATGGAAATAATGAGCACTCACAACCAATTGGGCAAAGGAATGCCTAGTCTCATCCATTGGCCTCTGTCCTCAGTTGGTGTGGAAGAGGACTTGAAGGACTCCCACCACTGAAACAGAGCTGTGTGAGGCCCTTTTATACCCCGGTGGCATGTGGAAGTCAGAATATAGCTGTTTCAAATCATTTGGGCTGCCCCAACAAAATACTATAGAATGTGTGACTTATAACCAACCACATTAATTTCTCAGAGTTCTGGTGGCTGAGAAGTCTAAGACCATGTCACCATTGGACTTGGTGTCTGGTGGAAGGACCAGGGATCTCTCTGGAGCCTCCTTTATAAAGGCATTCGTCCCACTTATTGGGGATCTGCCCTCATGACCTAATCACCTTCCAAAGTCCCATCTACTAGGATCATCACTGTGGGGGTTGGGATTCAACCTATGAATGTTGGAGGCACACAAACATTCAAACCATAGTGTGGCCTTTGATTTTGAATCAAGTGTATTATAAAAACTAATCAAATAGAGTGATTCTCATATCTAAATTTTGAGATCGGAATTCATTAACTGCTATACAAATATAGCTAGATATAGAGAGAAGAGAAAAATAGTTTATGTTCAGAGATATTTCTATATCACTGTTCATCTCAATAATGTATTAAGCATAAAGACATAATCAAAAGTTTTAGAAGTTCTGAATACACAGTGCAGTAGAATCCCACAATTCTTGTTACTTTTGTAATTGTTAACTAATACTTGAATGTTTTCTTTGTAAGTATTAATAGTGAAAACGAAAGGGGCTGGTAATCAATTTTCCAGAGAGAAATCATTGCTAAGGTCATGAAAAGTCCTCAAGAGGAGACTCAAGAGAAGGTTGAGGCAGAGTTTGTCTTCTGTCTCTCTTACAGTTACTATGGTTCCCCTGATGCAGCATTAGCTACAGCGGACACCACCCTATTATCATCACTTTCCCCTAAGAAAACATTTCCTTTCCTGAATCTAGACTTAGCACAATGATATGAATGTTGCATGGTTTATATTATCATTGCAATAAAGCATATTTTTGACTCATATCTGTTTGCCAGTCTACAAGGGAGTGTGCAGGTGGTCACACAAATTATAATGCTTTACCTGCATAGGTAAATTAAATTCTGTTTCCATTTCCTGGTTTTTCTATTATTTCTCCTCTACTACCTCTGCTGGAAGGTTCAGGCCAAATTTTGTTCGACCCATAGGGGATCTTCTGCATTTCTGTCCTGCCATTTTGCTGGGAATATTTTAACTTATATTTGTATCAAAATACTTAACCTCACTACCTTTTATTCAGTCTTCAAGAACTTAGCCTAAAATCAAAAGGCATTAGGTCTGATGCAAGTTTAGGGCAGAGCAGGGGAAGACTGGGTAAAATGACTTTGAACCTGGACTTGGTGGTTGACACACATGGTAGTTTCAGCTCAAACGCAAGCCTGACATCCAGGAGGGGGTCAATTTAATCTTAGAGATTGAACTTCGGGATCAGACAAGACAATTCTTACAGACAGGACAGGTTAAAAGGCAATTACTGAAGTTACTAATAACACTGTAGCTTGTATATATTTAGAAATACCCCAGAAGTATAGTAGTTCATATTACTATCAATTCTTATCTTGTGTGTCTTTTATGTGATTCCTCCACGCCTAAATCATGTTAAGAAATCATTGTTAAGGCATATGATCCATTACAATAACACAAACATATTTAAAATATTATAAATGGCATTGGCGGTACAGAACTCCATAATTTTATAATTTAGGTTGAGTTTTCACACTATTAGGATGTTGCTGAGACCAAGCACCAAAATTCAGTGTCAAAATTTCATACTGTAATTTCCTTCTAGGGCTTTCCAAGACGTGATGTATAAATGCACAAAGGAAGATAAAGCTTTTATCAAAGAATTGTCTGTTACAATTAACAAAAAGCCATTTATACCAATTTATAAACAGCTTTTTATTAAGTCTGATAAAACCTCCATTCAGGGCTACATAGTGAAAGATCAATCAGAGTGAGAAAGGAGGAGGAAGAGAGGAAAAAAGGTGTGGATGGAGTAGAAGCAAGGAGAATCTTCTCATCTACTCATCCGCATAGAGCAGAAGCAAAGGAAATCCAGCAGTGCTGCATCGAGAGGCCAGACCCTGCCCAGGTCCACATCAGGACAGCAGAGAACAAGATGATCCACTGTGGCCATGTGTTAAATTAAACAGTATCCTGAACTCAGAACCTCTAGATAATTCACTGAAGTGTTGTGCTTCTCCTTACCTTTTATTTAAGAATTAGTTATAAGGGGAATGACGTTTTCCCTTTAAAACAGAAACTGGCACAATTTAACTGTAAGTAAAGCGTTTTGTTGATTAAGGGCATCAGGTAAGAGTGTAAATAACTACATAGGTTAGGCATGTCCTGTACTGTACAAAACCTACTGAGTAGAAGCCCTATCATATGCCTTTGTATGCATTTTACCTTGTTTGTTCAAAGTCTGCAGAGAGGGGTAAGCATGAATTTCTCCTGGACCCCAGGAAAGGGAGTACAAGAGGCAGAGAAAGGCAGTAACTTTGCAAGCACCGTTTGTGCAATGTCACAGCCAAGTCAATGCAGCACTTGGACACCTGTGGTAGACACAGTTCTGTGAGCCCGTGGACTCGCAGTGCTATTCTAGGTTTCTGACACTCTTTTGATT
>NW_024425341.1:30483359-30540654 GCF_017311325.1 Ursus maritimus | reverse complement strand
TTTCCCTACAGTTTTCTACAATGAAAGAACATTCCTCATACATCCCCCTGCTTTTAAATATATTGTATTTTATGTTGTGTTTTGCTAATATTATGACAAAAGAGAAATCAAAGCATGTTGCCCATCCACCAGTGATAATTCTCATTATAAGAAAATAGATATTTTATAATTAGATAAGGGCATCTTTGTAAACTTTTTTTCCCCCTCTTTTCTACCTGAAAATGTATATACTCTCTGGGTCTACAAGACTGGAGGGCAGACTTTGAACAAACAGTGCAGCTCTCACAAAGGTCAACCTCACACTGTGAAATATCATGGTGTATTAGTTTTCTATCAATACTGTAAAAAATTACACAAAGGCAGTAGCTTAAACGGTGCAAAGTTATCATCTTACTTTTTGGAGGTCAGAAGGCTGAAATGGATCTCCCTGGTCTGAGCAACGTGTTGTCATGGCTGCAGTCCTTTTGGTGACTCTTGGGAAGAGTTATTGCTTTGCCTTTTCTAGCTTCTAGAAATCGCTTCCTTTCCTCTTCTGCCATCTGCAAAGCCAGCAGTAGGAGGTCATGTTCTTCTCACACTGCCATCAGCACTTGTTCTCTTTCTTGCCTCTGTCTTCTACCTGTAAGAACCTCTGTGATTACATTGGACCCGCCTGGGTAATCTTGGTGTAATGACAGTCAAATTAACATTTTTTAAGTGGAGCACAGGGTGCCATATGGTGAGTTGAGTTTCCACAGCAAATCACAAGAGAAACTGAAACAGAGACGTTTGTTGCTGATAGGAGGTACATGGCATGCCTTGAGGGGCCACATGAGGATGTCAAGGCAGTGTGCTTGCAGAGAGCCCCAGGGTCTGGAACACATGGCTTTATTCAGGCCGGTGGTGTGTGCGTTGGTGTTCCCAGGCCAGGGCTGGATTAGTCAATCCAAACCAAAAAGAGCAGTTCGGGTAGCTCCTCAGGGGTCTTACTAAATGGCACACAAGGGGAAGTCCCGACAAGGCAGGGGAGATTATTGATTACCAAGGCTGCTGGGGAAGTCATATCAGGAACTGAAATTTTTTGGTAACTCTGGGGGCTGTTATGTCGGGCAAATACTTTCATGAGGGGCTTATGTCAGGGTAGGGCCTCCACAGGCCACTTGGCCAAATAAAATGGATGTCAAGCCAGCAATACCACAGAGTAGCTTAGCTAAACTTAATGCCAGGATACTCACCTCCCCTCAAAGTCAGCTGATATGCATTCTTAATTCCGTTTGCCACCTTAATTCCCCTGTATTATGTAAGTTGACATAATCGCAGGTCATAGGGATTAGGATACGGGCATTTTTAGGGGGACTTCTCCACAAGAAGAGAAGAAAAGAGAAAGGCAGCTCGAAAAAGAAGAGGAAAAGCATCTCTGTGTCTAAAACTATCAGGAGGTCATTGGCATTACCTGTGAGTGTGAGGCCGTGGCAGAGTTTCTGGAGCCACCCAGGCTTACTGAAGAAGAATCTGCATGTGGGCCTGACTCTTGGTTTTGGTTCAGGTTTGATTTCAGGGTCATGAGATCGAGCTCTGCATCGGGCTCCATGCTGGGTGTGAAGCCTGCTTGGTAGTTTCTCTCTCCCTCTCCCTCCGTCCCCTCTCCGACACTCCTGAGCATGCATCCATGTGCTCTCTCTCTCTCATAAAGAAAAAAAGAAAAAGGAAGGAAGGAAGGAAGGAAGGAAGGAAGGAAGGAAGGAAGGAAGGAAGGAAGGATGGATCTGCATGTTATTCTATGGAGGTGCTGTGCAGACACTCACAGTTGAGAAACCCAGGCCTAGATAACAAAGTTGCTCACTCTACAGTGCATTATTCAAAACGATGGGATCGAGATTAAAGGATATCCAGTTTCAAATCCCATTTTTGCCACCTTGAGGAGTTTCTGAGCTTCCCCAAACTTCAGCCCACTAATACGTAAAATAGGTTAATGACCTACCTCTATGGATACTTGAAAAGATTAAATGAACAGCCCATGCAAATTGGTTACAACACCCAATAAGTGTTAGTGACTTGTATTAGGACTGAAAAGGAAGCATGATGTACCAGAAAATGGGTGAATCTAGGAATTTAGATTCTTGCCCTCCTGGTTAGATGCTTACTGGCTGTGGAACTTTCATCAAACGACATCATTCTGAACCCATGTTTTCTCAAGTGTTAAAATGGAATAGTAATGCTTATGTGAGAGTCTTTTATTTTTACTTTTTTTAAAGATTTTTATTTATTTCAGAGAGAGAGAGAGCACAAGCTGGGAAGACAGGCAGAGGGAGAGGCAGAAGCAGACTTCCTGCTGGGGTGGGGGCCTTCATTCACCATACAGTACATCATTAGTTTTTTGATTTTTGACTAGGTTTTGACCAGGTTTACACATCAAAAACTATGGAATTAAGCTCCATGCAGCAGGAGGCAGGGTCTTAGTAAGCTGTTCTCTTCCACGCTGCACAATCCAGAAGCAACAGAAACATTCAGCTCTGCCCCATGTCATGATGTCTTTACTATACTGATCTGAGCACATACATTATTTTTTTTAATCCATCAGACATAAACTTTTTAAAAAAGATTATTTATTTATTTGAGAGAGAGAGAGAGGGAGCGAGTGGGTGAGCATGCACAGAGGGAGGGGGAGAAGCAAACTCCCCACTGAGTAGGGAGCCTCACGTGGGGCTCAATCCCAGGACCCTGAGATCAAGACCTGAGCTGAAGGCAGACGCTTAACTGACTGAGCCACCCAGGAGCCCCATGAGAGTCTTTTAAACATTCTAAAGTTTTCTTAAAATGATACTTTTAAATTATACTTTAAAATGATAATTAATAATATAAACACAAGCTATTATTATTTATCATCTATCCTAATGATAGCTCTTACGTTCTAATCTGTTTCCGATCAGACGGAGATTGACTCCATCTGTAGTGGGTTCAGATGACATTAATACAAATTTAAATTAAGAAAAGCACAAGCACTTAGTCTGAACCATGCCTGTGTGGGCAATGCACAGAGGACTCTGCACATGACCATGGCCTACTGAAAGCCAATTTGGGGCACTTACACAGTATAGAGTCCACACATCTGGCTCATAATTTTCAGAATCCTCAATGGATAGGATGTTTTACAGCAGATAACGATATAAACAATTTATGTTTTTTCATACGTGAGAGGAAATGACCTTCATAACTTAGTTGTAGCTTCATTCTTATTACTTATGAGCCATTCAATAAATGATAGAAATAAATTATATTGTTCAACTGCCCTTTGTTATATATTCCCATTGTAAATGGATATTTTTCATTGTCCTGACATATTTGCAACAATAATGTGTTTTCAGGCTATAAATATTGATAGAGCAAAGATGTGTATGTTTGCACTTTGAATATTTGATAAGTTCCACAAACACCTATGGAATGAACATTAGACATTCTAGGAAGCTTTACTTATCCCCCAAAGGACAGTTCATGCTGCAGGAGTTTAAAAAGTATCCTTCGTTAAATGAATTGTTTCCACTAAGCAGTTATTTAATTTTAACTGATTTTTAACTAAGTTTGAACTTTTTCCTGAATATTAATCATTGCAGACAAACTTACAGATATGCCACATTATGTAATCCCGAGTGAGTAAAATGTTTCAAAATTTAATATGGAATTATATAAAGGCAATTTTTATTTAGAATGATCTTTTCACTAATTGACATTTGTCTTTAATCAAAACATGATGGAAAGGTGGACATATTCTCTAACTGCAGAAGTTCTGGTCGTGTGACATGTGCAAAATCTAGGCAGGCTGGATGCAGGAGAAGGGCTGAGGAGTAAACGGGAGTAGGTGTCTTTCACATCATGATTACTGTTATGTATCTTTGAATAAATGCAACCTTTCTGCAATTAAAAAAAACGTTCTATACGTATTATGACTGTTAATTTAAATGGCCTAAGAGAGAAGCTTACTAAAGAGCTGATGCTCATCTTTCCTTGGTTAAACTTTTAATGTTTTAGGGCCTTGGACAATTCAACTTCTTAACAAATTTCCCTTCCTTTTTACATTTCCTTCCTTCCCTTCTTTTACCCCAGAGCTTAAACAAACAAAAAAACCAAACAAATAATGTATTTGTGTGCTCTGCCCCTTCTTCAACTCATAGTTCCTCCCTACTTTTCCTGGGTTTTTCTCTCAGAAATGTATTTATGGGAATACACTTGAAGGAAGACCAGTCTAAATATTTCACTAGATAATCAAAAAATCCACCACCTAAATTTAAGATTCTCAAGACATGCAAAGTTAGAATATTTTAAATTGTTGCCCCGTGAAATTACTTGCAATGCCTCTGAGTAATTGAAAAATAGCAAAAGACACATCCTGTATTGAAAAATAGCAAAAGACACATCTCTGTGAAATTTACCGCCTTAATTATAACAAGAATTTTGTTCATTATATTCAGTGTCCTTTCTGTATTTAACCATTTGAAAACTTTGTTGCTTTCAATATCCTGGTTGTTATAGTTTTACCTTTGGAAAGCTATAATAAATACTTCTGTCCGTGTGCTGATTACTATTAAATAAAATCTAATTTGGGAATAATTTCTATTTAAGTTTCAGATCTTTACTTCAAGCTCTATACATTCTAAACTCATTCCTTCTCCATCTTGCTATTCTAACCACGAATTTCCTTCCTTATTACTTTTTTGTTTCTCTCAAAATGTTCTGAGCCTATTTTTAAGTTGGCCTCTGCTCTTTTCTGCAATAGCAAAAATAAAAATATGCAGCAATCATCCCAAGTAGTTTCAGATAAAAGAGTAATGGATTCATTTTCTAATATTTTTCCCATTTGCTAAACATTTTGGAAATACTTACTATCCCAGGAATTGTGGGAAATACATAACTATGACGAGTAAGGGTAATTTGAAAACAATCTGTGGAATGTGGAAAAGAGAATTTTGTTACTTCTTTTTAGTGGAGCTTTGTTTCCAGATTTTATGCGCTGTCCTTTGAAAACTGTGATGTGTGAACTACAACCTGCCATGATTCTTCACATATTTAATTGAGAGAAGGAGTGCTATTAACAGTTCTATTTGAGGAAGCTAGCCCTGAGGTGTACTTCTAAGATACGTATCATTGCTTATCATGGCACAAGGTACACACAATGAAACTTACAGGGCCAATTCTACAAACAAGTACACCTTTTCCCTTATCTGTTGGGGAGGGTTTAAGAGCATGGTTAGTTGAGGACAGCTATATATCCGGGGGTTCACTATGATGTTGCCAAAGGTAATATTAGAGACTTTAAAGAGAACCCAGAAAGGAATTTACCCAGTAATAGTGCTTTGTGGAAAAAGGTAGAAACATTTTAATTCCTGCAGTGAGCCTTTTTTTCCTCTCAAGGTCAGAAATGGTGTCCTATGAGTCAGAAAAAGTCTCTAAGATACAATTTCACACCATGGTGGCTGAATTGAGGCACTAGAGGCTGTCCCAGTGGAGGCATTGAGAAAGGGCTGGGCTTGATGAAACAAGACTTGGTCTCAAGCCAGAAAAATATGTTGGGTGTGAGGTAGTAAAGATTCCAACAATGGGGACTCTCCCTGTTCTTATAGCCCAGTCTTGGCTTCACGTTGAACTTGGAAGGAATAGAAAAAAGCGTGGTATCCGAATGGGTTGAAGGACAACATCTAGGTCTGGATTCCTGAAACTTTGCATTAACATTAAGAAATGAGATAACTAACAAGAATAGAGTTGTTTGCGACACTAAATTAAAACAAACAAAAAGCTTTTGACTATTTAGTTACTAAGTCATAGCAATTGTGTGCCCTGAATTTGCCTTAAATCATCCCTTCCTCTCCATTCCCACTGACATTGTAGTAACTTACCCATCAGCTTTTACCTGATGGTTGAAATGGCTACCTGATTGGTTCTTTGTTGTGAGTCATCTTCATTGCTTGAATTTATTTTCCCTACTACTTAGATTCAAAATGACCTAAAAAAATTTCTTGTAATTTCAACATTAGTTTTGAGACATCCTTTGATGTCTTCCCCCAGCTTTTTACAGAGCTGGCAAGAGGTTTCTTGATAGAGAGGTCTACCTACACAAGCTCATTGGAAGGCCACTGTAACACAGATAATGAACAGGTACTTCAACCCCACTGTCAGGATCTGAAGCCCTTCTACTCATGAAGTTGTATGTCCTTGTGCCTTAGTTTTTTAGTAGGTACACAGGGACCATAACAGTACATGTCTCACAGTGTTCCTATGGGGATTACATTTATACCTATGGTAATAGGTATAAATGCTAAGAATGGTGTTTGGTACATAGAAAATGCCCTTAAACCCATTTTTTTTTTTTTTACCTACTCCATATACCAAGTCTCCCAATGCTTAAGTCCCACTGCATTATCTTCAGTTCCCTGAATGTGGCACGCTATTTCGCTGCAGGTGCTCTTATACTTTCTCCTCCCTGCATTCTGGTACCAAACTTCTCCTCCATCCCAGGACCATTGCTAGTTTCTCCTCTGGTCCTCAGTTTTCTCAACGTACCCAGAACTAATAAATAGACTTGAGCATTTTCTACTCATCTTGAAGACTTACATCAAGCATTCTTGAACATCTCAACTTTTTATAGAACCTCTTTGGCTGAAATTACACACATGCTGCAAAGGAGAAGCAAACTTCAGAGAAAACTGTATCCAGGAATTGTAAAACCTTCTCTCTTGTCTTTCTCTTCATTCTCTTCCATTGCAGATGTTTTTTGTTTTGTTTTGTTTTTTACTGCAGGCAGCTTGGGACTAATATTCTTCAGGTTTGGGGACACTAAAGAACAAAGAACATCAAAAACAAAAATGGCAATGGCATTATTGTGAGAATTCACTACAATTGCCATTTTGATCCAGCTTTAAGCAATAAGACCCAAAGGTAATTAAGCAGGGTTCATTTAAATTTGTCAACGCTTATGTTGAGGTACTGAACCTTATAAGCAGGGGTGTAACAAAGCACACACAATTCCTTGAGTTCTCTTTAATTCACATAGAGCATGCTCAAGCCCAGGCCTAACCTTGCATTATCTGTGGTCATTGACCAGTGGAAAGAGCTCCTACTCCAAAGCTTTCTTTTTTTCTCCTTTTTTTTTTTTAAGTACTCTATATGCCCAGTGTGGAGCCCAGTGTGGGGCTTGAACTCACAACCCTGAGCTCAAGACCTGAACTGAGATCAAGAGTCAGACACTAAAACCGACTGAGCCACCCAGGTGCCCCTACTCCAAAGTTTTCTATGTGGAAGTGGGCGCTGCAGAGATTTTCTGTATGACTATGTAGGAAAGCAAGCTCCATATTCCAGAAGGTTAGAACTTGTCTGGAAAAGCATCCATTGGCCAGGGTCTTCACTTTTGTAAACCAACTTTGACCTGCCGTCACTATTAAGCTGCTAAAAACAGGAAGAAATGAGTAGTGGGAATCATCTTAATCTGCCTTTCTTCAATTTTTCACCAAGCTCAGCATGAATTTGATTTCTTTCCACTCAAACTATTCTCAAAACAATAGATTTTGACATATTCAGAAATGTATAACTTACCTAATGTTGACCTAAAAGTTAAAAAGTGTTGCCTAAACTCTTATGTAAGATTATGACAGAACTAATTCATTTGATTGCCTTCACAACTAAACAATCATTAATTGCAGATGGGCTCTTGGAACTCCACTCTGCTTCCATATGTACATTTTCTGTAATTTTTGTATTTATCCTTTTATGGCATTTGCATGTTTCAGTACTTGCAATGCTATCATCACTTAACTTTAGTACTGGTAGTTTCACACCTACTTCAAAACAATTGCCATCTCAATGACCTTTTCTTGAGAGACTTTGTATCAAATTCAGTATGCTCAATTGACAATATGGTTTCCATATCATACTCTTCAATATATCAGGTTTAAGCTCTGGTTCTCAAAAACTAAAAGGTTCCATTTCCCTTGCAGCCATTTGCATCTAATTAATACAGTCTTTGTAGAATCCATCGCTATGGTGATAGAAGTTCTGTGTTGAAAGAGAAAGTTTTTAAAATGCCAGCTCAGTATGTCATATATTTACAACTCTTTGATAATGTCGCCATCTTCTCATTCTAACCTTTTTATCATCCCTAGATAGAGACAAGTATATCTTTTACTTTGAACTTTGCTGTAGTTGCCCTAAACAACAGATTGTATAATGAACTACATTGATTACTTTTGATGTGACTTGTAATTGTACACTTCAGTTTTAGCAACAGCTCTGTCATGTCATGTTTGTACCTTTGATGAACTGACCCAGTTTTCAAAATGCTTTCAAATCTCTAGTTGAGTTAATGACCTAAATCCCTGTCTTGATGGGTTCAGTGCATTTGACATCTTTCTCATAGGAGCAAGGAGCTGTGATAGCTGGACATTATTCATAACCGCCTACCCTTACTAGGAACTTAATTGAAGCATGGCTTGCAAATGAGAGCCAGAAATCAACTGAAGGATTCTGTCCTCTCTTAAGCTGTATTCAAGAAAGTTTAACTGCAAAGTTTATTCCAAACTATAACTTAGCACACAACAATTTATCTGAGAAACAAATGACTTACAAATTAAAATGCATCCAAACACTTTAACTATGTTTAAATTTTAGAAGATCTGGGCATGTGTGCAATGCTACTAATTTTATCACTATAATGTCATAAGGATCTTTAGCATGCAGAATTACAATGAATGTGGTGGTTCAGGGATTAAAATCTCCTTAAATACTCATTCACATGACAGACTGGAGCAATTAGTGTATAGTAACAATGGTGCATGGATAACAAGAGTGTCTCATACATTTCCACTGAGAGTCATCTTCCATTATAATCATCCTAATGAAAAAATCACAGTGGTTGAATGGAAATGCTATTGGTATAGCATTAAAAAAATAAAAAGGAATGAACACTAAAAAACATCATTAAAGTCACATTAAGGAACTGATTGAAATTGACCAGAAAGGGAATAATCATGGAACTGTCATTACTACCCCTTTCTTACAGCTCTGAGTCCAGGTGTTACAGAAATCTCAAGTCAGTGGGTGCCCATGCTATAATATCTTTGCAGAGCACTGTGTGTAGAGAACAAAATGACAGACCTAATGATTCTCATTGCTCTAGCTCTCATTTGTCGGCTCTGGTTTAATCTCTACCATGCCATCCATTCTCCATGCAGAGCTTCTATCCAGTTATGGAAAGTTACATGAAGGAATTGAAAAACAAACAAAACAAAACCCAATCATGCTATTTGTTGGCTCTATCAACTTAAAAAAAATTCATGTTGAAGCCAGCTGTGTTTAACATATTCAAACAGACGTTTTCCCATAGTTTTTTTTTTCTTTCTGATCCTTTAAATTTTTCTCTTTATGTAAAAATAACAAATAAAGAAAGTCATGCCCAGACTGAAGATGAAAAGTCAGAAGGAGAGATTTTCCAGAGATTGATGTCTAGAGAAACAGCGTAAATCAATAGAAGGGGTGGAATCAGTCTCTTGTAACATCAACCCGCCGTGAGAGCAGATAGAAGAACAATGTGTGTGTGGGCTTGGGAGGAGAGGGTTCATCCCAGGAAGGGCTGACGATGTTGCGAAGAGGGAACACGTTGACAGCCAGGCTCATTTAGCGCACTTTCCCCCTGATCCTTGAATAATGGGCCCAGTATTGAGCTGCCACACTTGGTAGATAACAAATCGAACACAGCTCATCTGCAAGGGAAATAGTCTCACTGAATTAGCCAATCTGATGATGTTCTATCCAAGTTTATTACTAGAGTATATTGAAAACCTGCTATCGATTGTTAGCATGTGAAGGTGATATTTCTTTTGGGATTCTAAGTTCGGGCTCAGGGAAAAGTGGGGATAAGTTATGCCACGTTAATAAGCCATAGAATATTTAACATAAATACAATGGTGGATCTTTTCATGTATTGTGATTGCTGAATGGAATATTTGAAATATTCAGCAATTCTGCCAAAAATGCTTTGAGTGTAGGCACAGAAGCCTCAGTGTATCATGTTGATATTCACCTTCTCTTCTTCCATCAGGTTCTGGACAACCCTCAGGACATTACAGTGTTCCTCAAACCTGTCATAAAAAAGAGCAAAGTAAAGACTTCAAGGGAAAATTTCTTTCTCTTATGACTTCTTTGACTTCTTTGTTCATTAGTACATGATATACTTTTGTGCTGAACTCCAATTCCACCTTCATTTGACACAACTGAGTGGTGCATAACCTTGGAATGAGCAAATGATATCAGCATATATCAGACAAACAAGAGAATTCATGTTATAGACAATTGGAAAATGCTTGCATACAAAATCAAGGACCTTAATGTGAATCCAGTGAGACATCCAGAAATCAAAATACTTGCCTGTCCTTCAAAAGGATTCGATTCCTATTTGATGCTCTGCTGTTTGGCTGCCTAATTATAACAATAGAGCTGAACCTACCAGAATGTTACTCTGTTGATCTATGTTGATGATCACTAATTTGATCTCGAATATGAAGCAGCCAGAGATTTCAGAATGTTTCTTTAAAATGTTTGGCATCAATCTTGTTATTTGTCAGTGTGTCAGTTTCCTAAGGCTGTCATAACAAAGCACCACATACTGAGCTGCTTAAAACAACACAGATGTATTATCTTACAGTTCTTGGGACTAGATATTCAAAATCATGTTGTTCAAAGCACTGTGTTTCCTCTGAAGCCTCTAGGGGAGGATCCCTCCTTGCCTTTTCCAGCTTCTGGTGGCCCTGGTGCTCCCTGGTTTGGGGAAGCATTACTTCCATCCTTGCCTCTGTCTTCACATGACCATTTTCCTTCTGTGTCTGTGTCTTAACCTAGTGGTCACTGTTTTTTGTGTCTGCACCCAAATTGCTCTCTTCTTATAAGGACAAGGTCATATTGCATCAGAGCCCACCCTGATGACCTCATCCTAACTCAAAGATGACTATGAAGCTCTTTTTGCAAATAAGGTCACAATCACAGTTTCCGGGGATAGAACTTCCACATATCTTCTTAGGAAATATGTTCAATCCATAACAGGAATTGATTTTAGGTAGTGTCATGCTCTAATTTTTACCTAACCAAACTCATCTGTTAAAATAGGTAATAAACAGATAAATGGTGGGAAAAGTCATTGTAAACATATTAGGGAAATCATTTCATCCATAAACAAGTAGCAAGTACCATTCTGTATGAAAAATAAACCATAGGTTTTAATCATTTGTCATTATATTTGAAATGCCTGAATCGTTTAAAGCCGTTTAAACATGTTGACAGCCTGGCTCATTTAGCACGCTTTCCCCCTGATCCTTGAATAATGGGCCCAGTATTGGGCCCATTTTTAAATTGCTCATTTTTAAATTGCTGATTAACCTTTTATGTCTAATAAAATAATTTTGATATTCTTATTGATTTTAATTTTTCTCCAAGTTTAAGCAACTTCAAGTCTCTTAGTTTGAGCTCCAAAATACTGTTTCAACCACACTTTTTCAAGTGAATGGGAAAGAGGTATGATCTTTTAATATTAAATACAAGATCATTTTTCTTGTAACTGACCTCGATTTTATGTTATATGGACACTTTATGAATATAACTAAAAGGATGTAGTATGACATATTTTTATTCAGAATACTCAAAAACTTTAATTTTGAATTTCACTTAGAGGAACTTCTCTCAATATCTGTAAAAAAAGTTGAGTTATAGCTTTAGTATTTGCATGTAGCTGTGTCTAAGAAATGAAATAGAACTCCTTTGAGGATACTCATAGACAATAGGGTGGAGTTAGTACAAATTACCAAATCTTGGCTACGTTCTATTTACTATGTTCTTGACTAATGGTAAGAACTGAGAGTGTCTCTCACAAATAGTACTCACTTAATAAGAAGGCTAACTTGTGAATAGGACAGCTATTGCATTAAAGTAGTAGGAGAGGGATTACGAACATGGATTCTGGAGTCAATCTTCCTTTCTGAATGTTGTTCCATCACTGACTACCTATGTGAACTTGCTCCACTCACTTATATTTTCTGGTCTTTGTTCTGTAAACTGATAATAACGATACTAACTTATTACTATGAGTTGATAAAAGAATCAAGTGATTTAAAAAAGTCAAACTCTTAGAATCATTCTTGGTACAGAGAAAGCACCATGTTGTGTTAGCCATTTTTCCTATTCCTATTTTTTTGTTGCTAGTATTGTTATGATTATACAGTTATTAGAAGATAAAGCTATAGAGAATACAGTAGCCAGCTAAAAAATTCAAGTCACTTCCCCAACCAGTCACTTCTCCTTACTTTCCCATTTCCCCCACAACCCCTACCACATGACTAAGCAAAGAAAATACAATAAAAATATTCTGGAATGAAGTCCTTGACTACATTGCTGACATGCCTGGCCCCACACAGAGATAAAGATGGTCTTTTGGTTTCTCTCCAGTATTTTTCTTTAATCTATGCATTATTTTATTTTATTTTATTTTTGTATGTAGGCTCCATGCTGAGGAGCCCGATGTGGGGCTTGAACTCATGACCCTGAGATCAAGACCTGAGCTGAAATCAAGTTGAATACTTAACTCACTGAGCCACCAAATCTCCCCTATGCAGTAATTTCTAAGCTACACTTCTTGCATTAAAAATTATAAAGGTCTACACAAATCTGTACATGGTTGTTCATAAGAGCTTTATACCTAATATCCTCAAACTGGGAAAAACTTAAAATGCTTGTCAACTGGTGAATGGATAAATAAATTGTGGTGTATTTGTACAATGGAATACTTCCCAGCAACAACAGCAACAAAACAAAAATAAAACCAAAAACATACCCTACTGATAGACACAATACCATGGATGAATCTCAAGAGCATTTTGTTAAATAAAGGAAATCAGACACAAAAGAGTACATATTGTGAGATTCTATATATTTGATATTTTGTTAAAAGGAAAAACTATAGGGACAGAAACAAATTAGTGCCTGCCTGAGGCTGAGGATGAGTGGTGGGGAAGTAGACTGTACAAGGACAGGAGGACATTTTGGGGGGTGATGGAACTAATAGAAATTTTGATTATTGTGATGGTTTTGAGATGGTATGCATTCAATGAAGCTCATCAGTACTTGAAAAGAATGATTTTCACCCTGAAAACTTTCCCTGACACTAACATTTTAAAAAGGGAAAAGACCCTCTTATGGAGCACCTTGTATGGATTAGATACTAAGTTGACTGGTTAGGCAGAGACTCAATTTATCCCTGAGTTCATGGAGAGCACATACAAGTGAGTTCATAGATAAAAGTCTAATGTTGGTGGCCATGATGGGCTCCAAATAACTTTGGGCTTTACTGGTTTTGTGTTTTTTTTTTTTTTATAATAATTTTTTATTATGTTATGTTAGTCACCATAGAGTATATCCTTAGTTTTTGATGTAATGTTCCATGATTCATTATTTGCGTATAACACCCAGTGCACCATACAATACATGCCCTCCTTAATACCCATCACCGGCCTATCCCAATCCCTCAACCTCCTCCCCTCTGAAGTCCTCAGTTTGTTTCCCAGAGTCCACAGTCTCTCATGGTTCATTCCCCCTTCTGTTTACCCCCCCCTTCAGTCTTCCCTTAATTTAAAGCAATAATACCCAGAGATTATAAGAATCACTAATACTCTGCAAATCTATTTAACTTACCCTTACAGTTTGAATTTTCATTTACCCATTTTTCTTATTCTGCTACTACTACCTGTTTCATTTTAAAATTCAATAATTTTATTAATGTAGAAGTCATTGTATGCACTTTGGAAGACAGATTGCATGTGTCTTTTTTACAAAATAAATGTGTACTGTTTTCTTTATATTGCCATACACTTTATTTGAAAACTTCCAAATTTCTTTTTTGCTTAACTTTCTAGAACATAAATCACTATGAAACCACATTTATTAAGCACTCATGAACAATGAACACTGTGCCCGAAGTCAAATAGCATCCAGACCCCTTCTTTGGCCCTGTCAGGGAAGTTCTTTCGTGATGATTTGAAGGATATGTGCCGGGTGGTTATGACTGCCACAATTTAAGCACTTTCAATGATAGTTTTATACCACATCTTGTCCAGAGAGGAAAGCAAAATGAAATTTGACAGAATCCAAAAAGTAGAAATCCTCACACAGTCTTTAAATTGGACTAAGACTCCAGATTTCTATCATTTTGCCATATTTTCTGCTATTTGCTTAAGTCATAAATCTATAAAGGATCTTTATCTTTCTCTCTCTCTCTCTTAGGTGTTACTTTTAGAATATTTTGCTTTTTTGTTTCTCACTCTAGTCTCTAAGTCAGGTACTTAGTATTCTATAAAACAATTATAGGCATTAAGTTTCTTATAAGGAAAACAAATGTATTGAAACTGTACTCACAAAGAGATAGCCGGTATAGCCAGAGGATTGAAGTGTTTTATTCTTGTAAGATTCCTTTCACCACTAATGTGTGGGTTCTTGAATAAACACTTTGAGTTATCTGCATCCTTGTTTGCTCATTTGAAAAGTGAAAGGATTGAGTCAAATGACCTCTACTAGATCTTCAAGCTCTAAAATGAGTATATACTTGGTTTGGGATAAATCCATGTTCTGCATTCGAACATATCAGGTAAATAGGTTAATGCTATAGAGATTTTTTAAAAAATGATGCTGAAATATAGGCATAGATATAGGTATAGGTACACATGTAGAATATATCATTATTCTTTAAAGGATTTACAGAGGAAATGGTTATTATGGAAGTTACTGATGGTTTGTAAGAATATATCATCCCTCCATACCACCTTTATAGTTTTTGGATATTTAGACAAGCACGCTAAAGTGTTTATTTTCTGTCTCAGACTCTCCTCACTTTTGTCATTTAAATATTTAGCATTTTCCCTTTTGATTACACTTGCCATGGTTTTCTTTACTTCTGATTCTTTGTTCTTCACTTTATTTCTGCTTCTTTGTTCTTACCTATTCTTTCATCTTTTCTCTCTCTATTTCATACATTCCCCAAAGTCTGTTACTATCTATGATTTGTATTTTTAAACACAGAGATAACCTTAGGGTATAAACTCTTTCATTTCTATATTTTGCATATTTTGTAGACTGTAGAAAGAATCTTGGGGCGTTAGCACTGGAGGGAACCTTGAGAAGTCAACTCATCAATTTACACCGTCACCCTCTGGCCACTGTATCATTGTCTTCTACACTTTCTGAAACTATTTCTGTGAAGCACAGCTTCAAGTCTGACCCAATGCCTTATTAAGGGAAATCCTGCTACAGCATCATTTGCCAATCCCTTCCCATATGTAATAAAATCGAATATTCCACTATGCACACAGTAAGCTCTTAACATATATGAAGATTCCATGATATTACTTTCAAGTTAATCAGTTTGATCTTATAAAGACTTCTGTTGTTTTGCAACCACCTTTCCTCTGTATTGCTTTCCCACTATTTAACAAGGAAATAAATATTTCTTCAGCAAGAAATGAACGACAAGGCTAAGGTTGAACCTTAAGGTCAGGTGTGGAATCTAAAGAATGAGGACCTCTAAATTCCATTCATCCTCTTTGACAATCAGAGGAAACTCACTGTCTTAACCCTAGGCTGTGTGTGAAAGGACGTAAATATTTCATATACTCATATTATCTTAGAAGTTCAGCACACTTCAAAGGTTACAAAACATTTTCATCCATTCACAAATAAATAAAACGATGTAAAAGAAAAATACTGAAACATATCTATTATCTACACAACAATGGCGTGCCATTTTCGCTTACTACTACTGTACACCAGAGTAACACTGGAATTTGGATCTCACGCAGCTGTGCTTTTCCAGCTCTATCACATGGTCCTCATGCAATCAGAGGTTGTCTTACTCCAAAGGATGGAGAGGAAGTGGAGTGTATGCAAGTGAAATCACTGTTATAAAAATCATGAGACCTGGACCCAAACTTTGATTTTTCTGTCAAACTGTCACGTGAGAACCAGGAGACACAATATTTTGGTCCTTCCCACCCCATCCCCCTCCACCCCTAGGTTTCTGAGTATTCACTTAGCATAGGAATGTTACAATTCTTTTTCATAAATCCGATTATTCTGTCAATTCACAAAATAATCACATTTGGGCTATTTTAACTTTAGAGAATCTCGCTATGGAATGTTTTACCTGGTGACTTTGTCACATTAAGATCTGCTAAGCGTATTTTGACTAAGCTGTAAACCTGGTTTTGAGCATTACTGCTTGGTCCATTGTTCTTTTCAAAATAGGATTAATTCAGATATTAGAGACTCCATGAAGCTCTGCTTTGCAAAATTATGTTCAAAGAAGAATTTGACCTGTACTTTGTTTAGATTTCTAGCATGTAGCACATGACCAAGAAGCCTTCACTTTCGATGTTTTTTTGCCTCCAAAACAGTCACTATTGAAATGAGGTTTGCACAGATTTACTAAAAGGATAACGTTCTATTATTCAACTCAGGACAAAGAAATAATTATGAGACCTAAAAAAATTAAAAAATAAAAAAAGTTCAGTGTCAGAAGGATATAAAAAATAAATAATGTTCAGAGAAACAGTGTTGAAGGAAATACCAAACATTTCCGTGTTTCTCAACTAGTATCCCCGCTTTGCAGCCGGACTGTCAAAGCTCAGAGATGAAGCTGTTAGCGCTGGAGCTGCAGTCTGCCTTGCTGAATAATGTCCTTGATGGGAAGTGCACATCTAGGCTGAGAGCTACAAATGTGAAGGCCAGCGGCAATGCCTCTGCCTTATTACCACTTCAAGAGCCTACTCAGCAGGAATTAACAAGTAGTTTGAACTGAGTCTTTTCCCCCTCGCCACAACACCCAGTCTTCTCTTTCTGAATCCTTGACTTTCTCACTGTAAATTTCATTACATGAAAGGGATGTGCCAAGTGATATCCTTGATGGTCTAACTGCTCTATCTCATGATAAATCAATAGTGTATGCAGCTTTGGGGCAATCTCTAATTTAATATAGAAAAACACACATTTACGTAATGCCATTGAGCATGATAGCTCTGCACAAGTCTCTCTTGGAACCCAATCCCAGATTTCTCCCAGGAACACAAAAGACCTTCAAACACACACACATACATATGCAACCTGACTGGCTTTCTTGAAAAGACCACCCTTGGCAAGTAGTGCAAGAAAAACGTCCATTTCTGATTTTGTTGTTTGCCTTTCCTTTTTGTGATTTATCAACAAAATATGCCCACAATAGTTCTTAATTAGTAAGATTTTCCCATATGTTTAAATATTTTATTATAACCATATTATAACCATATAGCCATATTATAACCACATTTTTCAGATGTTCGTTGTGGAAAGATTGGTAGTTTACCATCTATGTTGGAATCTTGGTTATTAAGTAAACTAATGATATGTTTTATAATAGTAATAATAATAATAGAACTTGAAATTGCTTACCTAGCTAGCAGAGTGGTTAAACGTTCAGGCTCTGGATTCACACTACTTAGTTTCAAGTCTTTGTTTAGCCATATGTTCGTTATACAATCCTGGACATGTTATTAAACTGCTGTACTCAACTTCTTTATCTGGGAAGTGGGAATAATAAATTACCTGAATCATGTGTCACATAACTTGCCATGTAGGATGTTAGGCAAATTGGAAGGGCTCAGTGGATAGTAACCAACTCTTAATATGGCAATTTCATAACCAAGTAAGAGGGAGCCTTATATAACTGCATAGTCAGAACTACTGGTTTTCAAACTGTTTCTCAGTTCAATACTTTTGCTTTATGTTTTGCTTTTACGGAATTACCTTCCCCCGTTCTCTTGGTAGCCCGGAGAACACTCTTTTAATGACTCAAACCAAAATACCCTATTCTGAGATGCCTTTGGGGGCCCTCATTCAGATCAACTTGGCATTCCTCCTTGAAGGCCTGTCATTCTCCCAATGCATCCCTGTCATAGAATATAGTGTATTCTCTTTCATTGATGTATACACTTTCCTTCCTTCCCTGACTAGTTTTATGGTAAGCTCCTTGATTGAACACTTTCTCCATCCAAAAAGCTAAGTTAGTTAGAATGAAATATAATGCAGGGTGAAGGACGGGATATTAACTTCAACTTTATTAACTCTGTAACTTTAGCCAGATCACTTAAACTCCTTTAAGTTTCCTGTATAAAAATGGGACAAATGCACTGCAGTGCTGTCCTACATACAAAAGCAGATATTCACCAAATTTTTCGTATTCAAACTTGATTAGCAAAGTGATTCTCACTTGTGTTTTCTTTTAGTAACTAAATATCTTGTTTCAAGAATCCTCCTTACATACTCAACAAATTAAATTGATGGTGGAAATAATGCAAACATAGAATCCATTTGTTAGCTAGATCAAACAAATAGGAATTAATATCTACAATAAAGCATCAACTAAACAAACCAATATTGACAGCATAAAAAATAACATGTGTGGCATTATAGCTAGTACATGCTGATGGACATTATTATGTGTGAGTAACTGTATGAGTGTGTGTGTCAAACTCACAGACACAAACATAGACACACACACGCAGCTTCCCATTAAATTCATGTTTGTAGCTACAGAATACAGTAAATCCTCCATATGGAGAATTTAAGGACTTCTTTCTCCACCCCACATCATTTCTGGGGCTAATGAAGCAGCTCCAAGGGGCTCAGCAGTAAGAGACCATTGGTGAGGATCACTTAGGAGTCGGAAGTCCTGAAACAGTGCGTTCTGCCTAAGCAGTAACACTTCTCTATATGTGTATGGTGTCTTACTGCTTATTGGAGGTCTTCATAGATACTGCTGTGACTTGGTTATGTTCTTTGAGCCTTTTCACATGACATGCAAAATGTTTGTAAAAAAAGAAGGAAAACAGCATGGGGTTTCCTCAAGACATTAAAAATAGAACTACCCTATGACCCAGCAATTGCACTACTAGGTATTTACCCCAAAGATACAGATGTAGTGAAAAGAAAGGGCATATGTACCTCCAATGTTCACAGCAGCAATGTCCACAATAGCCAAACTGTGGAAGGAGCCAAGATGCCCTTCAACAGAGGGATAAAGAAGATGTGGCCCATATATACAATGGACTATTACTCCAGCCATCAGAAAGGATGAATACCCACCATTTGCATTGACATGGATGGAACTGGAGGGGATTATGCTAAGTGAAGTAAGTCAAGCAGAGAAAGACAATTATCATATGGTTTCACTCACATGTGGAATATAAGCAATAGGAGAAGGGAGGGAAATCTGAAGGGGGAGAAATCAGAGAGGGAGATAAACCAGGAGAGACTATAGACCCTGGGAAACAAACTGAGGGTTTCAGAGGGGAGGGCGATGGGGGGAGGGTAACAGCGTAATGGGTATTGAGGAGGGCACGTGTCATGATGATCACTGGGTGTTATACATAACTAATGAATCACTGAACACTACATCAAATACTATACAGTGGCTAACTGAACATCAGAAAAAAAAAAAGAGAGAGAGAGAGAGAGAGAGAGAGAGAAAGCAGCCAGCAGTTTACAAGAAAAAGGGGAGGGGGAAGAAAAGAGAACCAGGGAAGGCGGTGACATAAGCAACAATAGCACTTACAAACTGTTACAGAATTGGTGAGCAGAGCCCCTGGGAAGCTGACAGGAAAGCCAGCCACTGAGAGGAAGGAGAGAGGGGAGCCTTGGCAGGCAAAACACCACTTAGAGTATTCTTCATGTCATGGGACCTGAGTAAACCCTGTTTCCATAAAACAACTTGATAGATAAAGATCTGATTCACAGGCGGGTAGATAGGCACACAGATCCTATACACTGCAGATTAACAATCAGTATTGAGGAATACCGTACGGTTTAGAAAATATGTCCATACATATTATCTCATTTTCTATTAATAGTGGTAATGGTATCGACTTTGGCTCAATAAACCCATTTTATGGATGGAAAAACAATGTTCAGTTGTTTGAAATGGCTTGCAAATGGCAGGCAAATATTTTGTTTACCTCTTTTCATTCCATAAAATATTCTTTGCACAGAAAACATTGAAAAATTCACTTAATACTTATACACAATATTAGCAGCTCTCAAGATTTATTGAATAGCAGTAATTAACAATTTCTAATAGGTCAGCCAGAAACAATTCCTAACCTGTGCTCTGAAACCTAGTGAGCAATCATGACACAATTGGGTGGATATGGAACAATATCCCGCATCTTCATGTACACACATCTTTTTGGGGTTGCACACAATATATTTGGTTCAAATGTGGTTAACCTGAACAATTTGCCAAATAGAGCAAGAACCAGAATGGGCCAGTGAGTACTAGCAGATACATTTTTGGATCAAAAGAATTCTGGTTCTTCTTGTGGTTATTGTCAACTTCTGCTGATGTGCAAAAATCATGAGTGGAAAATACTTCCATTTACTCTCGTTGGCAGAATTTAAAGAAAATAAACTATTTCTGATATAATCACTGATTATATGTTAAACATACATTGCTTCATTAAAATTTGTAAGGGATTTGTTTATTCCCTGACTGGTTTGCAATAAAAAGAGAAATTTAAGTGTATGTATAGAAGGAGTAAAGAGAAATTAAATATTTGTGTGCTTGGAGTTACAGGTGAAAACTGCCTAAAATGTGAAATTATTGTTATTTCAAGTTCAGGGACAACTCAGGTCATTAATAACAAACCGTATGTAACTACCCATTTTTTTCTATTGTATCCAATAGTTAGTAGAAGGTATTTGGAAATGCATTCTTAAAACTTAAATATATGTTTTTAAAGTTTTGAATTATTTTTCTTAGTTTTTATTTTATTTTGAAACCCAAGAGTTTAATGAATGTTAAGCTCTGGTACTTACAGTGCGGAGTTCTAAGGCACTAGACTCAAATTTTCTTTCTACCCCAAGGATTTGGTATGATATCCTTCCTCCCTCCCTCCCTTCCTTCCTTCCTTCCTTCCTTCCTTCCTTCCTTCCTCCCTCCCTTCCTTCCTCCTCCCCATCCGCTTCCTCCTTATTCTTCTTTTTCCTTTATAATTTTGTCAGAGAGATTGTTCAGTTGGAATAAGTACCCTTAAGCTTAGGTAACATTGCATTTTTCTAGATACAGACCTTAAGTGAGTTACTTGATCTATCTGGATCTCAATTTCCTTAACCATACATAGGAACTAACATCTATCCATTTCTTAGGGTTATTTTGAGAATCAGATGAGATAATATGTGCCCCAAGACTCTGCAAATTAGATAATATCAGAGCAGAATATTTTATTTCAGAAAAATGAGCAAAATGCCCTGTGCTAGGGTCGGGCAGCAAGATGCAGATATTATAGTTCAAAAGACCTTCCGATAGTTCAAATTTCTAGGTATGCATCTGTCCCTGATTGTCACCAACTACCTTCAGTTAAGAAACTGGTGTGTAAGGAAACCCTAGATTAGACTGTAGTATTTACAGCATCTCTCAAAATGTATGACAGTTTGAATTTAAGAAATGGAAATTTTAAAATACTCTATTTCTGTTCAGTGAACAAGAGATTTCTTAAAATTTAAGTTCACATCATATATTTAAAATGACCCCTTTGTCTTCCATAACCTTTCTTTGTACTTCTGCTTTTTAAACTTTTTAAAAATTTCTTATAAAACTTTCCATATTTTTTGATCACTGCATCTCTTTCTTTTCTTGATCCCTTATATCCAGAGATTCCTTAGAACATATCCCAATGTTTCTAAATCCATGTCTCATAGTGGTAATTTAAAAAAGCCTTCATTGTCAGGAGATAAACTGCAAAGCATTAAAACCCATGAGTATAGAGATTAAATTGATAGGAGTATACACTTTGAGTTGTTTTTCATGTAAAAATGATACTTCAGGCTGGGAAAAACTTGGTTAGCATCTGTGGTGATCCAAGGACACGTTTCTCTGATTTCCATCTTGCTTTAGGAACATACATGTCTACAAATGAGGTACCTACTATTTTTATACCCCAAAAGCCTGGCCCATTTTGTGTAGAACTTGTGTCACCATAGATTACTAGCATCATAAAAAAAAAAAAAAAAAGCACATATTATCTTCTTTAAGTCTCTTTCTACTCTCAACCCAAATACCTTAACGCTACTCTTTAGACTTCAAGCATTCTTACGAATTATTCTTTTTATCCCTCTAAATACCTAGTTTAATTTACCTGGAAACCTCCATTTTTATATTCAGTATCTTTGGTCATGTACAATGTTAACCAGTCGGTATAGAATACTATTTGATATGCATTTGACATTTATAGTTTTTCATGGTTCCAACAAACTGTTACTGCATCATGGGTTCTGTTCACTCGCCAGCTGCTCCTCCTGCTTGAAATACTCAGCAGTTGAGGAGGGAATGTTCACATCCAACCTCTGGTGGATTGCAGCTGTGATCTGTGAGCTCATTGTTCTCCTCTGTGAAGCTGGTTATGGCCTTCACACAATGCCTATTAATTAGAACATATGAGCACTTACTGGCATTTTATGAGGAATTTAACAATAGATATTGAATATTAAATGTGGAGCTGCAAAGATATGCTATAGAGCTAAAGTACTGAAAGGACAGACATGGGAAGCACATTTTTAGCTCTGATTTAAAGGAAACTGAGGAAAAAAAAAAAGATTTTTTTTAAAGCATTAGTAGGCAACATACATGCAGAAAGAATGGGGCCATTCTGAGAGAAGAGAGGAATGAAATTAATTTCTCTAATGGAATCAAAAGTTGAGAATAGTAAACACTATTATTAGAAATATGTGACTCTGGTTTGTGATCCTGATGGATCAAGAATATAATATGAATGTATAATGTGATTGGCAAGGTTAGCAAGGGCTTGACAAGAAGTCTTTCTGTACATTTTATAACAAAAAAACATTGCTCAAACTTTGAAGTTCATATGATTTTAGTGTGCAGCAACTAAAAAGTATAACGTACACTTAATACAGTGACTACAGTAGGGCTGTATCATGAATACATAGCTTATATATGGCCATTTATCCAAACCCTGCAGAATTCTGTTGGGGAGAAGAAATTGAGTTTTGATAAACATAGTGTTCTTTAACCCCAGAGGTTTAATCTGAATCTTAACAGTGGCCCAGCAGTCCATGAAATATTTATATTGTTTTTCTAAGTATATACATTATTTACTGAACAGTCTATAAAGTATTTACGTTGTTTTTCTAAATACAGTATACATTATTTACATTTCACTGTACTTTTTCCTGATCCAGGTAGAACGGAATACTTGGAAATCACTGTGTCTAAAGAGGTTCAACTGGAAATTGGAATACGGGTGCATCAAAACATTTAGTATCATTCTTTGCCTCGATTTCTGGTTACACACCAACCGTGAGGTTTTCTTCTCATGAAGGTCCTGGACAATATGATATTTGAATTATACTCACTTAAGAGAATAATGCTATAAACCCACCTAAATTAGCACCAGACAGTTACATGTCTTCATAGAACATATAGTATAACTTCTCAGTTTTAATAAAATGCTTGTTTTCTCTTACCCAAACCACGAATTATATGTATACCTTTTCTTAAAAACTTTCAGATATTTAATCCTACACACTGATATTTTAAAATTATATAAAATGTATCTCTATCTAGATTTTTGTTCCTTAGGACTGCCAAAGACTACCAGGTGCCCACAGTGATTATAACGTGAAAGTTGTGATTTAATAACATACTTACATGTGGACACATGCTCATAAACATACAGATATTCGATACAATTAAAACTATATTTATATGCATGTTTAAAAATGGTACATAAATAAGGACTGATTTTATGTATTCTGTGAAATGCTACAATTTGGTAGTGCTCAGGGTTACAGAGTCTTTTTTGAATTCCTGAAACTAAATCAGTACTGTTAAGGCTAAAATAACAGTTTGAAAGTGGCCTCTGAAGTGAGCAAATGTGAGCTTGGCCATATTAGAATATAGCTCCACTGCCAGACTGCCCTGGGCCACACTGATGTTTTTTCTTCAATGAGACAGGTTTGGAAGAAAGTTTTCTCTTTGAATGTGTTTGTGAGATTGAACCGACTAAGGCACATGCAAAACAAGTCATCAGAATTAGGTAGGCATTAGCCAAGGAGACAATATAACCACAGCAACTGATAAATAAGAGTCAAGAAATTTCTGTGAAGCTTTAATATTTGATTTAGAAGATAAAGTCACTGAAACTACAAAGACCAATGAAATCCTGCCGTAAAATGGTTAAGTCTTTCATAGCTTGCAGATTGGTTTTCTTCGGTCATTTACTTGGAAAAATAAAATATTTCAGTGTCATTTTTATGATTATATACAAGGCTTATCTGATGACTATATTTAAACCTCATGGAAGGCACAAACTAACAAAATAGATCATCTGGGTAGAACTCATTGCTTCATGTGTATGGAGCTCTTTGTTACCCGTGTGTATAGATGATGCCTTTTTTTTTCTTCCTTAGAAATAGACGTGAGACTTAAACTTGGCAGACATCTCTCTCATGTCTACCTCCCCTCTGAAGTCAGGTGACCATCAGAAACTGAATCTTGATCCTTGAGAAACTGATGCTCACCCCACTGAAGTCAATGATGGAATGAGACCAGTCGCCTCTCCCCTTCATATCCAGGCCCATTAGACAACCTAAAATTACAATTCCAAAATAAAAAAGGCTATGGAAACACATTTGCTATAGAGCTGGAGCAACTACGAAATGGAATTATAGCAAAGAATAGGAAAGCTGAAACGCTAACTAAATTGACCCTTGACCAAGTTTCCAGTGAAGGGACCTAGAAACATAGACCCTGCCCCAGGAAGTCGATGACCAGGGTGACTCTTCATCCCTCATCTCCTCTTGTCTCTAGCTTCACACTGTCTTAGTCACAAGCTTCAATGTCCTGTCTCCAAGTTATGGATGACACAGGATGAATTGTAGTTTTCTTAGACTAGCTGTGAGTTTCATAACAGAATAGGATTGCTAAATTACATATCAAATAATTATACAATTAAGATGATAATTTGCTCAAGTATCATCAAATACTTTTGAAAGACATGTAGATTTTGGGGACTCACTGGTGAGAAAACAAATTATATAGACAATTCTGGTATAGATCATTTGAGGTACGGTTCAGAACCTGCATGTTTTACACATGCCCCTTATAATTCTCATTCAGGTAGGCTTTAAGCCAGAAACTCCAGAAAACTCATTTTTTGAAGTCATGGATATTAAACTAGAGTTACAACCTACAAAAGTAATCTGTGATTCTGTAAACTATTGCCAGCTGATATCAGCCAAATAGACTTTGTGTCCTAAAAGACCAATAAATACCAGGCATCTCAGGAATGGATGTAGAAAAAACAATAACAAACAGCACACCCCCCCCACACACACAATTACTTTGATTGCTGAATGGTGGGTGCCAGGAACTGGGGGGAAGGCTAGCAGAAATGGGGAGTTGTTGTTGAATAGATACAGTGTTTCAGTTTTACAAGATGAAGAGTCCTAAAGATTTGTTGCATAACAGTGTGGATGTTCTTAACAGTTCTAAACCGTATATTTACAAATGGCTAAGATGGTAAACTTTATGTTATGTCTATTTTATTACAATTAAAAAAAAAGAAAAGAATAATAGTGTATACACATCAGTGGTCTGTGCCGTATAGGTCAGTGTTCCCAAAAAAGCTCTAACAGATCTAAAAAATAAAATCCCACAAAGGCAAATAAAAAATCAAAAAGAATACAGAACACGAATTAACTAAAATAAGGTAACCAATATAAACAGGACGAGACTACATCAAATAAAAACTGCACAGTTATGGAAACCATCAACAAAATAAAAAATAATCTGAGTGGGAGAAAATATTTTCAAATCATGTACTGATAAGGTATTAAGATCCAAAATACATTTAAAAAAACCCCATACAACTCAATATAAAAATGAAAGAAAAAATAAATCAATTTAAATATGGACAGAAGATATAAATAGACATTTTTCCAAAAAAGACATTTAGAAAGTCAATAGGCACATGAAAAGCTGCTCAACATCACTCATCATCAGGGAAATGCAAATCAAAACCAAAATGAGGTATCACCTCACAGACATTAAAATAGTTAATATCCAAAAGATAAAAAAATTAGAAGTGTTGGAAAGGATGTGGAGAAAAGGGAAACCTTTGTGCACCGTAAGTAGGAATGGAATTGGTGCAGCCACTGTGGAAAGCAATATGGAGGCTCCTCAAGAAATTAAAAATAGAATTACCATATGATCCAATTCTACTTCTAGGTATTTATCCAAAGAAAACAAAAATACTAACTCAAAAAAAAATCTGCACCCCCCCATGTTTATTACAGCATTATTTATAGTAGCCAAGATATGGAAGCCACCTGAGTGCCCACCAATGGATGAATGGATAAGGAAAATGTGGCATGTATATATGTGGAATATTATTCAGCCATAATAAAAAAGAAACCATTTGGTACAGCATGGGGGGAACTTGAGGGTACATGCTAAGGGAAATAAGACAGAGAATGACGAATACTGTGCCATCTCACTTATATGTGGAACCCAACACCACCACCAATCAAAACCAACCTCCCCAAGAACATTTTGCCCTAAGTGTGCAAAATGGGTAAAGGGGGTCAAAAGGTACAAACCTCACTTTATAAAACAAGTAAGTCATGGGGACGAAATGCACAGCATCGTGAAAAAAATAAAACAATGAACTAAAAACCCTCTTCCCGGCCCTCCAGAAAAAGATTCAGAAGGTGAATGTGATCAGTATTTTGTAAGTCTGGAAGGTTGAAGTAGAATGATCATAAGCTTACCAACTTATTTAGAATTTATAATTTAGATGGTAAAAAATAAATTAATATAAGAAGCTTTGTGAAATGATTAGATTGGATAGAATATTCAGAATCTAAAGTTAGGACTGAGAATGGTGGCAGCCACACTAAGGTATAATGACACGGTGAGATGACATAACTGAAAAGTAGTTCATTATCATTATTATTATCATTATTATTATTATCAGGAAAGAAGGTGTTGGAAAAAGGTAAATAACCAAGGATCTATGCTATTTTCTTTCTGGGAGATCTAAGCAAACCAAAGAATTGAAGGGCACTGAGCTTACCAAGAGCAAAGATGGGTTGGCAGAGACATATGTACACATCCAGTCGGATTTTCTAAATTGGTGTTTGCCTCCTAAGCCAAACTTACTCGCCATTGTCTATCTACCTATTATCAATAATTCATTTATATTATTAGAACTTTATGCCACTTAAGTACTAATAACAAAGAGTCTAAGATCACATTTCACCGACGGCACTTTTCTTTTGTAGGTAAAATGATAACACAGTGGAAATAACAAAGAATGCAGTTTTTCCAATGATGTTTATTTTGATGCCTTCGAGCCAACATTCAGTCTTCTCCTTTTTTTATTCACCTTAAGAATCTGTGACACAGTTTTCACTTGCTCTCGATATTGACCGGTCTTGAGTCCCTCGGGGCGATAGGCAAAAGCCAGTCACCTGGCTTCCTTTCTTTATTCTCATACCTATATCTTCTCAGGTTTATTGAAGTTGGTTCACTAACAGAAACCCAACTTTTTCAGTGTCAAAATATATACTATTAGAATCCACTTCCCCGTCCTTTATCTTGCCCTCAGTTGCTGAGGACTGGCTTTAGGTGGATCTCAGGCTATTAATCTTGCTAGTAATAATATTAACACTTACTTAACATTTTCTGTATCCTTGACAAAGACTTCAAAAGATCACCTCATTTAATTTTCACAAGAAACTTACTGGGTAAGAACTATTGTCTCTTTTTTACAAAGGAGGAAACTTAAATCTAGAAAGTTTAAAAATACATTTGATTAAGGTCACATACATGGTGTGGACAGGGGCTGAGATTTGATATCAAAAGTTTAATCCCAATTCACATGTCTTCAACACAAAGCTGGTGGCCAATAACTGTCTGAGAAACTCCTTTTTCCCTCCTGCCAACTTCCCTGTCTTTCACTCTGGTATCTGTTATGTGCTGATTGTCATGGGCACTCAGGTAGGTCTAGACTGAAGCCCAGCTACCACTCTTCAGCTCCAGGATGCTCAGTCACAAGGACTAACTATAACTGAGTGATTTCCCCTCCTTAGTCCTAACCAATTTCCCAAGTATAGTTCCAGTTTCCCTACCTTTTTGACCCCTATGCTGTGTAATAGAATATGATAAAACAACCACTTCTCTTTTTAATTTTTTTTTGATTTTATTTATTTATTTATTTGAGGGGGAGAGGGGCAGAGGGAAAGGGAAAGAGAGAATCCCAAGCAGCCTTGGTGCTGAGTGCAGAGACCAACACGGGGCTTGATCCCATGACCCTGAAATCATGACCTGAGCTGAAACCAAGAGTTGGACACCTAACTGACAGAGCCACCCAGGTGCCCCATCAAAACCACTTCTTACCAGACCAACCCTTCTGAAATGTTACTTCGAATTGTTGGTACACTTTGAAGACATTTTTCAACAGCTTATTTTCTCAGAGTTTATCCAAGGATCCAAAATAATGTTTTCCAACTTTATCCGAAAGTATTTAGTGAATTTCTACTGCTTTCAGGGTATTTATCCCAATAGAGTTTTTAAAAATCAAAGTCAAGGATTTGAACAACTTTATACCAATTAACTTATAAACTTGAAAAGAAATGGACACTCTTTAAAAGAAAATTATAAATTAGCAAAATTTTACCCAAGAATAATTTGAAGTCTGGAAGAAAGTAATTATGAAAATAAAACTTTAATTAGCCAAAGGATCCACTCTTATGCTTACTCAGTTTTGATAATCCAGTGAACTATTTTTCCCTTTGCATTCCCTTCAAGTGCTTAATGTTCATATCTATATGCTGGGATTTCGCTCTCTTTTCTTTTAATTTTTTTTTTGATGTATTGAACAATATCTTGATTCCAAATTATCTGCTATTTATCTGTCTTTGTAGTGGGAAAGTGTATATTTTTCACATCAGTCCAATCTACTATAGCAACTGCAAAATCATTATATATATTTATATATATGTAAATATTATAATATATAATATAAATTATTAAATAAAAAATATATATTACTCTAAGGTTTGTAAATACTTTAAATATGCTAAATCTACAGTAGTACTCTCCAATATTATTTGCATTAAGTTCATTTCATTACAGATCCCCATTTTTTGGAGTATTTAGTGAAGCTCTCAAAGTAATATTATACAATTTATTTAAGAAATGCTGATGTATACTTTTTCTATATATATAAGAATTTCCCAAAATTCTGCACAGCAGCATTCCCATAGACTTTACTTAAGAAAGAAGAATTCAGGATCAAGTATCATGTAAGGAACATCTGTTTTAGAGAGTCACAATGCACACCGGTATACCGAAAGCTAGAGGATGTCTTCCAATAAGGAAGCCTGTTTCACTTTGCTTAAATTCATTTACTGCTTCTCAAAAGAAGGAATTCTTCATTTATTTTGAATAAACCCCATAACATAGTATGTGGGAAGTACTGTCATCTCTAAAAAGTATTCAACATACATGAGGCAGGCATCCTTTAATGTAGTTTCATCTATCAAACAGATCTTCTGCTCTTCCACCAAGTTCATTAAAATATTATTCAGAGATCTCAGATCATGTAACCATTCACGAGGAAATTACATATAGTAGAAATATGCTTCAATTCTGTATTCCTAAGGGTCCCATTTTAAAAGATACCCTTAAAACAACCATACAAGAAAGGTATGGGATATTGAGAATGCTGGCTTCTAGGAAAACTACATAGGTAGGTAGTACAAAAGCATGGCCGTTGATCCTTTTTCATACATTTTGTTTTGCCTTAGCGTTTCAACAGGAATAATGAGTAATATTGAAAGATACTTCCTTTTTGTGCATTTTGGTTACTTTCATCTGAGAAGATGACCCCAGAATTAAAGTACTATGATAGGAAGGTTATGAGGAGTTGTAAAAGATTTTGTTCTCAGTCTGACATGAGTTAACTCTTAAATTCTTCAGTATAAAACAGTATCTAATTCTGGCAGAAGGGTTGCTTGTAGTGCTTAGATACAATGATGACTAACAAAATGTTTCCCCATGGTCATAGTGCTGGAGGGACTGGTAATACACACCCTCTAGGGTGCTTGGTCCAAAAAGCTGCAGAAACTGATTTTTCAGTGGAGGGAACGTTGTGTATGAAAAACCACACACACACACACACACACACACACACACACACACACCATTTACAACAGCATGGATGCTGAACACTGTATACTTTCATATGTTGTTACCTTATGCAGTTTTTGTATACCTTGACAACCATCAGGAATATCTACCCCAGTGTAGATAATCTTCTGATTTCATTAGTAACAGAATATTGCTTATCAAGGTAGCTAAATAAACTCTTATTATATTTAAACCAATTTGTATCAGTGCCATATCCACCCGGTGGTCATAGAGTGAGGCTACTTGGATAGCTGCCTGGGTTGGAAAGCATGCTTTTGTATATCACCGATTCTCAAATGGACAAAAAAAATGTACAAAATTTGCTTAGAACCAAAGGTTTGTCAAGAGAAATGGTGTCTGTGAGGAAAAGACTGCACAAATAGCCTCTTAGCAGCCAGAAGTATTACATACCCAAAGGAAACTATAAGCTTTTTGTACAGATGCTAGATAAGCTTGCCAAGGAACCATATGCTGCCGCTGGAAGAGTATTTTCGCAGTTTGGCATCTGGATCGTAGAATTACCATTCAATAGGGAAAATGAGAAGCATATGAAGATGAGGAATAAGATAGTGTCCACACTGCATGAAAATCCAAGTTATACAAAGGTGAATTTCAAATGTCATTTTAATGGAGAGGAAATTTAATTAAATGCTATGACTGTTTACAAGTTTTAAGTAGACACAAAGGCTCTGTCCTTTGGAAACAAAGGAATGAGATTAGAGAATTAATATTATAGAACATCAGCAGCATAACTTTTGTTGTTGTTTAGTTTGAATCTGATAAACCGAAAACTGCAAGACAGACAGATTTGGTACAATAGAGGATTTTTTGGCCTATTGGTTTCACTCCTTTCCTTTAATTATTTCTGTATTCTACCTTACTTTTCAGTACAAAATAAGTTTAGTGAAAAAACTAACAGATTTTTTTTGTTTCTAGGTTACCTGGTATAAAACATGGCTCACCAGGTCATTGTACTAAAAAGTCTGATACTCATTTTGAAACAGCATTCAGCACCAAGAAAAGGGAGTGAAAAGGAATTGATTTCGGCTGATATACTGGGTAGCAAAATGAGATGTGAAGGCTCCATAATTATTTGGATGTGAGATCAATAGACACATTCAAACTGGCAACAAACAAACAAAACAAAACAAACATTGCACCAAGGATTTAATTTAGTCCCATTATATTGGCATAAATGTGTCTTTTTGAAAGAGAATGTTGAAGTTTATACAATTTTGTGAGAGGAATCTGCAGATATCCTAGAATTTATTCTAATTCTCACCTTTGGACTATTATACTCTAGTGGCTAATTAATAGCACTTAAAATGTTCTGTCCCTAGTTGTAGTAGCTAGTCAGTCATAGGTCAGTATATCTGCTTGAAACAGCTGAAACACTTTCATGTTAAAAAATCTTGGGATAATGCATGGAAAGGGTCAGACATTTCTTTGCCCTTTGCCTTACCCCTACTTTAGAAATAGATCCCATGTTTTTTAATTACAACAGAGGTTGTCACTACAATAATGAGTTCTCCATCTGCATTTGGTTTCAAATTCAGATAGATAATGGAGGTTAGAGAGGGTGAAATTTTTCTCTGGCTGTGTTTATGTGTTGCCAAAACAACTCATCTTTTCAGTCAATTTAGGGGGAAAAATCAGTGAGATAATTTACTTGTTGTCAGGTAGCAACCAATTGACAGAATTTCCCACCTCTGACCAGTTTAATATTATGTAAAACACAATTACATCAGGTGGATTATTTCAGTTAATTCTCTCTCTTTCCTTACTAATCTCCATTTATCTTGTTCATATCTGGTTCTAAAAGCAGCTAATTAATTGCAAAATATTTTATAATTTTCATATGAGTTCATACGTGTCGTAGTATGATTGTGGCCAGTAAGGCAGATATTGGTGTCCCCATTTTTCAGTTTAAAAATACTGACCCAGGGGCGCCTGGGTGGCACAGCGGTTGAGCATCTGCCTTCGGCTCAGGGCGTGATCCCGGCGTTATGGGATCGAGCCCCACATCAGGCTCCTCTGCTGTGAGCCTGCTTCTTCCTCTCCCACTTCCCCTGCTTGTGTTCCCTCTCTCGCTGGCTGTCTCTATCTCTGTCGAATAAATAAATAAAATCTTAAAAAAAAAAAAAATACTGACCCAGATGGAAGGTAAATGATTTCTACAAAGTCATTTAACTAGAAGCACAATGTGGGTCATCTGATTTCTAGACCAACACACACAAACACACACACACACACACACATGCTTAATTTTATCCTTTATCCCTTAAGTAATTTTATACAACTGTTTCTATTGTGGAAAAATTAGCAAGAGTTTTCAATTTGATTATATAGTACTAAATATGCATCTTGTGGAATTAGACTTTAGGCTAAATTGACCAGTTTTGACATACATGTATATACATATATACATGTGTATGTATATACATGTATATATGTATATATGTATATACATGTATATGTATAATATGCTAATTTAATAAAAGTTTTACTTAGGTATGTAAAAATGCAAGATTTTTTTCTCATAAAATGATTTGATACAATAGATTTTGTATATTTCTGGGGTTTTATTATTTATAGATGTCAAAAGGATGCATTTAAAGAGGATTTAAATAGCTGTACATCTAGTCATTTTTTTTAAAAGATTTTACTTATTTACTTCTCAGAGCGAGAGAGAGCGCGCGCTCGCACACACGCAAGTAGGGGGAGGGGCAGGCAGAAGGTGAAACATACCCCCTGCTGAGCAGGGAGCCCAATGCTGGAGTTGATCCCAGAACCCTGGGGTCATGACCTGAGCTGAAGGCACATACTTAACCAACTGAGCCACCCAGGCGTCCCACATCTAGTCATTATTAAGGTTAAATGATTGTCAATAGTTAATAAGATTAAAACTTTGTTTAATGCTTACGTGAAGAGTGGAAGGTAAGGACTGAAGATTTAAAGAAATGAATTTTTTTAAAAAGGATAAAATCTATAGATCACAAACACATCTGATTTCATCAAACTAAAAATCTATTTTTCCCATAAAATATTTTCTGTAAGAACTAGACATTTAAACCATTTTTCTGCTGTAAGTTCTCTGTCTGATTCACATTTGATTTATGAAAGTCATGCAGGTGATCCACAGGTTGGTGAATCTTATTCAACTTTTGAAACCTACGTTATAAACCTAAGTGCAGAAATGTAAAGTTCTTTTGTTACTATCATTGTTGTTACTGTTTTGCATTATGTGAGACTGTATTCATATTCGCCCCAAAACCATTCCCTAAACATACAGCATTTGAACATTTTTCTGGGATTAGGGCAGAAAACATTTGTGTCTAAGGCACAAAGATCAGTTCTCTACTGAAAAGGAGTTTCAAAGTTTTATAATTTTGTTTCTTTCTTAGTATTTCTACTTCACAGCATACAACAAATATGCATTGTATCTCTAGTTATATGTGATGATGTTGGTGTCTCAAACTATATGTTCAATGACATGCAACTGGCAACAAGAGGACATTTAAAATTGTGTTCAGTGTTCTTTCACTCATCCCCCCCCTTGTAAGCCTCTGTCACACAAACATGCATTATATTATTTATATATAAAGAGCATATGTTTGAGCAATACATGTTTTATGTATGTTGCCAAAGGCTGTTCCCAAAGAAAAATGTTTATTTAAAGCCATACAAAAATGTGAATATTTGGTATATTACTGTTATCTGCATAATATTTTCTTAATCTCCTAGCTTCAAGGGAGAAGTTTGTCCATTACAATAATATAATATTTCTTTATTCTCAGAATACAATTTTAGAGATTCTTACACACAAAAGCAACCAAACGGAAACTCAAAATTATCATCAGTACTCTCAATATGTTCTTATATTAAGATTAAAGTCCCTGAAGAAACGACAAGACTGGCTGCCTGTGAGAATATACTTGTGTCTTCCTGCCTAAGCCATGTCACCTTTCTTTGTTGCAGGCATTTGAGACATGAAGGGTGCTGGGAGATTTGCCTGTCAAAAGAAGGCAACTCATGTCCCCTCCCTATAGCGATCCTTGAAAACCATTTTTTAAGAAAAATGTTAAATGCATTAACCTTGTTCTGATCTTGGGCACATCACTGCAAAGCCATTCTCAGTCAGGGATAATTGAAAAGTATGAATTTTTATATAGGTTTAGCTGCTAAAGTATTTTTCCAGAGGCAAAGCCAAAGGCTAAATGTGTGCCACACGTTCACCTACCAGGCTGTGGGCTGGCCCTACTGCCTCAGCTCAGCGATCCACAAATGAACAGAGGGCTCATGATTGCGTTCTCGGCATAATTTACATGTCTCTTGTTTCTTTCATTTATACTTACACTGCACATCTTCTTGGTTATGAAAGTTGAAACTGCTTCTCAACTTCAGTTTTAAGCCAGGAATAAATACAACATGTTGCTAACTTAATCTATTTTCAGGATATGTCTTTTTATTTATCAACACTGTAATTTTGTGTTACTAGTAATATATGCCACGGTAAAATACTGTTCATATAGAATTAAATTATACTCCTAACAGGTACCATTAGGATAGTCCACAGACTGTGGATCAATTGCATGATGCCAACTTACTGCTTTCCTTACTTTAAATGAAAATGTATATTCAGCAGAAGGATCACAAATATTCCAAAGCAATTTGTTTGTAGTTTGATTCACTGAAATGCCAGTGGGATTGACCTAACAAGACTCTCCTGGCAAATTTCTATTGTGTTTCATTCACACGTTCAGTGGACAGAATGCTAAGGCAGGCTTCAGAGAGACAACGCTGCCACTGTCTTTTAACTCTCAACAGGGTAATACCATTGACAAAACCCAAGAGGGAATTCCTGTCTCTAATGAGGTTTTGATTCAGGAGCCATTAATAAAGTTTTATTGATCATAACATCCTCATCTGAAAATTGGCTCCTTGAAGACTCAATCACATCATATGAATAGGTATATTTTCTGGGATAGATAGAGCCAAGGTGTTTATTCTTAACAACAACAACAAAAAATCAAAACCACAAACCTCCATCTTTTTGCCTATATTTCTTTTTAGTGTCCTGTGTGCTTTGTCAAAGGGCACATTTTCAAAAATGAAAAGCTTTCTTGTATGTGTGACAATCCTAATATTTAAACTATTATTTAAAAAATAAGGATGTGAGTTTTAAATGTTGTTTTTAGCAATCATTAGCTACATGGTATAGAATGATTTATAATCAATTAACAATTAAAATGACAAACTGCTAAATAATTTTTTAAGTTGAAAAAATATTCTCTAAAATCTCTGTAGGATTATTGAAAACAGAAATCCATTGAAATGACACTGAATCTCAAATTAGCAATAACAAAACATTTTCATAGTGAAATCTGTGTATCTGTTACTTCTACTCGTACGAAAGGAAAAACGTGGCACTGAGGTTCACACAGAATTTATGTTTGGATATTTCTCAACAGTTAATGGGCTCTTGGCTAATGCTTTGTTGTTCTCAAAATATTTTTGGAATCATTAGAATGAGTTCTTACCGAATCAGCACTAAATATTCGAGAGGAAAGTAGAAATTATTGCTGCAAGTTCAAATATTATCTTGGTAAAAATCCCCATTTTGCTCAATTAAGTAATAGAATGGAAAACTCTATTAATTATACCTGTTTCACACCCCTCTTTCATCTATATGCAAAGAATGTAATAACCTGGCTTCTTATTCTAAACCTTCGGGGTTAGTTTTAGTCATGGATCTGTGTGTAGACAAAATAAAACGTCCAAGAGTAATCGGGACAAGAGTTAGTGGGTCCAGATGAGAACTGGAAGACTGAACAGCAGCTGGGTAGAGGCTGTGCAGAGTTGAGGAGGCAGGAGGACTTACTGTCCTTCACAAGGCATTGTTTTTTCTAAAAGCTAGGGATTGACAACTTCATCGACTAGTTTGTTTGTTTTAACTGTCCTATAATTACTAATGGGCTAATGTTGTTGGAGATTCTACAAAAACCCAAAAATGTTTCACTCCCACACTTCAATTCAACATTGATTGGTGTTATCTTCAAAGAATGTCTCCCCTGAAGAGATTACCTATGGTTATATTGGCTCCCTAGGGCAGCTGTAACAAAATTTCACAAACTAGATTGCTTAAAATTACAGATATTTATTCTCTCACAGTTCTGGAGGCTAGAAATCTGAAGTGCAGGTGTTGTCGGGGTTGGTTCCTTCTGGTGGCTCTGAGGGAGAATCTGTTCCGCATCTCTCCCCTGGCATCAAGTGCTTCCCAGCAGTCCTTGGAATTCCTTGGCTTGTAGCTGCATCATTTCAATGTCTGTCTCTTTCCACATTTTGTTCTCTTCTTTGTGTGTGCCTGAGACTTGACCCAACTTTCTCATAAGGACACTAGGTGTTGAATTTTGGGCCTTACTCAGTGTAACCTCATCTTAACTAATTACATACACAGAGACGCAATTTCCAAATAAGATCACAAATTCAGGTTCCAGGTAGATGTGAATTTTTTTTTGAGGGAGGGGACAACATTCAACCCAGTGCAATGGTCTATATTCAGTTAAAAACAGCATCTTGTCTTAAAGGAAAAAGGTCCCCCCCCCCCAAATCATTGAATATATATTTCTTCCTTCTCAGCCTGGAATTCCCATTTTAAGGACAAGAACTGATCAATCTAGGGATTTAGATTGGAGGCTTCTTCAAGGCTGACCACAGATTCTCTAGAACTCTGATCTATACCCATGAGTTAACAAGCACAAGGTTTTTCAATGGTCCGTAAGAACTCCTCCAAGGAATACTTCCTTGTAGCACCACGCGAGGCAGATTTATACTGTAGATTTTCCATGTCAGAATGATTCAGGTCAATAAGGTGACTGAAAGGAGCTTGAGCTAGGTACTTCACTGGGGCATGCATATTCCTTTCCCGCCCTGAGCATATGATTATTTGTGATCCATAGAGGGAAGGAACATCACTGGGCAATATTCTGATAATTGTTGCTCAATATCCTATGACTATTTAAGATCCATCCTGATAGTCTCCTTCTTGTGAGAGCTAAATCACCTCTGGTTTAGTGTTCGGAAAGTAAGGGTAGCATACTTAAACAAATAACAATAAAACTTAAAAGCCTACATATAACTGGAGAGTAACAAAACATTGAGAGTTGAATCTATTGATGAAGGAGAAACATTTTAAAAATTGTAGAACCTGAGTTTACTTGAAGTTCTGATGAGTATATTTTGTCACGACATGTCGGTACTTTCACATATATAGGTTTGATATAAATGGGGTTCATTTATATCAGCAAAGTACCTGATATCAGGGATGTACTCACTTGCCTTTTGACATAGACAAGTGGACCAACAAAGAAGCCAACAAACCATTAACATTCACCTTACCAAATTACAAAATAGCACACTCAGTAACAAGTGTGTTAACAAGTCCTACCCACTTCTAACGTTCTGCGTCAGGAATGGAGTCGAGCATGTTCAAAGTTGATTCGTGGTTATATATTTCAGCTTGCTACCAGTCTTTTTGTGTCAACTCTTGACCTGAAAGGATAAGAAACTATTTGTATTTTATGTTTCCTCTTTGGTGTGACTATTCACACATTTCTTCGCAGAATCCTCATGAGTTTCATTGCACTGTATGGCCCCAGTCGACTGCTGGTGTTTTACAGACATGGCACATGTTCTAAAATTTAAAAAAAAAAAAAAAGAAAAAAAAAGGTTGTGGACTTGTATCTTTATTTTAAAGGCGAACATTGGCAGTGTATTCATTTGCTAGGGCTTCCATAACAAAACACCACAGACTGAGTGATTTAAATAACAGAAATTTATTTCCTTACAATTCTGGAAGCTGGAAGTCTGAGATCAAGGTATCAGCAGACTTGCTTCCTCCTGAGTCCTTTCTTCTTGGCTTAAAGATGGCTGTCTTCTCACTTTGATTTCATGTGGCCTTCCCACTGAATGTGTGTGCGTGTGTGTGTGTGTGTGTGTGTCCTAATATCCTTTCTTACAACAATACCAATCATACCGGATTAAGGCCCGTCTTCTGTTTGTTCATTTGTTTCAAGTTTTTATTTAAATTCTAGTTAGCTAACATATAGTGTAATAGTAGTTTTGGGAGTAAAATTTAGTGATTCATCACTTATATGTAACACCCAGTGCTCATCAAGCAAGTGGGATCAGGGTCCATCTTAATGACCCCTATAAAGGAATTCCTTTAAGTTTTTAAAATGTGGATACCATCCTTTCCTACTTTCTGGTGTTAAAGCAAATTTTACTCAACAAACACTCATTCATTTATTCATCCATTCAGCAAATATATAATGAATGCCTATTTGCACAGGGCACTGCTAAACATTGGGGAGCTTGCTGTGAGGCACAGAATCTTTATATCGACAACATGCCCCTCTCTTAATGAGCCATATAATTGGGATCATTTTAGGAGAAATAGAGCTTTACTGTCATAATTTGTCTTGGGAAAATTTAGGGGAGGGAAGGGGATACTGAAGGCACTGTCTTTCTCTACCGTGATCTTCTTCTGTGACTTTATTTCTGTATAACTGTAGCTTAAGGGTTGGGAGAGGAGTTTAGCTGTTTTAGCTATTGATAGTCAGTATTTTGTTAATAATAGTTAGCTATTATTATTTATCAGTTGAAGACTTTTTGTTTAATAATGATCCAAGCTGAAGAGTGAGTAAAGATAAAAAAATAAAATAATAACAAATGGTTTAAATGGAATTACTTAGGGATTCTCTGAATGTTTGAGAAATTGAATGTTAGGTTGTCATTGAGGTATGGCTTGATGGTCTTAAACCATAGACACAAACCCTCATCATAAGTATATATTAGTTCTATTTATTCACCAAAAGATAGCAAACTTGTTCAGGAATGTGATAGCCTACACAGAACAGATACTGATGAAGCACAATTTCATCCAACTTCTGGGTCAGTGGATGTGCAAAGAAAGCCTGCAGCTAAAGGACACACTGTTTGTCTGGGGTGGACTCTTACTCAGTCTTGTACCCCAGAGTCACTTGGCTTATTTGAAGACACCTGAACACTAACTCTGCTCTAACCCATAGGGAAGAATCTGGCTACTATGTTTGAGAACATGGTAGAACAACACTTGCAAATTGATGTGAAAGTAAATTATATAAACTCTAACATAAAAATATTACAGAGGCACCTGGAAAGCTCAGTCAGTTAAGCATCTGACTCTCGGTTTCAGTTGAAGTCATGATCTTAAGGTTGTGAGATTGAGCCATTGGGTTCCACACTTTGTGGGGAATCTGCTTGAGATTCTCTCTCCCTCTCTCTCAGTCTCTCCACCACCCCCACACCCACATGCACTCTCTCTCAAATATATAAATAAATCTTTGAAAAATATATTACATATGTGAAACAACACAGTGAAACAACACAACTGGTGGAAATTATAAAAACAACCATTTGGGGTCTCTGGGAATTGTCCTAAGAGCATAATGGAAGTGAAGAAGCATTTGTTCAAAAAAATCTACTAAATTTCTGCAGTAACAGTGAGACTGTGGCACTTGAATGACAACATGCTCCCTCCCCCCGATTCCCAGCTGAAACGGAAGAAACCTCCATTCTGGGCACATACGGCCAAGAACATGGGGCTCCCTGTTTCCTAGTTCACACTCAATAGCTATAGGACACCCCCTTTAGGGGCAGGTACCCATTTCTTATCCACCCCCTAAGCTGTGTTTCAGAGGCTAAAATTGAGGCAAGTGTGACCTAAAGGCAGGGCACCCCCTTCCTTCACCCAGTGCACATTCACAAGGTATATGTTCTGCCTTAGGCATGGCAGATTTCTATGTATAAGGGGTCTGTGTTGCCCTTGTCTCAGCTCCTAGAGCAGAGAATCCACACCCTGGCCAGTACCTTGCTCAGAATACAGGATAGTTCCTCGTAGAGAAGAAGGCCACTATCCAGACCCTAGCTCTAAAGCAGTGGCTTAGAGATTTTTCCTAGGGGAAGAGGCTGGCCATAAGACATATAGTTCAGAATCCCTCCCCAGAGGAACTGATTATACTTAGAAAACAATATGGGGAATTTCAAAGTGCACAGTGTTCTAGAAAACAATGAAAAAATTTTGGTAGTAAACGATTAGGAGGAGGGTGGTGCCTCCAGGAAGACAACAAGCTAAACTATAAATAGTCCAGCTCACCAATGAGAAGGAAGAGATAGGTAAGGAGAGTCTTCCTTGAGTCAAAATAAACTTCATAAACTTGCTCAATGATACTGTTCCTGCAAAAAGGCCCAAAGTTAATCAAATCAGACTGTGGAGTTCTATACCACAAGGCATAGTTGAAAACAACAGCGTCAGTGTTATTAATAGATACTCCAGCTGAAGTAGAATCTCAGGTTCAGGCTTAATACCTCCATAGGAGCAAATCAATGCTTAGTAATCTGTTCAATGTCAAACATGCTAAGGAAGCTCAGTGGCAATATTCAGAAACAAGATAAAAACAGTTCACTCAGCAGAAAAAAAAGAAAAGATAGGTCCCTTACAACTTAATTTGCAATTTATAAGAACTAGAAAATATAGAAAATATTGAGTTTTTCTACCAGCATTTTGTGAAACCTTTTTGATTACTTTCAGTTCATCATTGCCATCTTTTGTTATCACTGAACTCTCACTGAAAATGTTTAATTTTGAGGGAATTTTGAGATTAGAGCTCAGTCGAAAGAGCAGAGTGGGAAACAGATCATTTCCCAACACATAGATGTGGTGACAGTGGAATTGGCAAACGTTGAGGGATATAAATAAGAGTGTAAGTTCACCCATGAAAAGAGTAACATGAAGTAGGGGAAGGGAGTGACTATGAATATTTGCTTAATTTCTAAATGTAAAAAAAGAAGCAAACAAGACCAATCTAGCTGGCTAGATTTGGGAAAGTAAGTAGCATTACTTTCATAATAATAGTCTATGAATTACAAAGTTGTTTATTATGCATATCTATTTATTGTTTCATATCTTGACCTTGGATAAATTGCCTACACTCTTCTTATCATAATGTCATCTTCAATCAAATTGTAAAAACTTTTACCTCACAGAATTGCACTGAAGAATTTCCTTTGATTGAATGTAAAAGTCTTTTGAGTCTGTTTATAACTGATGCCACAACAATAGATTGATTGATTTAGTCATTGCAATAAAACACCTATCAATTTGATAAAGTGATGAAAATTGCTATTTTTGCGTGTCACTACTGAAAACTCATTGTTTCCATTTTCACTTTTTCACAAACTATAATACCGGACAGCACTTATAGCATGTATTTAATTCATCCATACTCGGTACGTACATCGCTTCTGTGTCTCTTAGGTCCTTTAAGACTGAGTAGACTAATGACAATCAAATATCAACTAATTTGTGATTTTTAGCTTACTCCCATTCAATTTTGTTTCAACTAATTCCTTACTGAAGACACTGCATTTGTTTTTTTCACTGGGAGACAGAAGATAGGCTAGAGTCACCAATTCATGAAGGAACATCATTTTGGACTGTACAAGAAAGAAAAGGAAAATTTAATCCCATTAAAATGAAAACTTGGCATTTACCTTAACTCATCTACATAACAAAAAACCAGTAAATTTGTAAAATAAATGTGTAAAATGAGAAGACTGGACTCAGTAAGAAAAATTACAATTTCCAAGTTCCTTATATTATTACTGATAAAAAATGTGCTTGGTAAAAATTACTATGGATCTCCAAAATCAGACAGAAAAATTTTGTAATTAATTTAGGCCATAAGAAACAAACTTTAATTTTCTAATTCCACCTATGAAGACATAATCAAGTTTTACTGAATTTATGTAAAGTATCAGTAATTTTAAATTACTGTGAGAGAAATCACTAAGGTGATATTTTTTGAAATAATTTTATAGTTACTAATATTCTACATGTATATTTTTTCTCATCTATTTACATGATTTATGTCTTTTGTCCCTCCAAAGTATACTACTTAAAAAAAGTCTATTTTGTATAACCTGAATGAATATCTTCTTACAGAAATATTTTGTTCATTTAAGTTTAAATAATACAAAACTAGTTTAAAAAATTAGAGTACAGAATGGCCCTTTTGTTAGTCTTGGATCATTTTCACATCTCAAGATATTTACTTATTTACATCATCAAACTTTCTTTTGCCATATACAGGTTTCAGGAATTAGGACATGACCATCTTTGGGAAGCCATCATTCTGCCTTTCAAAAATTCCTGGCAGGTTTTCTCTTTTGTATTAATTTTTTTTGATTTCCAAATATTGCATGCATTTTGGCTTTCTTTTTCTCACTTCTACTCACTCCATTTTGGTTTTATGTTCACCTCTCCATTGACCTGTAAATCCAAAAATCCCTAATGACTTTCTTTTACTAACTATAATTAAAAATCAGTATTCATCTTACGTGATTACTTATTAATTTTTGGCACATTTCACTACTCACATCTTTCTCCCACTATCTCCACAACACTCAAACTCAAACTAGGTAGATGGCCAGACTTCCATGGCTAGATCTTCCTCCTCTCCCAACACTGAAATGTCGGATCTCAGAAATGATTTTGGATGATCTTCAGTTGATATCATGTACATATTTTGTGAGGAAATATTCTCTAACCTCAATCTTTCAGAATTGTTCTGGAAGTTAACATTGTTGCTTACCTCACCACCATTTCCCCCCTTTCTCTCACTGTAAGAATTCTTTTTAAAATTTAGACTTAAACATCTTTCATGAATGGGTGGCCTTTTCCCAGACCAGAAGTTGGGTGAATGCTTATTGGCATAAACCAAACGTGATAATGCTAGTCCTCCTGGCACCAATTGGGTTAGATATGGAAAATGTAAATAGATATTTGCATCTGGGCAATAGAAGATGAGGGGAAGTTGACTTGAAATTTTATGGTAAGTTTTCTAAGCATATGGAAAGAGACATCTCTCTTTCTGTATGAGGAAGAGATTACCTCAGTTGCAACAACCATCTCAAAAACTGCATTCTTGTGGTTGTCATAGTAGATAAAAAACCTTGACCAAGCATCTGATTTAGCAGAGTTCTTGCTATCTTTAAGCTCAAATGTCTCATCACGTGAGATTATTTTTTTCCTGTTTAAATTTGTTATTCATACCCAAAAGAATCTACAAGGGACAGAAATCATCTTACAATAAATGACTGCATATTAATATTATTAGAATAGTATCTTCAGAGAGGTATGAGTATATACGTGTTGTCATTGTGTATGTGTGTCTGTGTCTGTGTCTGTGTGTCTGTGTGTCTGTGTATGTGTGTGCTTGTCCAAAAAAGAGTCTTTTTCTAAATACAAATAAGTTATTTCTCAAGAAGAAATGATCTCAAGCAGTTTCTCAAACTATCTGTGGTGGAATACCAGTGTAATTTTTTTCCAAATTCTTTATAGCCTAATATTTTGGTAATATAAGAAATCACATGCTTGAATGTCACTGCGAGGTCATATTTGTTTTTAAAATGTTTAAATGACTACCCTCAATTTCTGTCCATATTTTGTAGCAGACAAGCAATTGTTCATGGACTATATCTTAAAAGGAACTGATCTAGTGTGAGTCTCATATTCAAAGTAATTACCATATGCTTGGGATTTAAACTCTTTTTCTTCCGTAGTTTGGGAGTTTTGTTTTGTTTTGCTCATCAGACTAATAATTTTCTCTAGAAACATGAATTTTTAATGTGAACAAATATACATAAGAACCCAAGTATTTTGTTTTTTATCTCAACAGCTGATGCTAATATAAACAAGTACTATTTTTGTGTGGTTCATATGTACACTTATAGTGCCTGGTATTTAATTTTTTTTCAGAAATGTCTTTTTAGATGGGAGGTGCACATTGTTTGCTCCAATTCCCAATGTAGAATTATATCACAGCTCTTAGAAGTGCCCCTAATTTACAGTTTTTATCCTTAAAGAAGCTAGTTTAAACCATTTATATCATCAATATTGTTCCAACAATGCACTGAGATTGTCCCCCATGTGTCATTTAACTTGTTTTGGTAGTGTGGGTTAAGTCTTAGAGCTGGTGTAGGGCCAATCCTTATATAAGCCCTTGGACTTACAGGTAAATGACCTCTCTTCCTTCTCACCACATCTAGGTTCAGGAAAGCCCTTGAACCAGACTGTGTTAATCTGGGGAAGTTGATCACAGAGGTCTGTATTTGTGTCTGAATATTCTATATTGTTTGTCTCTTTGTAGGTATATCCCAAATTTATAAAACTTAGTTCATAAAATGCTTCCCAGTTCAAACAAGAAAACGAGCAACCCACATCCAGATTAGCCTACACGCATAACCTTCCAGCCAGATATGTAAAAGACTGGGTTTTGAAGGGCCAGTGGAACTTTCTGAAGGTCTAATGTGACTCTTAATTATTCATACTTTATCATCTGAATCTGTTCATTTACATGTGCCATCCTGTGTCCCAGAGGATGTAGCTGATCTTCCTGATGAAGCACTGACTTTCCTCTATATCATTGTTTAATTTATATAGTGATATTTCTTTCTGGTCCTTTTAAGGAGCATTGTAATGCGTATTTACTTATATTTATTCACATTTGAAAAAACATTTACTGTGCTATTTGGTAGATCAAGAAGATAAATATTTCCCATATAACAGCCACACAATTCAAGGCACAGATTATCAAGGGATTTATTTACTGGGTAGTTTCATGAAAGGCAGACCTTCATCTGTGAAAGAATATATAATATTTGCTATCTTTCCCTTCCGTCAACCATTTAACAGATGTTCACTGAGCTGTGACTGCCATGCAATGTGGATGGAATACAGAGATCAACAAGATGCCCTTGAACTGGTTTATTTAACTGGAGGAAGATGAGGCACAATCTCAGGTCTTTAGAATGTGTGACATAGAAAACATTTTTTTTAATTAAAAAAATAATTAAGATTATTTAACATTCTTTCTCAAACATGATTTGTTTTAAGGGAAATTAATAAAATTGCTTCAAATTTATAAGGTAGATATGAAAATAGTTGAATATGATCACTCTTTTATTTTTATTGTTTCTGCCTGCTTCTGAATTTTTTGTTATGGTAAGTTTTATTAAAAAACTGAAATTAGTTAATAAGTGGGAATTTACCATCCTGTTTTTGATCCCACTGCCTTAAATGATAACACCAACACTCAACAAGTATTCTCAGTAAAATCATTTCCATGAATCCTCTAGGCTACCTTAAGTCCTGCTCATTTCAAGAAATTATCGTGACCATGGGTATGTTTTCTCCCCACAAGATCTTAATTTCCATGGCATTTCTTCTTCTGATTTACTTTACCTTGAAACCTAAGCTGCTATTTAATTCCATGTATTTTTTCTCTCCAATGAGAGACATGTTTCCTATATCTGATGCTTGCTAGAAGGTGGGAGACACAGTCCATGCTCAAAAAGTAGCTTCTGAATGCACAGAATTAAGATTTCCTTGGCCAGAGGCACCTGGTAGCTTAGTTAAGTAAATGCCCTACTCTTGATCTCAGCTCAGGACATGATCTCAGGGTCATGAGTTCAAACCCGACATTGGGCTCCACACTGGGCATTGGGTTCCACGCTGGGCATGGAGCCTACTTAAAAAAAAAAAAAATTCCTGGGCCAACTTTGAGGAATATCAACATTGGAAAGCTAATGCCCTCTTGAGCAGCAATGACAGAAATGAGAGCACTGATGGTGTACAAAGCCATATATATTTATTCAGTTATATTCATGTAGGATCAATCACTATGTGTATCTAAGCATTTGTGATTTTTAAATTCCCAGAATTTAATTGAATCTTTAATTATTGGCAATATTCAAGAGATAGATGCCTTTTGTGAAATGTGAATAAACAGTACTTTAAATTATTGTGGGCTGTCCTGCAAAAGCCTAGACATGTCTTTACTAAATAGGTTGAAAAAGCAAAACCACATTACAAAGGAAGGTTCCCTATTAAATGTATTATGGTTATATTTTTCTATTGACTGATATTCTTGTCCCATATTATACAGATTCAAATCAGTTTCTAAAATATTGAAAGTGGTTTGACTTGGAGTTTTTCCTCTGGTACTAATTAGGTTAAATCTGTGTGAAATGTGGCATGAGGGTACATTGTATGCTGAGTTTTTATTTTAATTTTGTTGTAAAATATTCTGGAACTCTGTCATGATGTTTCTTATTGGGTGGGAGTGAGTCATTTCACTGAAATCTGTATGCCCATTTTGAATGCATGAGGTGTTTAAGTAATAAAATATTGTGATCAGTGACATCAATTAGTGTGCTTTTAGGGAGTGAAATAACACAAATATGGGTAATTTATGAATTCAACACTTAAAAATAAGTTTAACCCTGACTTAAATTTCAACTAGAAAGATCTGATTATTATGTTTTGTTTATATACTCTTTTGGTCATTAGAGCTGATAGTCTGCAATTTTCTTGTGGTTTTAACTACCGCAGTTACTGGATTATGGACTTACTCATTAGAACGGCTGAGCTGTTACAATGAGAGCAGAGGCTCCTACTTCCTCTGCCTCCCTCTACAACGGTGGTCCACCATCCATTTGCTCCTTAAATGGCAAACAGCAAAGGCCAGGACCCTTATGAAGATAGGGCTACAGCATCTAAACGTCACCATGGATTCTTTCTATATTAACCACCTCATTGGTGGTTACATCACTCTTCAGTTTCATTTTACCTATTTGTCCTGGGCACAGAAATAAACATAAATCCCCTGAGCCAGCACCCCTTCTTTGATCAGGACAGTTACAGAACCATTACAGAATGGATCAGCCACAGCAGAGTTTGAAGGGGACTTAATGGTTACTTAGAAGCATTTACACCACTCTTAAAAACAAATTCATAGAAAAATCTATCCTTTAAAAGATTCAAAGATCCCTCCAAGTTTCTTTTTTCCCCCATGACCGATTGGTAACATATTTAGGCCAAATATTATTTCTTCTCCCTTCATAGTTTTTGAACCTGGATCACCTACTACTTTTGTTTATTGCAATTATAGCATTTTGGGATATTTTATATAAAAGCAATGATTTTCTTTTTGTCACTTTACTTAAATGGAGTGAATAAACCACACGAACTCCAAAATCTGGGCATTAAAATCATCATTATACATTCTATTCTTGGCAGCAAGAACAGCCATAGTAATCATGTACATCTTAATTTGTTGTGGTACATATAATACAAACCACATTCCACTCAGTATTTGTTAACATCTTTAATTGAGTAATCATTGTGTTTATTCTACATTATAATATACTCAGCCAAAACTGAAAACACTGCAATTTGCTTCCCCTTTCACCCTTTAACAAATCAGACTAGTAAATAATACTAAATATTTTTTGAGTAATTACCAGGTGTTAAGAGACTGTTTTAGATGCAGCTGAGGTCCTCCCAGACCCCCTTTTCCCATGTGCTATGAACAACTGGCTTGTCGAGAGGCTCACCACCCACCTTCTCTGGAGAATTTGTTTAGCTTGGGAGGTTACAAACCCTGCTCTCTCCACCCCCAGCCCCGCCCCCAGGGGCAGTCGGCTACCTGAGAGGTGGTTACACAAGACCAAAATGCAGAAAACAAGCTTCTATCTTCTTGCTCTATGTGCAGGGGCCAGGGGTGGGGGACAGGGGTGGTGCTTTCTGCTCCTTATCTACCTGTAGTTTGCGCCAAAGCTACACTTCACCTGAGACCACATCTTGGCACCATCCTGTCATCTGTCCTACTGTCCTCAGTGCCTTGCAGGCTGTTCCTGGAGAGCATCTCCTCAATAAACCAAGTGCTCCTAAATCACTGTCTCTGACTGTGCTCCTAGGGTACACAACCTAAGGAAGAAGCAACAACACAGGAACTAAACTGTGCTCACAACAGTGTTGCAGGCGCTCACTTCTTTTATAGATGAAGACAGTTGTGTGCACAGTGGAGCCAAATATGGGGGCAGAAGCCTGTTTGAATCTGGACTCTGCCACTTACTAACTAAATGGCCTCACTAAATAGCAATGTTATTGTGAAACTTACATGTATTCATTTATCTTAGAACATGCTTAGAACAGTGCCTGGAAAATAGAACATATTATGTATTGTTTGACACTAGGATTATGATAATGATGGTTCAAAGAAGTAAAATAAGTTGCCTCAGGTTACACAGATAGTAAGTTGCAAGATTTTCTCCTGAGTGGTGATAGCATGTTTCCTTCCGGACTGTTCCCCTTTCCTTCAACATTATATTTATGAACTGACACTTTCTTTAGATTCGTTTCTATTGTCTTGCTTATTCAAGTTTGCCTTCCAGTCTCAAGTCTTGCAAGGGGCAGTTCCTGGAATGGCTTGGATGTCCTCAATTCATAATTCTGAGCTATTTATTCTTAAAGAGCCCACTCTCCAACTTTGTAAGCTCCAGGAGTCACAAAGCCTGGATACACACCTGGGAGAGAGTACTAGTGAAGAATAATATATTAGAGGCTGGTTGTTGTGTTGTATTCGTTGACCTACTACTACTCAATATCTTCAATTCATTGCAGAAAAATCACCCACTGTTATGTCAGGTCTCTTCCTATGGAGCTCTGTCTTTCTGTTGGTACTTCACTGATTTCTAAATATCCTTAGCATTTATTGGTGACTTACTATATGATTATCAGAGTGTGCCGGACACCAGGGATACAAACATGAAAATAAGTGCTCTGGGAGTGTTGCGGGACACAAAGAAAAGACGACAGTGGTAAGATGTATTCAATAATTAAGTTATTTTCAAAGAACAGTGAAAATAGAGGAGAAGGAGTGCTTACCTGACTTTGCTGGGTACAGGAAAAGGTGTGTAGAAGAGGAGGCAGCACGGGAAGGAAGCTTGAATTGGTGAAAAAGAAAGAACATTTTGTTTAAGGGAGATGACAGGTGTAACGACAGGAAGGGGCAGTGTGCCTGGCCCCTTTCACTCTGGGGTTGCTTACACACAAAGCTGGTGTTTGTGTGTCCTATCGCTGGCGTGACTTCCTGCAGCAGCTGAAGAAAATGTGCATGTGTCTGGTTTAAACAGAGCCTGGTCCTGTCTGGGTCATCGTGAAGGCCTGTAGAGAATGGTGGTCACGGACTCCTGACAGAAGAAAGAGTGTAGGACAGATGGGTCCCGCCAGCCGGATGGCAGAACTCTTCTGTCTACATACAAATATTTGTCTCTTGCATCATCGTGAAAGTATCTGAGGTGAGTACCACCATGCTCTGTCAAATACTGACACTTTTTTCCCCTTAAGTTATTAAAATAAAATTATATCCATTTAAATTTATTTTGAATTATTTTTACTTAATTACAGTATGAATTTCCTCAATAGGAAATGTCTATTGTTATAATATTCTATTAGAGGAGTAATAGATAGTAACAGTGAGTGCCTTCTTCCAATTTATCAATTGCATAGATAATGGCAATCTATTCAGCTTTGGGATATTTGAGGAGGGCAGAATCCACAAGTAATTTTCATTCTCAACATAACCTTATGGCACATTTAGCAAATTAATGTTAAGTTGCTTAATAATTTAACGAAAGGTTGAATTTATTTCAAAAATAAAATACTATATATATATATATATATGTATACCTGTATGTAAATAGATATGTTTTATCCTCTGTCATAAAGATGATTTCTGAGAACTGTTTGCTGAGTATCTCCACAAGAAGGTGTTTACCATTTATAATGTGGGAGATGCTATTATGAAGCTTAGCTACATCATTTTCCTATTTGGAAAATATAAACCCGTTCGACTTACAGGAAAAAAAATAGACTTTCATCAAAGATTCAAACAAAATTGGTAGTAGATTATGAAATGTTTAAAAAAACTTTTTAGAAAAGTTTAACTGTGTGTGTGTGTGTGTATGTGTGTGTGTGTGCGCGCACGTGTGTGTGTGTCTATTCATCCATCTATCTACTACTAGATATGGTATATGGTATTTATGGGAGTAAATTATTTTTCTTTCTTCCAAACTATATATATTAGTTTTATTTTTCATGAAATGCACAAAATAAGAGGATACTGCCACTTTTTCATTAAACAGGTATTTTTTCTTCATATTTTACTTTATTCTTATTTTTAATGATCTTTATTTCATACCATGTTAGTAACTTCTCTCCTTTCCCATGTCTTCTCCAGTTGCGACTTCTTACATTATACTATAAGATTTATGTAATAGGAGTATCAAAAACGAAATCAAATGCTGAACCACAGGAAATGGGTATACATTGCACACATGTATAATTACGATTGTGCTTCATCTGGGAATACCCTAAAGACTTTTTCCTTACATTGAAGGATTAGAGAGAATGACATGAATATAAAACAACAACAACTACATTTTGAGCTATGAGAAGACTTCAAGGAATGAGGAGAGGTATGTCTTGGGATTAGTTTAGCAGTGTTCTTTTGGTACCTAGCCATACTTAATTCAAACATATATATGTACATCACTTAACTATGTAGAAGTAAAAGTAAATGAATAAATGAATGAACAACTAGATAAATAAAAATACTCAGATTAAGATAAACAAGGATCAGTGATCCAGGGTCAGTACCTCGAAAGAAGTCTGAAGGAATGGGGCTGGGGGATTCACAGTAAATTGAGCCATATCCCTCTTGTGGCTCCAGAAGGTAATTTACAAAGTTCAGTTGAAGTAGAAAAGGAGTATCAGACTGATTTGTTTCCACTGTTACAATATCTATATCCTGGGTAATTTCAGACAATTACAAAAAGTAAGTGCAACATAGATGGATCAAATTCCTTCTTTATCTTTGTTTTGCTCTTTATGGGATGTTAGCTCTAACTTCTAAAATGTGAGATAGGCTGAGTAGGGAATTTCTTCAATATATCTGTGCTAATATCCTTTCATATTTTTGATGAGTCAATTATCCAAAGGATTTGGAACTATATTTATAATAGACCTCATATCTATCGAGTGAAGCATCACCAACACTAATGCTCTTTTAATATTATGTTTGGGAGTACAGTGTTGCCTTTGTGTAAATCTGACATCCAAAAGAGGGAGTCGTACATCTGTTTTATTCCCTGTCATAAAGGTGATTTCTGGGAACTGTTTGCTGAATATCTCTACAACAAGATGTATATCATTTTTATCGATGATATGGGAGATGTCATTTGTGAAGTTCAGGTACATCGTTTTCTTATTTAGGAAACCTGTTAGACTTACAGAAAAACAGAACAAAACAAAACAGTTGTTGTTGTTGTTTTTTAATCAGAGATTTAAATAGAATGGGTAGAAAATATGAAATCTTAAAAAAAGTTTGACTGAATCTCCCCAAAAATAAATATTTAGGTCTTTTCAGTGCAGAGAGTAACTCCATTAGCCCTAACCGAGATACCAAAGTCAGAGTGCCATTTAGTTAGCAAACTTTGTAAAAGAAAAAGAAAGAAAATTATCTACCAGTTCTTGACTTGTTCTGTGACCCATGCATTTTTTTAATGAACCTCCACTACAAATTAGTAATCAAATATATGGTGTAATCATACTGTATATTTATAGAAGCTAATATTTAATGTTTAAAAATATATCATTAACCATACTAAAATCATCATTTCAGAGAAAATTTCAGTATTTCATCAGGTTGTTACATGTCAAATTATGATTAATTTACATTAATAAGCTAAACTTGTTTTTGATATTCATATCTATGACCACAAGGTCTCAAAATTTCACTTTTACATAATAGACACTGAGTTCCTAGTTTTGAAGAACGTACTTTAATATATGTTAGCATGTGTTGTATGCATTTGTTGACACTGTAAGTTATATCACTAAAATAAAACAGTCAGTTAAGTGTCTGCGTTCAGTTCAGGTCATGATCCCGGGGTCCTGGAATCAAGCCCCATGTCAGGCTCCTTGCTCAGCAGGAAGCTGGCTTCTCCCTCTCCCTCTGCCTGTGCTTTCCTTGCTTGTGGTCTCTGTATCTCTGTCAAATAAGTAAAATCTTAAAAAAAAAAAAAAAAAAACTACACTAAAATTAAAAAAAAAAAAATCAATTAAAATTGGTTCCTGCCTCGATGGACTTATTTAATGGTAAAAAATATTGATGAGCTGAGAGACTATCATAAGAATTTTTTCAATTTGTAATCTCTGACACCTGTGTGGTACAAGGAATGCTGGCTATAAGTAATTAATTTTTAAAAAGTAATTTTAAAAATTACTAAAAAAGTTAAAAAACTTTTTTTAGGGTCAACTTACCATTGTATGTTTGAAATTTCAGTTATTAGAGTTTATGATAACTGACATAGGAAGGTAACCTTGTCAAATGAGTCAGTTGAGAAAAATTGCTCATTTGTCAACATGTATCAATTACCGTAATAAAAAAGTGCCAGATTTTTAGTGTGCTCTCTCTCAATCTTTCTTCTTTCATAAACACACACATACATATGTGTGAGCACACTTGCTTGTGCACATACATGTACACACATAACTTCACTCAGAACAAGAGTTGAAGAATGGTTTTCAACAAATATTGCTGGAGCAAAATCAAGACGGTTAAAGAAATGTTCCTTGAATTCAGCTAAGAGGTCCAGATGCTATTTCTTATTTAGCTCACTATTTTAAAGGATATGTAAATTAAATTCGCTATAAGAAGGGTTTAATATAGGGGTGTCTGGGTGGCTCAGTCGTTAAGCATCTGCCTTATGCTCAGGTCATGATCCCAGGGTCCTGGGATCGAGCCCCACATCAGGCTCCCTGCTCAGCAGGAAGCCTGCTTCTCCCCTCCCTCTGCCCCTCTGTTCCCTCTCTTGCTCTCTCTCTCTCTGCCAAATAAATAAATACAATCTTTAAAAAAAAAGTGTTTAATATATAGTCAATGAAGTTTTGGTTGCTCTATGTACATCAAGCCCTATGTTAACCAATTTAAAATTCTAATGATTGTATTTGTGATAGCGAATGTAATTTCTTCATTTAACAAAATATTTAATTTATATATATTATTTACAATTTCAGTGCAACTAGATATCAAACAAGAAATTTTCTACCATGTTCTAGATATTCTTGATATTGCCTATTTGTTTTAGCATAATTTTCATTGGAGAAAAATATTACCATATAATTTCATACATTATTTGATGAAATTAGATAAAGAAAAATGCTAATTCTTAAACTCATATTATAATAAAAGTGACATGGTCAATGTCCTCTATAAGATTTTAACACTGTTGCAAAGTTTGGATGAAAGTATCCATTTTTAATTAAATTATAATCAAGGTTCACAAAGAACTTATAAATAATTCTTAGTAGCAAAGGTGCTATTGACACATTTGTCAACAGGTGTTTTATTTGATTATACACATTAGTTAAGTCAACAATATCCCAGGCTTCTTTAGTGGTTTTGAGAGTTCACAATGTTGTGGGTGCTAAAAAACTAAATCTGACTTCAAAGCCTCTGATCTGGTGGAACTCTGAGTAACCCAATAGAAGACGCCCCTGTCCCATCAGGTTCTCTTTAGAGTTTGTTTCTCTTTTGTCTTGGCCTCATCCAATATCCATGTAGAATATCCTTTGGTCTTTTTGTGGTCATTTTTCCAATCCCTATGTTTTGTATCATTACCCTAACATTTAAAAATTCAATTAAATTTGATTGCCATGTTAAAAAAATCAGCAATGTATAAAACTTACAACATTTATTGCATAGAATGAATGTAAGTAAATAATCATGTTAAAAAGTATTAATTACTTTTCAGGTGCCTGGCTGGGTCAGTTGGTAGAGTATGTGACTTTCAATCCTAGGGTTGTGAGTTCAAGCCCCACGCTGGGCATGGAGGCCACTTAAAAAAAAGGGGGGAGTAAAGTAAAAAGTATTTACTACTTTCTATGATTACATGAAATAATTAGATAGGGCAGAGTCCAGCCTTACTTTAAATTGTGGTTCCTGAATGTAATAAAATTTTTGCTTATTTGTTTTTTTCTCACGAGAGCTGTTGTGTGGTTATTTGTAGTTGTTTTTACTTTTACTGTGTCTTTCATCTACTTTCTGCAATAATTTAAAATCAAGTTTACTGGACTCATATCTCTGGGGAATGACTGTCATCTGGCAGAAGAGGAGGAAACTCACATTTGTTGAAAGCCTACTGTGTGCTGTGCATTTTGGTACACCATTTCATCATTAATGCCATGTTCTGATATTCCTATTATTTACTATAGATGAAAAAAATTGCCGCTTAGTGATGCTGAGTTACAATCATGTCACACAATCAATCATTTAAGGAATGAAGACCTGGATTCCTCTTTGTTTGACCCTAAAGATCATGGTCTTTCTAGTATTCTCTTGAGTAAAATATATATACCCAGTTATCCCAATATACCTTCTGTGGCAGCCAGGGCTGATTGGTCTAAGGACAAAGGATGCTGACTTGTCCATGATAAGTCTATTTGAAGGCACTGCTTTAAGTTTTTTATATTGGCTTTGACTTTTAATATCTTCATTGAATTTATTTATATATAAGCCTTTCCCTTAAAAAGAAGTATTTTTCAAAACAAAAGCAACAGGATCATCTTAAAAAGTAAGTGTAAGAGAAGCATTGAAGATTAAAAAAAAAAAACAAAAAACCCTCCACATATGTTCAGGGATTGAACTTAAAATTGTTCTGCTTATAAAGTAGGTTTATAAACTACGAGCTCTAATTGTCTGCACTGTGATAAACAGTTTTATGTACTAACTCCGTTTGAGCGTCCCAAGAACCCTCTATGGTGGATATTATTATAATGTTGATGTCACTGTTTTGCAAACTGAGACACAGGAAATAATTACACTACCTGGTGAAGTAGCTCTTCTAATACTGCTGGAATTGGTGTGCAAGCACAGTTGGTCTAGCATCAGGGCCCAAGATCCTTCAAATCATTATTATTAAACACAGCTTATTACTTGAGCACTTTCTTTGTGCCAAATACTCTTTTAAGCCTTCCTTCTATTTCTTGAAATTCTTGCAGCTACTCTGTAAAATATGTAGTTATTATTTCCAGGTTCTATGTGAGGAAATCATTTAATAAACATAACACAGATGGCCAGGGACAGAGCTCACATGCAAACTCAGGGCTACTTGATTTGCCTTTCCTAAGGAATTTACTATCAGGAAATTTTCAACTTGGTCTAAAGCAACTGAAACACTTCTACTTCTTGACTTGTTCAGTTCCTTTCCAAGGGGCTCTGTTTTCTATTATCTTCTCAATACCTAGCCTAGTCCTTTATTTATTTATTTATTTATTTATTTATTTATTTATTACTTTGTTAGGTGATTTTATCTGTTTCCATGAATTTTGTTGCTGACAGCTTCCAGAGTCCATGGAATACAGAGGGAATTTCCAACTGCTTTCTGCACATCTCTCCTTTAATTTCCTAAAGACCACTCAAAAATCTAACCTCTGAACTCATAGTCAGGCCTTCTTCTCTAAAACATACCCTTCCGCCTGCTTTCCCTCCCTCAGAAAATGGAGACTAGCACTATTCTCTGCCCAACTGATCAAGCAGAAACACTGGCAAAATATTTCACTCCTCCCTAAATCCCATGGTCCACTCAAACACGGTGTCATTATTTTTATTTCTTACTTGTCACATTGCCTCTAAGGTAAAGCCCAGAGATTTTAGTATGGCTAATAACGTCCATTTTGATCAGACTTCTCTTTATCTTTCTAGCTTCATGGTCACTGTTGCAGGGGGCTGGGACTAGAGTGAGGCAATTGCCTCAGGGATGGAATCTCAAGGGTCACAAAATCTTAGCACTCAAGATAAATGATATTTAAATGCCATAATTAAAAAAAATAAAAATCAATTCAAAAAGAATCGCTGATGAACAAATGCCAAATTTTAAATAAGGACGGTACAACAGGATCATAGTTAGAGTAAGGAAGGTGGATGATTCAGGAAAAAAAAAGCTACTGTTAAAAAAAAAAAAGCACACCAAATTCATGGAAATTCACAATCGATTATTTATTTACATGGCTTTGCTATTGTGATTCTAGAGCAGAAATAATGTAATTAAAAGCTTAGTTACCTGAAAAATACAGAACATACATTTTTTTTAACTTGAGAAAACAAAAATTATTTGACACCAGAATGGACTTTACGCCATCTGTGGTGAGCAAATGGAAAATTCAATCTAAGGTTCAAATTCCTCATCTACAAAATAAACAGTAAAGTAAAGCAGTTTACTAGCAGTTTAAAGATAATGTTTGCAGAGCGCTTCCTGTGTGGGTATGAATGTTCTAAATCCAGTGCAAACAGTCTCTCATTAAAGTCCCAATGACTCCATTCTATAGATGAAAAAACTGAGGGGAAGGACGTAAGTTTCCTAAAGTTACAGTATGCCAAACAATTGTTAAGATTTGGATAATATATTCACCATCCAAGCCTGTCATCAGGTTAGTGCCAGAGGCAGGATTTGAACCCCCCAAATTAGGCTCAAGAACCCATGGTTTTAACAGGCACATGGAGCGGTCTTTCATCGATCTTTGTGGGGATTGGATGAGAGCATATGTCAAAGATCTACACATTTATTTCCTTCTCTGATTCTCCCACAAATAGTATTCAGGCTGCTGAATTTTGTTTGCATCATTACCTTATTTCTCTATGGATCAGATAAGTGACTCACTTAAATGCAATCTTCCTGCTGAATTGTTCACATGTAAATGTAATTAATATTATTCATATCTAAACTCAAGAATAAGTTTGTATCTGATATTTATTAAAATACTTGCTAATTGTGATAGGTCTTCAATAAATACATAAAATTTGAAAAAGATTCATAGATCTTTGATCTTAAATTTATATGCAAAGCAGTGTAATTTAAATTTTTTTTCTGTTATGATATTATATACTTTCCTGAAAACATTTATACTACAATATTAATTGTAGATATATCTGACAGATGAGGTTATGAGCAATTTTTACTACTTTCTACATTTTATTTTTCAATCATGTTGATTTTTTT